>NC_138584.1:12728233-13273610 GCF_964289735.1 Phaethon aethereus
TCAGAAACACAGTATTGGTCTGACCTGAAACAACAATGTTGATGCACTTTTGTTAAAAGAACACAAAGGAAGAATTCAGCAAAGGGATTCCAGAAGAAAGATGTTGTGTGTGGAATAGTGATATGTAATTTGCAAATAAGAACCTCAAGTAAGTTAAAATATGTTTTTATTTTACATCACTGAAATCATATTATGTTCAACAGAAAAGCAGAGATGAGAAAAGAATTTACTCCACTGGGTAATATTTATGAGTTAGAAGGTTATGAAAAAGGTTAGAGCATTGATTCAAAACAGATCTTGGAGACAGAATTTATAATATGTGTCATGTCTTAATTTTTTTTCTTTGAAGTGTTTTTCCTTCATAGTCTGCAATGTCAGATTTAAAATGCAAACAAGGATCAGTTAGAAAAGAGAAAATCTCCTGAATGCCTGCCAGTGCTTATCCACAACAGGCATGCCCATTTTCAGGTGGCAGTCACTTGGTTTTTGCAACGATGTAACATGACAATCAAAAAACCCACCTCAAAAAAACACACTAGCATTTAATTCTGTCTTCCTTGCCTGGAGTGGTCACATGGACATTGAGGGCCATGTACTTGCCTGAGCGAGGGTGACTGAATGACTATGAAAACTGCTATTTTTGAAAAAGAAGGAAAAAAAAAAGTGCAGACAATAAATAGTCCATGATAAAAATAACTCCAGGGAAATACCACTAATATGGCTACAGAGACATACCAAGCTTCTATGAACTTCACTCTCACAGTTCTTGATTTTCAAAGAAAATACAGTGCACTGAATTTTGGTAACATTTTGCCTTTTTAATCTGATAGCTACCACTAAGATTGGGCTTGTTGGGGTAAAAAACAACATTTCAGGAAATGCTGATCTCGTTTCATATAATTTTAAGATTTATCCTAGTTTAAAGTCAGGAGGATCTGTTAATAGCCCCTAATCATCCTGTTATTTTTCACCACAAATTAACATAGTGCTTGAATTTAAAGGAAATATTTCTGCAACAAGTCAGCAGGAAGCCATAACAGCCTACCTTAGAGTTCCAGGCTCACAGAGAGTAAAGCACTGAGTACAGAGTCTGTTCACGTTTAAAATGTGTTCACTGGGAATTAATTGGAAAGTACATTCAATGTCCAATAATGAAAAAAATTGCAACTTAACAGTGCCTTTCATATTTTGAAGCCATAGTAAATGCTGGCTTCTTGTTCTCTTTCCAAGGCAAAGTATTCTTGTATTTTGCCCTTAAAACCAGTGGAACAGAGATTCTTTACCATTTTTTGGAAGTTGTACAGACTATTGCTCTGTGATATCTTCATCAATGGCCTAGATGAAGGGTTGGACCAGATGATCTTCAGAGGTCCCTTCCAACACCTATCATTCTGTGATTCTGTGATATTGTATGAATTCTGCTGACCTTAAGCATGATATCATACTTCATCAATGGCAATCATGTATAGTTACATCAGTGCAACCGAGACCAGAATATAGCCCTGACAGCGTATTTGAATATAGCAAGACAAAACCGTTAAAAAAAAACTACACCAAAAGAGCCTCAGAAATGTTTCTGGGGTTCCTTTAATATGTGTCAGCCTCTTCAGCATTAATGATGAGTATAGAAAAGCAGGAGAGATTATTTTCTTTCTGCTGCACACTTTTCACCCTTTAATCTGACAATAGTGTTCATGCTTGTAACACTGGCTAAATTAGACATAGTAGAGGAAATCTGTATTTTTCTTCAGAAGATTCTGTGATTATGGCATGGTTTTGACTGTCAATAAATGAAACTGATATATCGAAGTAATATTTTTGCATGTAATAATGGTGCTTACAATGTAAAAAAAAAAGACAAAAAAACCCTCAGCAGTGTTACAAATGGATACCAAATTTATTACTTTTTTTTATACTTAAGTAATCCAAATAGACTGATAATCAAAAATGTTGCTCCCAGAAATTCTTGTTAAAATCAAGAAGACTTGTTATATCTATGCTGAACTTGCCTACAACCTTTGCAAACCTGGGTTTAAGGCATAAGGGATCGTCTCACTGTTTTGGTCAACTCACATTCTAATGTTGGGAAGCTAACGCATAATCTGCACCCTCGAAGAGCTACAGGCAGGCCAGTTTTGATAGCAGACTGCACTGGAAATATCTTCCCTGTGTATATTAAGCGGGATCTAATTTTTAACGTTCTATTATGTTGCTGAATGTTACAGTGGCAAAAGTGGCAGCCTTTCCTTATTTTGAACAATCAAATCCTTTATGGTGGTATCCATCTGCTACAAAATAAATAAATAAAAAGAAGAATATTACTTTTCGCTTAATTTTAAATTGAACTAGTTTTATTTCCTGACACTTGGATGCTTGTAAGTATTAGCCTGTTAATACTGTAAGAGCAGGAAATGAAACAGAAAGGGATTTTCTTTGTTGTGCTGGTTTCTGCCTTGCCAAGTAGTCTGCATTTTGCATGAAAATGGCTACAGTTTCCTTAGCAATATTGGTAGGAAAGCTCTTTCTCTCAGGAATAGGAGAGCACTGAAATACATTTTGAGCCAACTCACATTTTGCTGATTGGAAATTTATGCATGATGAATGAAGGGGAGTATTTGGCCTACAGGGGAGGAGAGAAAAGGGACTGCATAGGTCAAACGACTGTCTGACATGGGGTTGGTTTGCTCCTAGGAATAATACCTTGTACATTACTGTGCTTTCCGAAGTCTTCCAGTAGTGCCAGAGGGGGGACCCCCGGCTCCTGCGTCAGGTCTCTCTCCAGAAAGCAAGAGTTGCTCCCTCCGTCCTGCCGGGGCAACTGCGGAGAGAGGCAGGGTTGGCTGTTCCCACTCCCACGTCCGTCTGGTAGGGGCTTCTGTGAAGGTGCCTTGTTAAGAAAAGACAAAGAGCCTGCTTTATCCCACTGAGCCCGCGTGGGCACAGTGGAGAAACCGGGGCTCAATCCCTACAGCTTCTGGCCTGTTCAAAGGGAAGAATGTCAGCGCTGCAGTTTAAACCAGATCATAAAGTAACAATCTGCTTCGAAATAAGAGGAAGGGACTACGTGGCTGATTTCTC
This sequence comes from Phaethon aethereus, assembly GCF_964289735.1. Classification (NCBI taxonomy): domain Eukaryota; kingdom Metazoa; phylum Chordata; class Aves; order Phaethontiformes; family Phaethontidae; genus Phaethon; species Phaethon aethereus. Next base: position 12,731,312 of record NC_138584.1, read on the forward strand.
ACGCTTCCTTCCAACGTGGCCTTTAGTAGGCAAAATGTACGTTAATTTTAGGTATGACGTGTAACCTTAATACAGAATCTGAGCTCTGTGAAGTATTTCTGGCAAGTACTGCACCGTATCAGTTTCACACATGCACATGCTTTGTTGCACTGTTCACAAAATAGATACGGATCTTGCATAGGAAAATCTATCTGTTTAACTCTCTAACTTCATTAGCTATGGATAATTAAACTATGGATTATTGGTGTGTACATTTTAAAGGCTTATTGTCTGATACGGTTACAGATCGGACACCAACACGTGCAGTGGATGCTGCAATAATGAGACTATGGAAAAAGGATAGCTTGTACTGTGCTTTTCTCTTAAAATTTGTAGTCTCCCTTGCTTTGAGACATGGAAAGAATTTAATATAATGGTCATTTGGGGCTTTGGACAAAGAATTAATTTCTAAAATAATTCATTAAACATGAGTCATTATGCCATTCCTTCTTCAAATCCAAACGCATGATCTCCTCTTTCCTCAAGTCTGCACTAACTGCATGTTAACTATACCTAAATATTAGTAACAAAGAGTTTGGTATAGAACTAATTCTGTGCAGTAAAAAAAGACAGGTCCACTTTTTATTATCTGTCATTTATACAGAAAGAAAAATCCATCTGGCAATAGAATGAAATCCCAGCACATAAAAATAAATAAAATATACTTAACCACCCAGTAATTCAGCAGTGGCTTGCATTGACTTTGAACAGGGCCTGACAAGGAAAAATGTGACATACTGAAATAGTAGAAATTATAATTATTATTACCATGATAGATAATAATCTATTTCTAGGTCTTGTAGATAGTGGATCGTATTTGATTTTTTTTTTAGTGTAGATAATTGCACTGTTCATATGGTAATATAGTTTTTCTTGTAGCATTTTAATAGAGATTTAGTTCATGACAGTATGTAGGAAATTTTGAATATCAAAATATTGGTTAGAGAAAAAAAACGCTGCGATTTTTAGATTTTTAGATAAAATCAAGGGTTTTTTTTTTTTAGACTGGGCCAATTGTTATTTTTTTGCCTTCGGACAGTTAACTATAGGAGTCCTGTATTTTTTTAATTATGATTACATGATTATAATAAGTAGAAGCATATATTTGCCATGGGGAATAAAAACGTTTAGAAAAAGAAGCAAACAAAAGTAACTTTACAAGATGCAGATGACAGCGGTTCTCTAAATTGCCTATGTTGTATTTTTTTCCCATTCTTCTAACAGTGTAGGGAAAATAAGGTAGTAGAGGACAATTAAAGTGTAATTATCAGATGCATCATATGTCAGGAAGCGTACAAATGTGTTTGCTAATTTTTGGTTGGATCTCATTTTTCTACCACTTAAGCCAAAATGAGTGTTCCCATTTTCTTCAGTGGAAACTAGATCAAGCTGGGAATTTTAGGTTTATTAAACACTTTTTAAAAAAAGCATTGAGGATGAGGCATCAGGTGCCATCTGTGCTATTCAGCACAGAGAAGTAATATCATTTAAAGATTCAGGGACCAGAACAATTTTAATCTATGTAGTAATCTATAAACACTATTGGAGGCATGAAATCAAATCCTTTGAATCTTGGAAATGCCAAAACAAAAGTTGCAGCCTTAAAATTTCTCCACTTTTGCTTACCTGCTTTTTGTGTCTACATAGTGGTGGTGTCCCTATTTACATGATTACTTACAATTTCCTCCAACAAGTCATCTGATGTGGTCAGTATTTTATTGTATGACTAAGATATTGAGACACATTTTAGAAATATAATTGAGACATCTGAGGTTGTAGCAGGAATTTGGAACTCAAAAATCCTCATCAACTTTCATTTCAGATGAAAAGATGTATTTCTTTATCTCAAAACCCTAATTCTGAAAGCACATAACATATTAATAACTGCCTTATTGTTGATAAAACTTTTCTCAAATTCAAATGTAAGTATGAACAGAAATGTTTCAAAGTTAAAAATATTATTATTTTCATTAATATTTTTATTTTCCACAGAGACAGAAAGACAGACAGACATATAGATAAGACAGGTGGGTGCATCCAAAATATAAAGCACAGGGGGTTTTGCTGTCATACAAAAAGTTAAGAATAAAGTACTTGAAGGAAGTAGAGAAATAAAATCACACCCCCCCCACACACCCAAAAATATCATCTGTCATTTTCAAACGCACATTTATCATTTAAAGGAAAAGAAGAAAAATAAACTGTTTTTACAACAAATTCACTCTACTCCTCATTATTCTTCTCCTGTGGAAATAGTTTGACAAAAAATGTCCATTAAAAAGGGATTGTTCTGGTATGAACAACGTTTCAGTTTTTCAGACAGCTTTATTAATTGTTTTTTGAAACTAGAACTACAGTTCAGCACAGTGTCTAAGTAAATAACATTTTCTTGCTTGCAAATGGCTGTTGAATTGCAAGTCAAGTATGGAGACTGGTGAATGGGAGCCTGACCTTTGTGACTAGAATCTCTTTCAACAGTTTTCTTGAGGAAGAGGTTCCCCCATTTTACTGTTAGGAATATTTATAAATGGTAGTCTTGAAAAAAATGTGCTTATTTGTTTTGGCATTATTTGTCACTGACACAATTTAGCTGAAAGCAGCAATGTGTTTTGATCTAAGCATACCTTGGCAAGGACCTTCCTTTAATTTTCAAAATGTTTGATAGTTCATGGAAGACATCTCTTAAATAAGTATAACACTAATAAAAAAGCACACTTAATAGAACTCAGGTTATTGACTATGTTAGCTACAGCAGTAGTCTGAGGCTTCTGTACCAGTCATATGATAGGAACACTCATATTCAGATTATTAGGTGTTGTAGGAGAAGATCTATTTGTTGGTCAGTGCACATAACAACAACAACAAACATTTATGTTATTTTTATTGGCTGTTTTATGACAGTAACATGGAAATATCCAAACAGAATTGTGAGCTAATTAAAGATAGGAACAGCTTCGCCATGGAATTCTATTGTAGCATAGTTAAGTAGCGCAAAGATTTATTCTATTTTGTAACTTGATTTGATAGTCCATTTCTGATCTTATTTAAGATTCCTCATTTTTCTTCTTTTTGTAATCCATTTTCCCTAAGTACAGTTCTCAAAGAGAGAAAATTGGAGTCTGTCAAACTTCAGATGAAAAGTTCATTGGATTATTCTTATTTGGAATACCTTCTCACAATAAAAGGTCATACATAGAAGCTAACAGATCAGTTCTTGAATTTTACCAAGGTAACTTAGAACATTATGAAGTAAATAGTTCACTTAGGAAACCAGGCCAAAAAAAATCCATCTCCATTCTTTCCAAAGAAAGAATCCATGTATATTATATATTTTGGATGTAGCTTTAAAGACCTTTTGTTAATATTAACATATACACAGATACATCCGACATGCATTTTGGATTAACAAAATAAAAAGATTTAAAATCGCTGAAGAGTTTCTTTTCTATACAAGCATTTTCTCTTTCCTTCTGTTTGCCCAAGTACAAGAATAATAATAACTGTGAATTTCTTTTCCCAAAGACCCACCATATACCTGTCCAGGTCTCAAAGTAGCACTCTGGTTGCAGTTTGTAAGCTAACTTTAACATTTATATAACATTTTTGTAACTTGTATATTTAATACCTAAACCATAATGGTATACAACCATTACTTTTTCTTCCCATTATAAAACCATTGTGAAAGCAAATGGAAAAATTTTAAGTTTTTCTTGCAATGAACTACAGTTTTCATTTTGTTAGCAAGCTGTCCACTACTCAGCTCAGACAGAGCATAATGCTGTAGTAATTTAAAACTACATTCTACAGCTTATTCAGAGTGGGTTGTTTTGATATGCCACATTAAGATTTAATTTATGTGCATGGCATATGGAAGTATGTATAGGTATATAGGCTTGCTTTCCTCAGTTCATGGCTGGAAGAAAAAGATAACAAAAAGATGGTTGGAAGTAGGAAAAAAAGCAATATTCATGTGTGCTGGATTTTTATTCTTATCTACTTTTGCACCCAAAATTCAGTAATACAGTAATATCGAATTTTTTATACAAGCCTACTGAAATGTCCCCTTCCTCTCTTTATTGTTTAGAGGTATGTGCATATGTATACAGGGAAAATAATATAATCACCGAAAAACATGAACAAATTTCCCAAACTTTCAGCTTTCTTTTAACAAGCTAGGGAAGTATTCCTTTATAATAGTTACTTTTTCTGCATTTGTTTTGGTTAAGTATCTTCTGCTACACTTTATTTTTCCTTTAGTTGCATACTTCAGTCTTCTAGGTTTGGTTTCCACAGCCTCTTCGTCCAATTAGTAAACGTCTTGCCTGTTCTGTAAAAGCAGAATGACAAAAAGAGAAAGGATAATCTTCTTTCTGTCATAGCTTAGAGGGAATGTAACAGTTTTGTTTCCATCTATTTTTTCAAAGCTCTGTAGGAAGGCACTCTGGCCCCTATTTACTGCAGTGTGTAGGCTCTTATGCCTATTCAGCAGAAAACCTGGAAATTAACTAAGAGTGAGAGGTCTATGTGTTTTGTATCTAGTTCAGTGAAGGCAGCAGAAAGGTAAGCAGTACCTGTTTGTATAGCGTTTCTCATATTTGCATAATAGTAATACAAGTAATGACAGTAACAGGTTTATGCAATGAAATTAAATATTCTAAAAATACATTACGACAAGACATAACCTACCATCTGCAGGATTTTTCAGTCTAGGTGCTTATGTCTAAACACTACATAGCTGTGTTGTATTGACATCTGTGGCTTGAAAATTGCTTTATTGTAGATTATGCCTTTCAGAGATATGATGACAATCAATTGATTTAATCCTGCGTGATCAATACCAAGTATTGTGCTCTGGAATAAATAATTCATGCAAACAGTACCATCAGAGGGAATTAATACTATAATTTTTTTAACTGCAGGAATGATTTCTTTTACAAATTGCCTCAAAGTGTGTCTTTGTACACAAATGTTTACACATCACAAGGCATAGTGAGAAAAATCTTTCTGTATAAGGAGAGCTACTACCAAAATGAATGAAACTTGATCTTGACATTTCTGACAGTCAGTGCGGGATTCAATTCTTTCATGACGTTTTTATCCCATAATGGTCTGCCATCATTGTTCTTCTAAGACTGATAACAAAAATGATCCCCTTTGAGAAAATGGCTTGAATATGTGAAGTCCCTATTTAGACATCCCAATGCATCTCTGAGGCATTTGAAATGCTTGATTTCTTGTCATAGACATTTTAAAGGTAACAAACCTTCCACTGCAGTATGCTGTCTCTGCCAACAGCACCATGGCAAGGAAATATTAAGCTTTTTAAATTATATTGTAAGGTTTAATTATGTAGTTGGCATATAGAATCTATAGTGATGAGTGAAACAGGGAGGAAGACAGATATTCAGTGTAATTTTGCTATTGATATCCATGCTGTGATATACTACTACTACTACTACTACAGAATTTCGGTAAAGTTATTTGATATTAAGCAAGGCTAGTGAGTGTCCTAGAATCCATGTAGCTAAAATTAATATTGTGTCAGGTACTTCCTAGGATTTGGATTATTCATAACCTTCTAAGAGACAATAGCTTCTTAAAAACCCTTTTATTCTCGAGGTCATTCCAAACTTGTTTATATCATCAAAATTTTTTAATATGAGCTAAAATTCAGTTAATGAACTCTAACCTAAGTTAGATAAAGAAACTTCATAACCGTCTTTGGTTCAAAAGCCAACTCTTTCCAACATGCCATGGTACTTGATTTGATTTGACACTTCTCTGGAAGCCTTTTCTTTTCTTGCTTCGCAAAAATTTGTAAATGCTTCAATTTGGTAAAAATGGAGAAGGTCAGTTCACAATTTTAGGAAGGAGTAATCACATTTTTAGTTGCTTTTCAGTGGTTCTCCCACAATTCCTGCGGTTTCACCATTTACTGTGACTCTTTTCATTGATAATTTATATTAAATTTAATTTTACCTTATAATTAAATTCCATATGTGCTTTTCTCACCTCTGCTGCTTTATCGCACTAATGGCCAGCATGCTTGTGCTTCTCCTTCAGCTATTTCTGAGTGCTTTAAGCCAATACAGATGTAAATCTACACTTCCCTCCTCCTAAATATTTTGTATTCTGCTTTGAACAGGACAATTTGAATTGAGTTTATTGTAAGGTGATCATACAAATCATGTTAAATATAACTCTTTTTAACCTCATAAGCAAGAAAGTAAAATCTCTGGAGTCATTAAGGGATGATTCAGTAATGCTGAAAGCACTAACTCTTTGCTAAGTTGTTCTCCTTCCACATATCCTATCTGGGTCCTGACACACTTTACCTGTGTCAAATATGGTGCAGACCACTACTTTGTTTAGTAAACATGTAATAATAAATTTAACTCTCTCTTTTGTTTACTTATGATGATTCTTTGAGTTTGAAAGAATCGCATGCCTCAAGCTGTCTGCTCACGTTGTGGTTTGTGACAACTGAACTAATAATTATTTGAACTAATCAATCTTCTTTTTGTTCTGAAATATTTGTATGAGGCCATTGTATCTGACAGGATATTAAAGTAAGTGTTCATTGATCTGATTTGCTGTAAAAATTTCTTTGCACCTGTTTTTATATCTATTCCATGGGAGTAGTAACTTTGAGAATGCCTTTGAGAATCTGATCCCTCAAGGTGCAGATCTCAGAGTGATTTATAAAGTGGACCAGACGAATTAATACAATAATATAATACATAAATAAAAAAAATACAAAGAAATAATATAATTAGTTTGTACAAACATTCTGCTGTCAGTGTATGTCTGCAATGACCATTCTATTAACCTATTTCCAGGAACTGTTCTTTGATTCAAAACTAAAATCTATTTTCAGCACATCACTATACTTACTATAGCGTTCTTATGAGAGAGCAAAGATGTCATATGTCATATTGATGCACCAGCATCTGCATTTCCAAACAGAAAATAAAGATTGCATAAAATAAAGCAAGCAATTTTCCATAGTTATTTGAAAAACAATACAATTCACACATTGTGTCTTCTACAATGGAGACAGGAAAACTCATTGAGATATGACTGCAAAAAGAGAAAGATTCTTTTACACGCAAACTCTGCTAACATATTGAAGGTTCCTTTATGCAATATTTGTTTTATAGAAAATATATAATCAGAAAATGCCATGCTATAACTAGACTATAACAAATCAGGAGAGGTAGTCTGATGATAAGCATTAACCGTCGGTTAGCATGTAACAGTTTATGACAAACACCCTTAACGACCTGTAAGGGTAGACCATTTCCTGGCTGGACAACTCCCTGTCGTAAAAACTGCTTTAGTGCAACTTAGCATGTATCTGGTCTTCCTATGTATTCACTTATCCCTCCTTACCCTGTATCACTGAAGTACTACAAAATTGTCTTCAGGAGGCATTAGCTATAGTGCTTCATGTTGCACATTTCAATTAAGTACACTGTTTGTGACCTTCACTGGGAAAGGGCAAAAAGAGTTATTTTACTTTAGATTATTTGATACCTTTCGTCTGATGGCGGTCCTGACTCTAGTTTAAAAGTGAAAAAACATTATTTACAATCTCACTAATATAATATTTTAAATTGTTTCCTGTCTAGAGATTAGATATCCTTTATTATAGCATTCTAGAGATTTATTTACCCCTCTTTATTTACAGGGGGGTATTTTGATAAGATCTGTATTTTGATGATCAGTGTATACCTCTGTTTTTGGAGGAACTCACCCCTAACACAAGTAATTTTAAACATCTGGAAAGTGTAATAACCTCCAAAAATATGTTGTGAATGGTGTCTTACAGCTATTAAGAAACAGAATTTTTTAATCTATTGATCCATGCGTTATGAGTGCATGTGGATGGACTAGCCACATTACCTGTGTGAATTGTGTCACATCAGAAAGGCTTATAGGAAACCTTTAGTTATACACAGAAGGATAAAGCCATCTCATAACTCAAGGAATTGCACCACTATTTTTTTTCTAAGATACGCATTTTAAGTGAAGATGGCTTATTATTTCTTCTTCTTCCAGTTCGTCTTTTATATTCCTATGATTTTATACTTCAGTATTTTACTTGTATATATTGACACTTTCAATTGTGCTTCTCCCTGTTTTTCACATTTTTAACAACCAGTTACTCCTATTATAGCTAGAAGAGGAATGCATTCCTTCTTCCACCTACTACTCAGTGTATTTGCAATGTATTTTGTTCTTATCTGCCTGGTTTAGGTGCAGAAATTTGTAAATAAATGTTTGTCCTTAGTATATTAAACACATAAACAGCAATGTTTGTGGTGTTTGACTGTGATTAGCTCTTGAAAAATTCATCAAATGTCCTGAGATCTGCACTGCTTTTTAAAAATTCATAAAAAGTTTTGAAGAGTGAAAATGGTTTGACAAGCAGGCAGGCCACAAAGAAACTGACACATCAAGGGAAGAAGATCAAACAGGAATATAGCAGGCATATTCATACTGTAGGCTGTAGAGCCTGGCTGCACTCCACGGAGGTTGAAAGAACAAGTAGACATGAAATACAGAGAAAGAATAGAGACAGGAATCTCAAGGTGGGGAAATGAAAGACCATTTGACATTCAAAAATGATTTTTTAAACATCTTTGACATGCAGTCAATAAATTCACCTCTACTTTGCTTATTTAACTAGATGCAAAAGTTTTCTTACAATGGAAATGTACACTGTATGAAATTTTCAGGAAAATGTCCCTTATGTAGGAAGGAAATACTCAAGGGATTTGGAAAGTATCTCAAAAGAATCACTGTGGCTTTGATGCAGGGTTGTAAGGCGAATAGGGTCTACGATGAAGCTATCCCTGACACCTGCGATCTGACCTTAAACCTCTAATGATTTCAGTCTCCTACACTAAATGTGAGTTGTATCATTTAAATACTGGTTATTAAATGATCCCATCATTTTCATCGTATTTTATTAAAAGTGCTGTCATATTTATGCGGAGAAAAAATAATAGTTATACATGTATGAGTATTCCTAAACTTCAATGGGAAATGGGAAATTAGAAAGAAAGTATTTCATTGTTAACATTTAATTTACTTCTTTTGTATTAAGCAAACATTTAGCAATGTGTCATACAAGAGAGACCTACCTAAGTGTAACTGTAAGTGTAAAATCCGTTTAACAACATTTAACAGTGCTCTAATCGATGTCTATACCTGTCACGTTTCAGGGATATTCATCCATTTGCAACATTTACCAATATATGTAATGTGAGTAGGACAGAAAATAGTTCTTTTGCCTTCCACTCTGCCACATATCTGTTATGCCACTGATGCCACCCATCAAGGAATTTCAAAGGACAATTAGTAAAAGAAAACATAAGACATTAATTGCGAGAGGCCTGATTCTGTTCTATTAGATTCTCCATAGGTTTTCCCAAGCTTTGAAGCAGAGGCAGCAGCAAGGGATCAAGCAGTAAAAGCCTTCTAAAATTTCAACCTCCTCTCCAGCTGGGTTTCAAATAAATTCTTTTTTTCACCTGGGCCAGCACTAGTGCAGTATAAGCTGAGTGTAAGATGCACTGCAGTATTAAAAACTTCCTAAAAATCAGCTCCTCCTTTCTTATCCCAGGAACATTTTACCGGGGCAGAAGAGCAGACAAAGCATCAGTGAGATGACAAGTGCTAGAATATCTGGCTTGTTTTCGTTTGAAGAATTTTAGGCAGATAACTAGAAGAATATTAAAAATCTTTTATTCTTGAAGGTGAATAAAATTATTAAGATAAATTATTAATTTTTATTAATAAAATTATTTATTCTTCCCCATGTTCTTAGAGATTCTCATGCTCTAGTGACTGTGTTCCTCCATGCTGGGCCATTCTCAGTGCATAGACTAGGATGGAAATTAATAATGAAATGTGTTTGAAGTTAATTTCTATAGACGACCTAAATGAGTCAGAAAATTTATAAGATCCTCACAGATTTGGAATGAGGCATAGTAATTTTGTCTTCTTTCCCTTGTAAATCTCTGTGGCATTGCTGCAGAAAACAAGGCAGCCTGCAGTCCCAGAGGCTATTTACTGAAGGAATGTATTCTGTGGTTCTGACAATAACAAAACAATGAAGTGTCAGATCTCAAAATATTTTAAGTAATCTCTTTCAGTACATTGTTTCCGAGTAGAAACGATTAGAAGACAGAATCCCTCTGTTTCGCTTTTTGTTTGTGTCTGTGCGTGTTTCTTTTCTTTCCAAAATGGCCGACACACCTTCTGGAGGTGCAGGTGTGTGGATCCGGCCATCTCTCAAGGGTAGCAGGTGCGCAGCTGAAGCTGCGGCCCAGGCGCTGGTTGCACTTCTGCACCTCAGGTGCGCCGCGGGTGCCCTGGGCCGCAGCGGCCATGTTCTCGTCGCGGGGTGGTGCCGCCCTGCCACACCCAGGCGCCATTAACGGCCTGCTTAATTGCCTGCAGCTGGGCATGGGGCGGGGCAGTGCCTGACCCTTCCTTACAAAGGGGGAGCACCCGACCAGGGGACTGCTGTGGTGGAGGGTGGGTGCTGTTTGTTAAGCTCTGTTGTCTGCGCATGTCTACCTTGCATGCAGGTAATTTTTTTGTTGCCCTTTGGAGGGTTGCTAAGTTTCAGTCCTGGAGGAGGGTAGCTCTCTGCGGCTGTCGGGGAGCTGGTGCGAGCACGGGTCTCCTCCTGCCACTTGCTGAGCTGGGCTGTCCTCCCGACTCGGCCCGCGAGACTGGAGAGTCCTCTTCGGGGCAGGTGTGCTGTGGTAAAACTGTCCCACGGCCAGCTTGATGGGTTGAACTTCTCGGGTCTCGTTCTCCTCGGGGAACGACCTCCAGCCCTCCAGTAATTCTTCTCGCTTCTCTGTAGTCTTTTGCTTTTCTCAGTGTTTTTCACGAGTACGGGAGCAGTTTTCCTGTCAGATCTCTGCAGGGAGGCCGGGATCCCTTGGCTCCTCTTCGGTACATTGGGCTCTGCGGCTCTGTACACGGTACGGGTCCTTCTGGCGCACCGGCCCGCGGCCAGGGAGCGCCCCGAGCCCGGGTGGGAACGGGGTGGGTTGAGGCTGGCTTCGTTCTTGTACCGTTAATTGCTTTTCGTACCCTTATGCTGGGAGGAGAATGGCTTTTGTGCCTGGTCGTTACCTCCCTGATCATTACAATTCGCAGGTCCTTTGGGCTTTTATCCTAAATAGGTTTTTCCTGCAAATCACCTCATCTGCTAACCTGTCACCAGTAGCCAGTCGGGAGAGCTGAGGCCCAGTAGGTTAGCTGAACCTTTGGGAGCTCTTTCTTTGCAATTAACTCAGCTATGTGCCAGGCTTTCATTAGAACCCGGTAATTGGTAAGCTAAAGTATTGTAGGATGCTGCAATATTTTCATTGCTTGTGATTTATTTTCCTCTGAAGTGGTGATCATGTTGTGTATGTTGTTCCTGGCTGGAATGACACAGAAGCTGTACCATGAAGTGATTTACCACAGTTAAAACCACGTGTGTAATATACTTCTGGCCTCTTTATCATGGATGCTACATGTCATGAAGTGTTACTGTCCAGTGTTTAATACATAGCAGGGGACGTTACCAGATTAATTACGCTTGTAGAGTATATAAATCATGTTTTTGAAGCTGCAGTTGTTCAAGTCTGTATATGCTACTTCTAAGGCTGTCAGGTGAGCTGCTGCCTGCACTGCTGAGGTTTGTTACTTTCCATAGAGATGAAGTACTTGCATTTCCCAGCTTTGCTAAGGCTTCCCAGCTTTACAGTGTCGGGATAAAAACAATACAAGCTTGTTCTAGCAAAATATAACATTAGGCCGTTACAAAGCTGAAAACAGGGCTAACATTAAAATGCAGTTACGGAAGCTCATGTGTGGGGTGAGTGTGAAGCCTGTGTGGTGTTATCTTCTCCTCTTCCAATGAGTTACAGTTCTTCTCACTGTTACAGCCTTCCACTGCTGCATTTAGAATACTTCGTGGTCTAGTTGCTTTCTCCATCTTCTGCATCTGACCTGGACATTCGAAGTCTTGAGGGACACTTGGTGTTCAGCTGTACTTTTCCACCAGAATTTTCTAGTAGTTGGAATCTATTCAACCTACTGAGGACCTTGGGGTAAGCACCTCCTATTGCAGTTCCTTGTATTCCTTTTGTCTTTATCATTCCTTGAGACTTTGAACAAAGCTGTATTCCTGTAAGGTGTGAACTTCAAAACACCTCCATGTCCCCCTTTCCCTCCTTGTTTTATCCTTTCAAGGATTACATTAATATTCCATACTTTTTAGTACTCCTTTGATGCTGGATTTAGACTACTCAAAGGGCCAGATAAGGGGATTTAGGTCTGAGCTATGTCTGCCAAAAATCAGTGAGGAATTTTTCACTGGAGAAGGAGGGATGTTTTGGAAGTGAGAAAGAAGACAGGCCCTTCCTTAGTGCTTTGTGGTGTTTGTTTGCAGATCTCAAATGTGCTGGAAGTTGACACGTGTTGGTTTGTTTCTTAACAGCATTTTGGTGTTGTTACCAACTGCATAAAGCTATATCAATTTTGGCAGAATTTGCATGTGTAATATGCATTTCACATATGATGCAGGGAATGCGTGCTGCTCTACCGGCAGCTTCCTCTTGCTAACAAAAAAGTTTAACATGCTATTACATGAACTGTTGCACTAGCCACTTTATTATCAAAACAGAAAATTTATAGTATACATACCTAACCAATCTGCTTAGCTTTGCAAATAACAAACACTTGCAACTCAGTGTTTGGTTATATCTAGTCACAACATGTTTTCTATAGTACCTGTGCAGAGAGACCCTCATGAAGACCTTTGTGTGAAAAGAAGGGGTGATAATTTCACACTTGTCAGCAGGCAAGATTTTGGCCATTCTGTAATCTGTGTGCTCCTGCTGTATCACTTCTTTGAATCTGTTTTCAACTCTTCTTTCTCATATCTCTTTATTTTTTTTCCCCCCTCTAAAGACATCTATTTATGACCCTTTTTACATTTCTATGACTGAAACATAGTCTGGTCTGTAACTATTAGTGGCTCCTTTAGATGAAGATTAAAAAAATAATAACCACCTGGACGTATTATGAGAAATTTGTCTTGTGCTTCTCTGTTGAAGTCCCTGTGGCCCAGGCCATTAATACCAGAATTTTTTTTCTTGTCAGACTTGATAGAATCATATCTGAATTTTGCTAAATAAAATTTGATTCTTTCAGAAATCTTTGTGCAATACTCTAGAATTTGGTTGGTATGAACCCTCAGACTCAATGCTGCTGTTTTCTGTTGAGTTCTGAGAACAAAACCTTCACAAATATGTAAACATACTCAGAACAAAGCTAAGCTGTTCATGCAGCCAATATCCATGGCAATAGTATGTTTAGGAGAATTTTGAAAGTCCAAGGATAGTTACCTATCAAGGGGGAGGGTAGGATATGAGCTGAGTACCCACCATAGAAACCTTCACACAAAAACTTCTGTAGCTAGAGCTTCTCCTTAAATGTGCTTAATAACAAACTCTACCCACTGCTGTGAACTTAACATAGCTGAAATGGAAGCTTCATAAATGTCAACACTGAACATCTCTGGAAGAGATATTCCTGTGTTCTTGATCAAATGAATGGGTAAAACAAAAGCTTATAACGATTGACCAGTGTGATTTGATTCAGACTCAGGCCTGTGACTTCTTTTGACTAGTATACACTGATTTTTACAGTGTGGTAAAAGAAAAGCTATCATGCTCCTTCTCAGAATTACTTGCTTTTAGAAAGTATTTGGACAACTTTAAGGGTGCTATGGGATCCTTCAGGTATACATTTTGATTTTCCAGCCTTATAATGCATATTTCTTGATGACACTTGTGAAACTCCTCCCTGAGCGAGGTACTGTGCAACAGGCGTTAATGGCACAACTTGATTCAAATTGCCCCGTATACAGTCTGTGTGAATCACAGAATAGTTTGGGCTGAAAGGGACCTGTAAAGGTCATCTAGTCCAACCCCCCTGCAATGAGCAGGGACATCTTCAACTAGACCAGGTTGCTCAGAGCCCTGTCCAACCTGACCTTGAATGTTTCCAGGGATGGGGCATCTACTGCCTCTCTGGGCAACCTGTGCCAGTGGTTCACCACCCTCATTGTGAAAAATTTCTTTCTTTATCTAGTCTAAATCTACCCACTTTTAGTTTAAAACTGTCACCCGTTGTCCTATTGCTACAGGCCCTGCTGAAAAGCCTGTCCCCATCTTTCTTATAGGCCCCCTTTAAGTACTGGAAGGCTGCAATAAGGTTTCCCAGGAACCTTCTCTTCTCCAGGCCGAACAACCCCAACTCTCTCAGCCTTTGTTCATAGGAGAGGTGTTCCACCCCTCTGATAATTTTTGTGGCCCTCCTCTGGACCTGCTCCAAGAGGTTCATGTCTTTCCTGTGCTGAGGGCTCTAGAGCTGGACACAGGACTCCGGGTGAGGTCTCACCAGGGAGGAGTCAAGGGGCAGAATCCCCTCCCTTGACCTGCTGGCCATCTGGTGAATGTCCATACAGAATATGTGCATGCGTGACTTCTGTATTAAGGGGATGATCAATTTTGCAGGTTTTTTTGGGCATCTTATGTACAACTTATTATGCTCTTGTTTTAATGAATAAAGAAGTGTTGAATTTTTATACTGTTTAAAACAAACTCGGGGAAAAAAGGCGTTAGAGGTTTTGAAAGTTAGAACTGATGGTGTGGTGTTTCAGATCTGCATATGTGTAAGATATATTCTAATGTTTATTCCCAGTTACGGTGAGCTCATCCTGGCTCTCTAGTAGGAGGATGCAGTGGTGTTTTGTGCTTGTGATACCTGATGTAAATGCTTGCCTTTAGCCCTAACTTGTGTAACCCTACATGTCATTGTGGTGGTATGTGAGCTGTTTACAAATTGGGATACATGTCAAGTCTTTGATTTTAATTTTTTTTTTTTTAAAGTAATGCTATTCTTACTCTTTTGTGAAATGTAACCCCCCTGTACTTAGGAACAAACACCTTGATGAGTGTGCAAAACTATTTCATGAAAGATGGTTGTATCACTCATTACAAAACCAACGTGATTTCTTGTTGGTGTAAACTACCTGTTTTTTCAATCCTAAAACTGAACAAATTGAATGTCTTGCAGCCTCTTGTCCCTGAAATGACCATACTTTTGCTGACAACTTTTGGTCTCAAAGTAACTTTGACAGGATGGTATCTAGTATTTTTGTGCAAGTTTGTGTTTAACTACCTTGGTTTGGATTTTTTGAATTGAAACTCCTTTCTTGTTTGTTGTGACCTATTCTGTTTCATCCAGTTTGCTTCCTTTCCAATTTCCACTCTGCTCATGTGGAAGTGTCTGTTCTCCACTGCTGTTGCTTCATTCCAGTGTCACTGATTACAGAAGTTCTTTTGTCTGTCAATATATACTGTATCTATTATATCCTTCTGTGTGTGACTCTCGCCTCCTAATTTTTTTTCCCTGTTGCTGATGACTTTGTCCTCTAATGGTGTTGCTTGAGTTGCTGTTGTTAACTGTTACTCAGGCTTCGAAATCTACTTCAAATCTGGCTTCTTTCCTCCGACTCAGGAACTGAATGTGTTCTTGAGCATTTGTATCTTCGGGGACTTCAACCTACCGGACATCTGCTGGAAGCATAACATGGCAGAGAGGAAACAATCTGGGAGGTTCCTGGAGTGTGTGGAGGATAACTTCCTGACGCAGCTCGCGAGTGAGCCCACCGGGGTGGTGCCTTACTGGACCTGCTGTTTACAAACAGAGAAGGACTGGTGAGACACGTGGTGGTCGGAGGCCGTCTTGGGCTTAGCGACCACGACATGATAGAATTCTCAGTTGTGAGCGAAGTAAGGACAGGGGTCAGCAAAACTGCTCTCATGGACTTCCAGAGGGCAGACTTTGGCCTGTTCAGGTCACTGGTTGAGAGAGTCCCTTGGGAGACAGTCCTGAAGGACAAAGGGGTCCAGGAAGGCTGGACAGTGTTAAAGAAGGAAATCTTAAAGGCGCAGGAGCAGGCGATCCCCATGTGCCGTAAGAAGACCTGGCAGGGAAGGCGACCGGCCTGGCTGAACAGGGAGGTTTTGCTGGGACTCAGGGAAAAGAGGAGAGTTTATCACCTCTGGAAGAAGGGGCAGGCAACTCACGAAGAGTACAAGGATCTCCTTAGGTCAAGCAGGGACGAAATTAGAAAGGCAAAAGCCCAGATAGAGCTCAGTCTGGCCACAGTCGTAAAGGATAATAAAAAATGTTTTTACAAATATATTAACAACAAAAAGAGAGGCAAGGAGAATCTCCATCCCCTGCTGGATATGGCGGGGAACATTGTCTCCAAGGACGAGGACAAGGCTGAGGTACTTAATGCCTTCTTTGCCTCAGTCTTTAATAGCCAGTCCAGGTATCCACAGGGTATTCAGCCCCCTGAGCTGGAAGAGGGGGATGGAGAGTACAATATACTCCTCATAATTCAGTAGGAAGCAGTCAAGGACATGCTAAACCACCTGGACACCCACAAGTCTATGGGGCCTGATGGGATCCACCCGAGAGTACTGAGAGAGCTGGTGGAGGAGCTTGCCAAGCCACTCTCCATCATTTATCAGCAGTCCTGGTTAACAGGGGAGGTCCCAGAAGACTGGAGGCTTGCCAATGTGACGCCCGTCTACAAGAAAGGCCGGAAGGAGAATCCTGGGAACTACAGGCCTATCAGCCTGACCTCTGTACCGGGGAAGATTATGGAGCGGTTGGTCTTGAGGGTGCTCACAGGGCACCTGCAGGACAACCAAGGGATCAGGCCCAGCCAGCATGGGTTCATGAAAGGCAGGTCCTGCTTGACCAACCTGATCTCCTTCTATGACCAGGTGACCCGCCTAGTGGATGAGGGAAAGACTGTGGACGTTGTCTACCTGGACTTTAGTAAAGCCTTTGACAGCATCTCCCACAGCATTCTCCTGGAAAAACTGGCGGCTCGTGGCTTAGACAGGTTTACTCTTTGCTGGGTGAGGAACTGGCTGGATGGCCGAGCCCAGAGAGTTGTGGTGAATGGCATTAAATCTGGCTGGTGGCCGGTCACAAGCGGTGTTCCCCAGGGCTTGGTTCTGGGGCCGGTCTTGTTCAATATCTTTATTGATGATCTAGATGAGGGGATCGAGTGCTCCCTCAGTAAGTTTGCAGATGACACCAAGTTGGGTGGGTGTGTTGATCTGCTGGAGGGTAGGAGGGTTCTGCAGAGGCATCTGGACAGGCTGGATCGATGGGCAGAGGCCAGCTGTATGAGGTTTAATAAGGCCAAGTGCAGGGTCCTGCACTTTGGCCACAACAACCCCATGCAACGCTACAGGCTTGGGGAGGAGTGGCTAGAGAGCAGCCTGGCGGAAAGGGACCTGGGGGTGCTGGTTGACAGCCGGCTGAATATGAGCCAGCAGTGTGCCCAGGTGGCCAAGAAGGCCAACAGTGTCCTGGCCTGTATCAGGAATAGTGTGGCCAGCAGGAGTAGGGAAGTGATCGTGCCCCTGTACTCGGCACTGGTGAGGCCGCAGCTTGAATCCTGTGTTCAGTTTTGGGCCCCTCACTGCAAGAAGGATGCTGAGGTGCTGGAGCGTGTCCAGAGAAGGGCAACGAAGCTGGTGAGGGGTCTGGAGCACAAGTCTTATGAGGAGCGGCTGAGGGAACTGGGGTTGTTTAGTCTGGAGAAGAGGAGGCTGAGGGGAGACCTTATTGCTCTTTACAACTACCTGAAAGGGGGTTGTGGCGATGTGGGTGTTGGTCTCTTCTCCCAAGTAACTAGTGATAGGACAAGAGGAAATGGCCTCAAGTTGCGCCAGGGGAGGTTTAGATTGGATATTAGGAAAAATTTCTTCACTGAGGGAGTGGTCAGGCATTGGAACAGGCTGTCCAGGGAGGTGGTGGAGTTGCCATCTCTGGAAGTGTTCAAAAAACGTGTGGATGTGGCGCTTCAGGACATGGTTTAGGGAACGTGGTGGTGCTGGATTAATGGTTGGACTTGATGATCTTGAAGGTCCTTTCCAACCTAGTGGTTCTGTGATTCTTACAGGATAGGCTATAAAAATAATATGCTTAACCTGCAATCAGTGCAGCAAAGATTTTTTGGGGGGTTTAATTTTTTTTTAGAATTTTCTAAAATGTCATTTTTATTGACTTAAATGTTGCTATAGTATGCTAACAATTTACACATGTGTAAAAGGAGTCAACACAGAATTGCCTTATATGTCTAATTATGGATCTTCATATATGGAGAGAAAAGCCAGCTGTCCTTTTGTCATGAAAATACATTAGTTGGTACTACACTGTTAGTAGGTGCCCCTAAACCCTAGGAGTAATAAGAAAATGATAGTTTCTTATGCAGAGGAAGCACAGGAATTTGACTGTTGCTAGACTGTAGTATATGTGTGTTCTTAGCAGAATGCAAGCACTTCCTGAGGATAGCTGATAACTGTGGATGTGGAGGAATAAGCTTTCTACAAGGATATTTCAGAAAAGCAAAGATTCCTGGTGGTGAAATACTCCTCAGACAGTTTGTTTGACATGTTCATAAAGCGTTGTTTACTCATTAAAGTTGCTTTAGCTTAGCATCAGAGGTTGCTTTATTTCCTTAATACTACTCTTGAGATTAAATAAATACTTTTTTAGAGTGCTTTTTTTATGCCCAAGTAGTGCAGGATGAGAATTTGTGTATACACTTAAGTAATGCAAAAATGAAGTCATGCTTACGCTTTACTTTTCCCCAAATCTTTCATTGCCTACTTCAGTTTCTGTTAAGAATATATGCATATGGAGCACATCTAGGATGTCCTACAGTAAGAATCTCATAGGGTCAAGTCTCTTATTTACCTTGCGCAAAATATGATTTAATATTTTCATAATCTATGAAAATAATATTTTAAATAAAAACCTTAGTACTAGTGTGGAATTGAGTAAAAAAATCTGTTCTCTTGTTTTGAGAACTGATGCCTTTTTAATGAAGAGTGTGCTTTAAAGTATTCATCTAGTGCTTAAAGAATTCTAGCTTTCTTGGCCTATAAACTACATGTCATTGCTCAACACAAATATTTCTTTGTTATGGTGGTGAAATTTCTTATATTCCTTATGAATTACAATGAAGTCTGTATGAAAATGAAGTGAAGGTGCTTTTTTTTTTAATAGGTGCAACCACTTTTTACAAAAGACCTTACTGTTCTTTTTATCAAACACTTAAAATTTGATAGAAGCCTATGCATTCAGACAATCAGTGTTCATGACCCGATTTCTCCAGTAGCGATTGAATTCTGTTTTTTCTTTCTTACAGTTGATGATAGTTCTTCTTTAGTTTCAGGAAGAATTATGTTACTTCAATCTAAACCATGGGCTCTGATATACAGTGCATAGGTATAACCTGTAAATGTGAATTCATCTGGGTTATAAGAATGACACATAATGGAACTTGCTCTTTAATGATAGAGGACAATTTTAACAATCTTTCTTCTAACCATATTCCTATTCTAGACCTCCAGATAGGTTCTGCACTGACAGTCATAAAATCATTCCTTACCCCCTTATATATTGGGTAAGTGGCTTTCCTTGTGAAATTTACCTCTTTTTCACCACATCTGCAAACTGTTTTGTTTTTATAAAACAAATGAACAAAACAAAACCCAAACACCACGAACAACCAAACCAAACAAACAAAGCTCCCACTGCCAACAAAAAACCCCCAAACTAAACAAAACCACCACCCCCAACAAAAATGAACCAAGCAAATAACACACACAAAATCAACTTCTTATTTGGTGTGGTATTACTGATGGAAGGTTAATACTTGCTTTTAAAAGACAAGCAGAATGTTCTTATGATCCATCTTCAGTGCCTGGACTTCAGAAGTTGCTTTGACTCTCAACTTCTTTTGGGCTCTGCAAATAATGTACTAGTTATAAATAGTAGTCGCACAGCGGTATTCCACACTGGGCATGTGGGAAGGCTGTGGATGCATGGCCTTTGCCCAAGGAAGCAAAAATGCCTGCATTGCTACTGTCACTAGTCTTTTATGCCAAAATAAATCTTTGGTTCTGTCCCTCTGACACTTGAGCTTTGGCTTTCCGGTTTTATTGGACTTCACCACTGACTCTGAGATTTTCTGTGATAAGGGGTAAACTGTGTGTGACCACACTCTGTTTTCTACTGCTGAAAAAGTTCATAATAAAATGTCAGAAAGGAGTTTTTTAACAGAAGGAAGTATTGTTCAATGTGGTGAAGTATAGAAACATCACTGCTGGGAAGACAATGGCAGTGGAAAGGTAGGTCATGTTTAAAATGAAACAAAATAATAATGCAAACAGGCATTTATTGAAAATGATGAGTCTTAGCTGTTCTGTGTTTGATAGGCACTTCTAAACATCAGAATTCAGTTACTTTGTCACAGGGTCATTTATGGACTTGTGAAGGTTGAAAATAACTTTGAGGTACAAAAATCACTTAAATACCAAAATTACTGTATTTCAGCACTTACACTTGGCATAGTTACAAGGAATTAGGCTAAGTAAGGAATTAAACCCCATAACTAACAGGCAAGAACATCCAAGAGGCAGGAGTAGGGCTGAGAGATGCAGGAAGCTTTGTGAGAAGCACGTACCAAGACAGTACAAGTCCTAATGGCTGTTCTGTACTCTCTGGGATGGAAATACAGCTAAACCTGGTTGGCTAGGGACAGGTGACGGAACTGTCAAGGACAGAAAGAAAGGTCAGACAGAATTATTCAAGAATGTAAAAATTCTAACAGTTGAGGCAAGCAGCGCTGTTTTTCCATGTTTGTCTCTGGTCACTGAGCAGTATTGCCAGTTGTCCTGCATCAGAGGTAGATAGATTACTTTTTTGTTTCTTTTTGGAATTAGATGAAGGTATCAGCAGCAAAGAAAACCTTCACATGTTGGAAACAGTAACACTGTTTCTGCGTGACCTCCCTTCATCAATGACCCACACATCCCATATATCACACAGATTATTATTATTATTATTTTTTTGGTCAGCTTTTCATAATTTGTGCTACAGTGGGCAATCAACAGCTTAAATTGCTGTCTATAAGAGAAGGTGAGAGCAGCTCATGGTTGGAAGTTGCTTATTTTCTCAGCACTTCAATTTAGAAGTGTCATTACCACCGAGGGAGTATGAGTTTTCCAAGTATCTTCAAACTTTTTTGTATTATTCAATTCTTATCCTTCAAAGTGTTAGACTTTTCACAGGTACAAACCAATAGACAAGATCCCTAGTCTACTAGCTGAAAACGTATGCCCTGTACTTTAAGCATGATGTGCAAAAAAATAGTTGGCAAAATACAGGTCTCTGGCAAAATGTATTTACTTTTTAAGCTGAGAACTAGTTTGGGAATGAAAGAAATGTTTTCACTGTCAATTTTTGTCGGTTGTTAAATGCACTAGGGGTGGTTATTCTCCTCTCAGTGGATATTGAGTGAGAGTTAGTGGCAAGTAACAAAGTAAAATGTGGAACCAAGCCAAAAGTGTGTGTGTGTGTATATATCTTAAGCTTTCTGCTCTGCAAGGTTAACTGCTTCTTGTCTTTTCTGCAGGGTAAACCCATGTCATTTAGGGGATCTGTCCAATGCTATTGCAGGAAAATTGTAATGGATATTTTTTTTTCCCCTGCCCTCCCAGAATAACTATTGTAGCTTTTCAAATCTGTGGCCACAAAAGAAATACTGTATTGTATACTGTGAAAGCATGCTACGTTTATAAAAGTATAATGTTATAACTTTAAAGTTATCTTTCCTTGTCTGTGGAATTTTCTTTTGTCATATTTTCTTACTTGTGCTGGAAAATTCTACTGTATCTACGAAGACTCGTGCTAAGAGAGAGGACGTGGATATAATTTATGGTTAGGTGACAACTAGCAGTCAGTGAACACAGTGATGTTACTAACCTAATGTCACTCTGTAGAGATGATCCTCATAGGCTCTGTTATTGGAGACAAGTTGTGTCTGTAGAAGTGTTTTTACAAAGAATGTTTTAGTTGTATGCTGTGGATAAATTATATAAACACTTCGCTAAAGTTTGTGGGTAACAGTTGAGATGGTAATAAATAATGAGAAAATCACTCTCACGGGTTTCTGTGCCATTTGGTAATGTTTTGTTGCAGTCATGTGCATGATGCTGTGTGTTAGTTTCTTACACTATGGCAGTGCATTCACAGCAGTACTTGAAGACCAGCCTTTGTGTCTAGGTTTAAGAATACTGTCATTCTTATCAATTGTGCATTCCTTGTATATGTCCATCTTAAGATGCAGTACAAAACAATTATACAGTGAGATTTTTAAGCCCCCCCCCCCCCCCCCCGCTGTATTATCAATATTTTTTCATTGTTGAGGATTCTTTATTTCAGGTCAAAGATGGTGTTGCTCTGTCTCAGTCAATGGTTAGCTGTTAAATTTTTGACAGCAAAGATGATGACTTGGACTGGAGGTCAATAGTACAGAAGTATTATAGATCACGTTGCCCTGTCCTGATCTATATGAGACAATTCAAGGTTGTTGTAATACTTTAATCAAGCATGTTTAGGGTGTAAAGAAAGTGGAATTTGGGAATTAAGCTACATTACTGTGGTCGGATAGATTATTCTGTGTTGTATCCAGGGGTATCAAGAATGTATAACTAGATTGCCACTGCATCCTGCTGTAGACTGTAATTGCACAAAGGTATTGGCTAAAGACTGAAAGTCCAGCCAGTATGTCAGTGTGTCACCACTGACTGCAGTGAAATACCTACTGATTTGGACTGGCATGAATAAAAGGGAATTTGACCCACATTCTTGGTTAGTTAACCAGTCTGTTACTTAAATGTGGTTAGCTGCCCTGTTGAATTCACTGCTTGCTGCACCACAGTAAGAACTGTTCTATTTTGTTCCTGCAAGTCTTTAATGACTAGTTGCTTGTTACTGCTGTTGAGTGTTAAACTACAGTGGGCCCCAGTTAACTTCACAGCTGCCAAGGTGAAAATATTGCTTGCCAAAAACATTCCTGAAGTTTATGAAGGAGCAGACAGTCACTTTAAATATATTTAAATCTATTAATTTCAGTGGAACTACACTAATTTACTTCAGCTGAGAACTTGGCTCATTGTTTTATTTGTGAAATTAGTGTACAGTCAGAATTGAAGCTGCAATACCAGGGAGAAAGTAAGCCTGGAAACTTGCATGTAATATTCCGTGAAATACTGTAAGAATATTGATTGTTTCTACTGTTCTGTTCTTTAAGAACCACGTTTCAAAGAGCTCTCTAAACTTCCTAATCTCCTTCCATGGACAAACTTTGTAGTGCTTTACGTTACCTGATTTCTGTGTATAAAAGTCATTTAAAGCATACAAAAATAGAGAGGTTTCTTTTTTGAAAAACAGTGACTTTTTTTCAGGATCCTTTGTTTCACCAGTTTTAATACAGTCTATGCAACCCTGTTTATCTCTTACAGCTGACTCTTATAGATAGCTTGGTGCAGGCATACGTAGAGTATCTCAGCTTTTCTCTGCTAGTATTTTCTTACAGCTTTTTATATTCACTGGAAAGTCTGACTTGGATTCAAATCTAGTAATTACCAGAGTCAAAGTCATCAGCTGACTGTCAGTTTTACATATGTGTTTGCTGAGGCTCATTCTCAAAATGAAAAACAAATTCTTTTCCAGATATCCTGCTTGATAGTCATTTGCAGAGAAGTGAAAATAGATGCCCTGTTTAGAAATTAAATAGCTCCAGAGTCTGGCCTGGCTTTGGACCAACATGCACCTGGAGAATCTTCAGGCAAACAGAATAACTTAAGTAAATGTGACTTCTTCTTTTTGGCTATAATTTATTAGATTTTCAATGTGATTTAATTTTTTTTTTTAAATACTATTCATACCTTAAACAGTGATACTTGCTCTGATCTCTTGCTTAGTTTGCTGTTACCCAGGGACCCTCTTAATTGTGTTGCTTTGCCAAGTGTTTTCTACCAATTTGTGCTTTAAATCAAACCTGTAGTGTATACCCTTGCTTATATGTGTAGTACCTTTGTTGCCAATATGTGAGGCATTATTTGTGTTATACACTTCTCTACCCTGAAAGATGAAATCTATGAAAATTAAAACTGATGCCAACTTTGGCCTTTGGGTTAGCTGAGGTGTTTGAAGTGTGAAGAGGGAGGTGATACACCAAATGGCCAAGCTGCCAGCTACCCTATTCTTTGTTGAATGCTGTGTGTCTGGGTTTCAGTATCCATCAGAAGAATCAGAGATCTCTTCATGACACGCCTCCCCACTTACTTTTTGTGTAAGTGATGGGGAATCCTTGAAGACATGAGTTTCATACAGGAGGCATGTATCTTTATATAATGTTGACTTATTTAAGAAATATATTAAAGGGGAATAACGACTTGTGAAATCAGCAACAGTCTTAAATCAAAGTCCACCATAATTCTGAGGAGGCCAATTTTTCTCTGTTTGTATTTACTTCAGTATGGCCTGGAGGTGGAGTGATAAATGTGAACCCGTTTATTATTGGGGAGGGTAATAGAATGTTCCCTTGAAACTATGTAACTTTCTTCTATAATTCAAATTGTAAGCAGATATTATTTCTATAGCTATAATTTGCTCTCCTTTCCTCCTATGGAGTCAGCATGTGAAGACCCTGAATATACCTGAAAAATTACAATGTAGATCAGATTTAAGCTCCTTGCTACCTTTCACATAGACTTGGACATAATATTCAGTCATTGTTCTTCATTGTGTTGATGTAGTTTGTGGGGTTTTTCAGTACTGTGGAAGATTCCAGCATACTCTTTGGCTGCCAGTGAAACTGGGTAACCTAATTAGCAATGAGTGTTTTTGGTTACTTGGATTATTCCTATCTTCCACTTACTGTGCAGATGTAAACTTAAAAGCTTTTAAGTCTAACATCCCCGTAATAAAAGGTTCTGATTTAAGTAATATTTTCAAGACAGGGCCTGCATAGTTATAAAGGAACTCAGCTAAGAATTGCAGGTGATTATTTTCTGTTCTAATAGGATCTCTTCTAATTTTTTTTTTTGTTTTTATTTTTATTGAAAGAGTTAAGGTGTAATCATGCAGGCAAACACAGAGTATGCTGGCATGTACATAAGGAATGCATTTACTGAGTCACTGTCATTTTAACAGCAGGGAACTTGACTCTCTGAGGTGTCTTTTAAGCATTTCAGGCTCACTGAGTCAGGACTAAATAACACCCAGCTGGGTAAGAACAAACACCTGTCAGATAATCCAGCTAATAGCTGGTTTAGTTACCAGTGCTCTTCTCTACCTGCCTCCTCTTCCCCCTGCCTTTCTTAATGTATGATGTGTTTCCCACAACATGATGTTCAAAAGCTTCAGTAATCCTGTAATGGCAGCTGATGGAGACCTTTTATATGTTGATTCCTTTTTGCCTTGGTTTCAGAAAGATGGCAAAAGTTTGAATGATGTAATCTTGGGTAGAACGGCGCTTTGTGTGTGCAGATGTTTCAGATGGGATTTCTGCTCTTTGAAGGAACATAATTCTAACAGTCAGTGTTAATGTAATTGCTTCTGGAATAGATGTCATCTTTTTCCGCAGTGAGAATACAACTATGCAAACTGAATTCTTCTATGAATATGCCCATTTCATAAATATGGCTTTTCATCGTACCTTTAAGGTCAGTGATACAAAGGCTGACAAGGGAAAGTTGCAGAGCATGAGTGTGATAAAGGCAGGCTTGTGAATATTCATACAGAATTTTACAATGTATTTTTCCTGGCTCAGCCAAAAACCTTGCCTATTGTTAAAGGCTGGCTTCCATGGGGAAATATTTCTGCTGATTTTAATGGGAGATGGACCAAATCTCAACTGTTAAATAGCTGCTGTTGTTCCTTATTAGTTAACACTGGTATAGCATTTTAAAATACACATCTAGCTACGTAACTATAGAGATTTTATTACATGATTCTATAATTAGATTTCTTCATCCTGAAAGGTTATTGTGCCTTAAAAGAAAAAAGAAATAAAGTTCGGGAGTAGAATATAAACTTGTAGATTTAACCATAAAGGTCCGGAATGAACATACTTCTCTAGGTAATTAACTTTATTTACAAGAATGCCACATATATTCAGTGAGAGGTTTTTTATTGCCTCCATTTTTTACTTGGCTCATTCTGTTGCATGTTTTTCTTGGAAAGTTTAACTTAACAGGGTATGCTTCCATGGAAGGTAACGTTGATATTAAATTCTATATAACACATTCTGTAATATAAGACAAACCTAATTAAATGTTCAAATAACTGATGTTATAAGGTAACTTGGCATGTTTCTGTTGATCTAAAGGTGAGAAGAGTCTGCTTAATAAACAATGTTTCTTTTGAAATCTTTAAGGGCTTTGTGGTCTCCTCGAAGGAGACCAAAGATTGTCTAAATATGCTGTGGTATAACATAGGAGAATCTTAAGGTAACAACATTGGATCACCAACTAGTTTTAAATATGTATGTTCAAGGTAATACTGACTTGCTTTTGCCTTATTGTTTCTTTCAACATTTTTTGAAAACCTTGAATACTGCTGGTATCCCATTTACTAGCCTGCAGTTGTCAGACCTGTCGGTCTGTATAACTGTAATGTAATCCCTGTACTTGCTAACCTCCAGGTATCTGACCAGTCCTGAATGTAAATTCAGACTGCTTTTACTGAATTAACTTCAAAGCTTGCCTTTACAATTAGGGTGACTTTGCATCCTTCCCTTGCCCAGGATACTGGCCAAACAGTTTATGATCAGCTTTTTTTTTTAAAGTTGTCTCAAGTATGTTTCCTGTTTTCTAGGTATGCACAGGCAGCCCTAATTCTGGTATTTGCCAAGTTTTGAGTTAGTCTGCAATCTTCCTGCTGTCCTAGCGTAGTTCTGTGTAATACGTATTTATCTTTCCATTCAGTATATTTTATATAAGGCTGTATCTGGGTGCAGCAGGGTACTGTCAGCTTTGTCAGTTTGATCTTCAGTGTTGCTATAAAGCACTGAATTCTTAACTAATCTGATTCCTTAATTAGCTGAATATTCTTAACCTGGTAAATTTAAATAGAGGGTCTGCAGCTACAAACTGTCCAGTGTAAATGTACTTAAGAAAACTTGCTTAACTATTTTTAGTCTTTCTTATCAAAACTTTATCTAGACTGAAAATCTGTCAAGGTTCAGTCTGAATCAAATCAACATAGTTAATGCTTAGGCTAGGCTATTTCTCTGCTGTATTGTGCTAAAGTACTGCATGCAGTTCTTGAGTTTGGTGTCTTGAGTTTTGATTTGCAGTGCAGAAAGTGGCTTTGAGCAGACTGTAGGCAAATGCACACAGGATTTGAAGGGAAGGAATACCTTGCTGTCATTCTGCAGAAATACTCACTGGGAAATGAGAACGTGGCATTAATGGGTTCCAAGAGACACGATCAAACCATATTGTTCTGCTGGCAGAAAGGAGATGGCAGCAGGAGAGATCAGACAGTGGGTGTAAGTTAAAAGGTGTCACATGACATTTGATGGAGTAGAAGACATATGTTGTAGACTCATGGAAGCAAAGAGAGGAAAAAGCAGTCAGGAATCCGTTGTGTGTGTATAATATGCTATCAGCCTATGATGAGCCCATTGAAATGCCTCATACACCTTCTGTATAAGTTTTCTGTTGTAGCTTCTACTAGTTTCCCATCAGAAGCAGGGCTTTTCCCTCTGGCACCTTTCAGTCCTTCAGTCCCAACAAGTGTTTTGCTACCTGGCCTTTTCATAGCTGGGGTCAAGGCTAATCCTGTTCTAGTCTAATGCTTGTTCATTATGTCTCAGCTCCTCAGGGGTATTTAAGTGTCGACCCTGCAGCTGGATTCTGTTCCATATCTTTTCCTTCAAATACATGCCAATAAGAGGTTTTGTACAGTTGTGTGTTGCTTATTGAAACATCTCTTTAAATTTAAATCCTCCACAGAGGCTTACTTGGTAACGGCAATAATACAGAAAGGCATAAATGCATCTCTGTGGCAAACTCTGAAATCTGATAGGTAATTCCTTGGAAAAATGGCTTATTAGTGCTTTTGGAATAGAATGTTGCCTTTGCTGTGACAAAGCTGTGAACTTAGAATTGTAAGTAGAAACCAACTGAGTTGGTGGGACTGGGAATTTTAGCTCTTAATTCATGGTGACAAAGGAAGCAGGTTGGGGTTTTTTGGGAGCCAGTGTGTCATGAGTAGCTACGTGTCGTTATTATTAAAAGGGTCTAAAAGAGGCAGCCTGCAGGAAATAAGGCTGATAGGGCAAGTGACTTTCATTTCCAGGATCATGGGGAGTCTAATTGGGTAGTTTTGGGAAATCAGGCCAATAGTTCTGCCTATGATCATCTGTAGATAATCTGCAGACACTGTGGTACTCTGGAGTTAGACTATTTTGCTCTGGCATTAAAGTGAAAAGATCCTTCTTGTAGGGGGGAGTCTGGGATGCCTGATTAGCTGTTATTGAACATGGTACTTTGCCCTGGCTCTGGTCCAAGTCCTATAATAATGATACGAGTATATTAGGAGTTGTGAGCTTCAATGTCAATGAATTTTAGTGAACTCTCTCTGATAATCCCAAAAACAAGAACTTTTCATAAACAACTAATCCTAACACAAGT
Source organism: Phaethon aethereus (assembly GCF_964289735.1). Lineage (NCBI taxonomy): Eukaryota > Metazoa > Chordata > Aves > Phaethontiformes > Phaethontidae > Phaethon > Phaethon aethereus. Next base: position 12,760,027 of record NC_138584.1, read on the forward strand.
TACCTTCTGCTATGCCTGTCTGGGCAGGCATGTGAACATTGACTCGTGTGTTGCAACTTCTTATTCATGGAAACATACTTGCATTACTGTTGTTAATCTCTGATGTTGCAGAGATCAGTTTATATTCAGCATGTGCATACCTTGAACTCTCCTGAGTGGTACACTGAAGATATCTCTGCTTCTGGAGACCTACTAGTTACAGACAGTATGCAAAAAATGGAACCCTGAGACATGAAGTTAATATGGATCAAGGCTCTGGGCTCATGTATTCGCTTACCATGCTTGGTGAGATGCTTTTTTTTTTTTTCCCATTTTCTTATATATTCTCTGTGACACAATTGCTGATTTGTCATCTGCTATCTTCAGGATTTAAAGATACATAGTTAATCTTAAAAAACAGTAAAAGAGAGTTGGAAGATGCCATTTATATCAAACGTGATATTCCACTGGTTACCAATGCTCTACCTGAATTTCACTTCCAAGTAAGAGGCTGGTGCATTGGGTATAGGCCACAGTTCATCTGGGTTGTGACTGTGCTTTTGGAATAGTCATGTTTACAGTGTGACACTAAGTTATTGTGCTCCAGAAACAGACTAAGAGAAGGATTGTGAAGAGGTGCACAGCTCTTACTCGCCTAATACACCTGCAGAAAAACTAGAGGGAGGCTCTGAAGGTGTTTGTGCATTAGGGAGGTGTTTGTAGTAAAATGGTAGTAGTGTTGTACTGTGCATAAGTGATGGTCAGAAGAAACAGAGGCGTTTCCGTGCTGATACTGTTGCTTTGCCCGGGAGTTTAAAATAGTGGAGGCGGTGTATCAGTTACGGGGTGATGTATCATCACACTGTCTTGGAGTTTTGCTATTTAGTAGCATCATTTTTCTTTTGCTTGAAGTTGGATTTTCTTGTTTTGCCTCAAAGGGTTGTGTTGCATTATAATTAGCTGAAAAATTAAGGTAAAGAATTATATCTGTGATTCCTTTATCATTAAGAACATGATTTTTTTGTGTTGGTTTATTTAAGTATGACTTTTCAAGGGGGTCACAATCAGTAGTGCCTGTTCTGCAGTGGGGAAGAAATCCATGCAGATGGCCCTCATTTCACTCTCCATTACTACTAACCACAGGGTAACTTTGAAAGCCTCAACCTCTCCTTGCACTTTTTGTAATCTTACATCAAAGTCTATTTCCAGCTGTGCTAAGTAATACTTTGTTTTATCCAGATATGAATTGGGCTTATTCATTGCCCTTATTCTCTATTCTTTCTTGACCTGTTTCAATTTTAGTGAGCAGCAGAATTATTGCCTACACGCTGATAGCACTGTTGTCATTTTGCCATTGACTTTTTATTATTTTTACTAACACCCCCAATCTTTTGTATTAAATTTTATTTTGGAGCCTTGGAGTATTTCTACAGGCTCTTTGAAGATCTCTTGTAAAATGTTGATCTTGCAGTCTGAGTTCTTACAAAACCAAAACTAAGGGCTTTGTTTTGGGGCCTGGTGCTGTGTGGCTATGCAAGTGGATTCTCAAAAAAAATCTCCACAGCGCTGTTACCACTGTTCTGTGAGCATAGAGACCAGAATGGTGTAGTTTTCTGTATTATGCAGGGTCTTTCAGATTCACAAAAGATATCCAAGTGCTCAGATACTACTAGTGATCTGAATGTGCCCAATATGCCTTTGGAGAAGCCAGTCAAGTTGTTGGCAGGTGTCTTGGAAACTTCTTCCACTATAAGAGAACTCAAGCCTTCGTAGACACTCCCTTGACTCTGCAATGTCCATTCAGGAGCTGAAAGTAATCAACTCCTTCCGGCTTAGATTTCCTGCAGCTGTTTCTAATTTTTGGGCTTTCTCATTTCAAAGCATTGATAAATTAGACTTTTGATACCAGAGCACTTTCTTTGTGTGGAGTAGAGACTGTGCATAAGTAGTTGTTTTTCTCATTTCTTTTGTCTTTGCAATTTAAGGCTGCTTGGCATTGCTGCTGATGGGCTTGAAGAAGCAGCTAAGGATTAAAAGCTCAGACAAACTGATTCCTAGCTCTGTAGGTGAGACTGAAGACATGTTGCCATGACAGTGTGTGGTGTGGTCTGTTAAATATTACTGTTAAATGTGGCCTGTTAAATAAAAATTACTTCCACTGGCCTACTTGGCACAACTCACCATTATCTGTTTAAGCTCCCAGTTAAATCTGGCAGTGGAGAAGTGATGTTAACATTGGCTTAGGGCATCACTAAAGTCAAGCAGAAGCCAGCTTTGCAGGTTCCCTTGGAGTGACAGTGTCTTGATACTAAGGCGGCAGCCTCAGTCAAATCCCGTCACTGACTTCTAGAAACATTTCTGTCAAGGTTGTTGTTAGTTAGTCTCAGCTGTGCAGAAATAAATACTTCGATTGGTTTTCCAGGGCCATTGAGGAGTTGTAGGGGGGAAAATAAATTTTTTCAAGTTTTCTAACTTGTGTGACTGGATCTCAGATTTGTCAGAAATCTGTTGCAGTCCAGCTGAGATAAAACAATCAAGTGTGTTGTTTTTTTTTTTAACTAGAAGAGGGTAGATTTAGACGAGATATAAGGAAGAAATTTTTCACAATGAGGGTAGTGAAACACTGGCACAGTGAGGTGCCCTGAGAGGTGGTAGATGCCCCATCCCTGGAAACATTCAAGGTCAGGTTGGACAGGGCTTTGAGCAACCTCGTCTAGTTGAAGATGTTCCTGCTCATTGCAGGGGGTTTGGACTAGGTGGCCTTTACAGGTCCCTTCCAACCCAAACTAATCTATGATTCTATGAAATATTTGGTGTTTTTGGGGTATTTTCCTGATACCAGCAGTAACAGTAGCAGAAGGCCGTACATAGTGATCTTATAGCACAAGGCCCTGGGAGCTGTCTCAGCTTGTGTTGGCCTGAGTTGGTTGGGGGTTGTTTTCCTGTGTCCAGTGGCCTCGTGCCTGTGGCCTGCTTGGGGTTGGTGTGTCACAACCCAGGGGGGTTGATATGTGACAACTCACAGCCTACTGTTGCCTGAGGCTAGGGGAGGCATGTGGGCAGCTGCCTGGTTGTGTCTGGGATCCAGTGGGAAGGAAGAAAAGTGTGATAAGAAAATGTGTGGAAACACCCCCCATATGGCCAAGACTGAGTAGGAAGAGATGTTCCCCACCAGCTCTGCCTTAGGCAATCAGAAATAGTCTGCTGTAGACCCAGGGACGCACTGGGACAGTGAACGTACTAGGATGTCTTTGCATAACACTTTTACATGTGTAAGCAATGAGGCTTTTCTTATTAAATAGTGTGGACTAACAGTACATTTTTAGCTCCCTTTGAATGTTGTTCCCTCTTGCCCATAATAATTTTTTGGTTAACTTTAGAAACTCCTCTTGAGTTGCAGAATGTTGAAGAAATAAATTGACTTAAATTCTGCTAAAACTCAACGGAGCTGTCTTGTTTAACTAATGCTGGGCTGCTCAGAGTGTCCACTCTTTGCACATATCCAGTCTTTTGGCACCATAACCAGTAGCTTAACTGCATTTATTTTCTAGTTTCTATTAGAGGTAATTCTTCCACGTTTCTCCTCTTTTCTTTTGTGTAACAAACTTGATATCGTTTAATTTTCTTTCAAGTAAGTTTTATTAAAATAGTTATCAGAGGAGTAACAGTTCTACATTGTCTCTTCAGGCTTTATTGTGAAATATATTTACACAATGCTGAACTCTTCATCATTCATTAAAACTTTAAAATTATATACATGTATTTTAAAGTATCTTTTATGTATAATCATGAAAGCATAGATTTGAGGGAGGAATGTTAGTATTTCTGTTGAACTAAATAATTCGTAACCCCAAATGAGTTCTTGAAGGATTTAAAGATTTGGATTATCAGAATATAAAAGGATGAAAGACAGGGTGACAAATACTAAGGATAATAACAAAGAACTGCCATTTTAGCTTTTTAATCCAAGTCTGTTTTTAAGTACTTTATACATCCTGCTGTGAAACAGATACCACTAGTGTATCATAATAGGCATATTTAAAGAAAGACCCACAAACTGTTCTTTTCATATCTGTTGAAACATTTAAAGGTATCTGCATTTTTAAGTATTGGCATAAGAATTCTGAGTGAGCTGCTGTGACAGGAAATTACAAAATAAACTGCAGCCTTGAAAACATGGTTTTCCATTGTATAGATGGAGCCTTTAAACAAAGGTCCAATTCCTTTGCAGAACAGGGCCCTTCCTCTGGTTTTGAGCAGGAAGTCCAGATGGGCTGGTAGACATCGTGGCTTTGCATAAATATGGTAGGCCACCATTTCTTGAATGCAAGGGATATACTGGTTTTACTTGAAAATCACTGCTTCAGAAGTGAAATCTAGCTTTACTTGTAAGCAATCTTCAGTGATATTTTTATTGTCTTGAAGATTATGAATCCTTTAACTGTATTTTAGTGGATAATAGCAGCACAATCCATGTTGTGTACTCCTTCTCCCTACATTATTTTAGTATATTCACTCTGTGGCTTTACATTAAAAAAAATACTGTAGGAGAGCTGATACCAATGCTGTGAGAGCATTGTGTAGTAACTGCATCATGTTCTAGACACTCCCCTGTGAGATCTGCGAATGAGAGGAGGGCAGAGCTCTTAGTGGCCAAATATGGATAACTGAGGGCAAAATACAGTCCCAAGCAGGGCTTTCTGCAGTGGAAAACTTGTTCACCTCATGGATGAGTAAATTATACAGATCAGTTTGTGAAGCCAAGGTATCTACGTTGGGCCTGTTTTCTAAAAACAAATAAGTGGACGCTTCAATATATGCTCTATATTCCTTTGATTTGAAGAGTTTTGGGGTGGCTGAGTTCCTACTCCCAAGTGAGTGGCAGACCTCCTGGTGCTTGTTATGTTATTGTTCGTATTTTCTTTCTATTTTTAGTTTGGACAGTGCAGTCCTTCATTAGTTCCCTAGCTTTCTCTAACTAAAGATGAGAATGAAACAAATGTTTGTTACCAGCATCTAAGAAAAACATGTGAATGAGATTTAGTACCTCTCATGTATTTATATATGCAGGCTGGGCAAATGCACTCACAGGAACCTCATGAAGTTCAGGTGCAAAGTCCTGCACCTGGGAAGGAACTATCCCATGCACCAATACATGCTGAGGGCCGTGCAGCTGGAAGGTAGCTTGGCAGAAAAGGACCTGGGGGTCCTGGTAGACACCTGATCATGAGCCAGCAATGTGTGCTTGCTGCAAAGAAGGTGAATGATATCCTGGGCTGCGTTACGCAAAGCATTGCCAACAGGTCATGAGAGGTGATCCTTCCCCTCTCTGCAGCACTGGTGAAGCCACACCTGGAGCATTGTGTCCAGCTCTGGACTCCTCAGTAGGTGACTCTGCTGGGGCAGGGTGGTTGGACCACACTGACCTCCAGAGGTCCCTTCAAACCTCAACCATTGTGTGATTCTGTGATACTAAGGTTGTTGAACAACAAGAGGCAGAGGATTCAACTCTCATTTGATTTCTGGAAATAGGTAATTGTTTTGCTAAATGTTCTAATGAAATATTATTTGACATTCAAATTGAATGTTGATGGTAAATTTCTGTAAGGGTTATTAATGCTCAGCATGTGTATCTTTTTAAGTTTATGACTGTATAATAGCATTTGTTTGAAAGCTGAAATATATCTGTGCTGAAAATACATGACTTTCTTGGATATGTTTGCTAGTGTCTGAACCTACAGATGGTAACAGTGATTCAAAGTCCCTTGGGGGCAGTTGCGCAAGTCTTATTAGGCATGAGCAGTAATAAATGCTCTTAATGCATGCAACTAAGCTGGAAAAGCTGAAAAATCTCATTCAGGGGTATTCCTGCCTTCAGCTGATGAGTGATTGTAGCTCCTTTATATATACCAAAGTCAGATTTAGTTTAACTAAATTGATAATATGTTAGTTGTAGCACTGGGAGTTCTCCATAGAATGCATGACCCTGACAAAATATTTGGACACTTAGTCTGTGGTTCAAGCTGTTGTGATTAAACTGCTACCAGGAGTTCAACTGGCCGTAGTTAACATTGAGTCTAATAGCGTATATGCAGCAGCACCTTCTTCTCTAGACCATGTGTGTTGTGTTTTCCTTGAATTCCTTTTCCTTTTCCCTTGAATTCCAGGGAGGGCTGTCTGACAGTTTAACTTGAAACAGCTCAAAATAATCTATAGGAGCCTAGAAGTTGTGAAAGAGACAACATTTATAGACAAATTGTAGAAGAGATTTAGGAGCCAAACTCTATAATGAGCTTGAACCCATGAGGAAATCCCTATGTTACTTGTCATCCCAGTTATCCTTTGTTTGCCAAGAACTACAGCCAAGCCTTTCTTAATTTAGGTGTATTTCTTAGATGGAAGGATCTACAGGGGAATATATGGTAATAGTTTCAAGGCTCATCAGCTTCCCAGCCAGTCTGAAGAGTCATGGAAATGCTTTGTTAAAACTTTGTGTGGGGCAGGGTGCAATAGGTTTGAAGTCAGCTGCAGGTAAATGTAGTTCTACAAACAATAGAAAGCAAATGTGGAAGTCCCTGTTAGGTGCTATGTTTGGTTCAATGAGTTCACCCTTAGGATGCATTCAATCACGGACGGATTTTTACAACCCTGAGCAAAAGTATACCACTTGGATATTTATTTTCTTAGAAGGATTTCTGTTGGCTTAAACTTAAATACTGGAGGTAAACGGTGTGGTATTAGAGCTTCACATTATACTTAATTAAATATTTACTTTACAGTTACAGTTTGTATACCTGCATAAAAATAACAAATGAAAACAGCCGCCTTCTGGCTTAGTCGATAAACACTTATCTACCAAGTAAGCATCCATAGTAGCAACTTCATCTACTAAATAGGGTTTTTGCCATTATCACTTGATAGAACTAAAAAGGGGAGAGCAACAGGACTTTTGCCATTAGTGTAGGCTTGTCTTGTCCTGGCAGAGCAGAGTCCCAAGAAGCTGAGTGTGATAAGCAAGTGTGTAAAAAACCAAACTCCCATGTGGCCTAGACTGAGCAGGAAGAGACATTCCACCAGCTTGCCTTAAGGAAGGCTGAGACTGTCAGCCCTTGAGCCTGGGGGACGTGGAAAGGAAGAGTGTAGCACCAGAGAATGAGGTGGATGCTAGGAAGCTTTTAGAGTAAGTTATCTGTATTAGTAATGAGACTTCTTAATATTCATATTGGCAATGAGATTGGTTGGATTCCTGTAACTATTAGACTGACAAAACACCGTTGAACTACCAGTATGTTCTTTGCTCTACTTAATGATGCGTTGCCTGTTGCATGGTTCTGAGTGTAATGGTACGTGAGAGGTACGTGACACCGTACAGAGAAGAGTGGTTCCTGAGTTACATTCAGTGAAGCTTAGTATTTGTGGCTAACTTTTGCAGCATTTGCAAAGGTATGTGGAATAGCTAGTCCATATTTGAAAGGTCACCCTGCCCTGTTGTCATGTGTCTTTTTAAATTGAAAAAGTAACTTTTTGTTTATAGTTCCTTTCTATTTACATCAGAAAATAAAAGCTGATATCCCATTTTTTTATTTATTGTAAAAACCACAAAACAAACCAAAACCAGCTGTGGGCAATATTTTTGTAAGTTTACATCAGTTGACTTGTTTTGTGTCAATGAGTATTTCTAATGTTGTTAGAAATTGTTAGTTTATCTTTAAATTTGTAATGCATTATTACAGCTTGCTTTCTTACTCAGTAGAAACATTTGTAATGCCACAAGTAATAAATGCATTGTTAAAAGTTTGCAACATGACTAAACATTTCAAGCCATGTTTTAAGCTTTCAGTGGGAATTAATTGCCCTTTTCCTACTAGTGTGAACAAAGAAAAGTTAAGAACATCTGTGTAAGAAATCTAACGAGAGAATACGTAGGTCCTGATTCCGTATGACACCAGAATATGCACCTGTTTGGAAGAATGCACAGCAATATTCACTTTGTGAAGTTATGATAATGATGTAGTAAACTTGCATGCATTGGTGTTTAGCTAAACATATAGCACTACTAAAAAAGATTTGGAACCTAAGTATTCAAGCACTGCATTAGCATCAACTGGACTACTTGTAAGCTATCACGTGTTAATAGATTGCTGAGAGCAAACTTAATGTTTGTAAAGCTCATTATTAAAAAAATGAATTGAAGTTCTGTCAGCCCTTATTTCCACTTGTCGTTCTCATCTGAGCAGCACCTTCCAGTCATGGCTTCTGGTATAGTTTGCAAATGACAGCAAAAGAACAGCGGCAATCTCTTGCACTACTTTAACCTTTACAGTGTATTTCTTTGGAGTAGGCAACCACTCCATTTCTCTATTGCTCATAGAATATTAAGGTTACAGACAGAGGAAATAAAAGGAATGGCCAACAACTAAAATTTGAAAATTTTGAAAAGGTCAAAGTAGTGTGGTTTAGTACTGTCTGTATGTCTTCATTTCAGCAGATGACAACTGACCAAATACTAATAAACTAAAAGCTATATATATTTTTAAATATCAACACAAAAAGTGTTTCAACAATCAGTTAAAATGACGCTGTTTTTCTGTTAGGTTTTCAGTTGTTGATACCCAGAAGTTATTAAATTTAATAAAGACATTTTTATTTTTTTACTGCTGTAGGGTTTATTGCTACTTCATTCGCTTGGACATGCATGTTTTTATATGGCAAGTATGGTATTGTAGCAAAGACTATTGGGGATTGTTCTTAACAATATGCATGGAGTTTTATTTAGTAGAAAGCAGAGTGGAATTACACCTTGTGTTTACAAAGCATTGATTCTTAGAACAGCAGGTCATCAGCAGGTCACTTGCCTGTTCAAATACTGTACTTCAGTTAGGCACATTGACCCGTATGAAATAAGCACTTGATGTACATACTCAAATGAGCAACGTTTTTAGTTAGGGGGGGGGAAAAAAAGAATAGATTGTTATAAAATTGATGGAAGGTGAAACCTCACTGAAGATACCCCTCTGCAGCAAGCGAGGGTCAGTTATATCTAATGGATGCCTAAACACCTCAAAGGCTATGGATGCTGTAATCTCACTAGGCAATCTGTCTGGTTACTTATCTGTTACTAAGATCACAATGTTTTTGCAAGAGACTTGGATTAGATATCAAGGCAACTTTGGAATATTTCCTGTTCTGTGCATGGTGGTCTGTGAAAACAATGTACTACTTTCATCTTGGCTGTTACCTTTTGTCTTGTTTCCCTGTGGTCTTCTCCCTTGCAGGTGAAATGTGTCCTGGAGCTGTATGCATTTGTTTTCTAATGATTATAGTGTGATCCCACTGAAGTTTAGCATGTGAAACTTTGTAGTCTAGTGTTAAGAAGGCTGGAAGACAGGCTTTGTCTTTTAACAGAAAAAAATAGATGCCTTCAGGAGGCAGTTTGTTGCATTCCTCTGGGGTTGCTGTCTCTCCTCATTGGCTGCAGAGGTGGACTAAACCAGGAGCAACTACTTCTCGTTTTGGGATTATTATACTCATACGAGAGGAATTCCTATAATGGAGGTGGTGTAGTATGAAAGGCAGGCAGGTGCTGTTGTGGACACCTTAAAGCTAATGGGCATAGAACACAGTTGTAGACCCTTACTTTCTATTGCTTTAGATTCTTTTAAACCTGGTAGCCTGAAACAATTGTTAATTAGTGAATGTTACTCCTTTAGATGTCCCTTCTCTGAAAGACCCAGGAAGCATAATATGCTGTAATTAGTTCTTATGGCACTTAATCAGTTTACAGCACAGCATATCTTGGGGAAGTGTTTATTGCTCCCTTCCATTTAGCAAAGCAGTCCCCTGACAATGTGAAAGTCTCTGATGCATGAGGAATTAATACATTCTTCCCAACGAACTGTATCCAGCCCTGATAAACTGCTGACTTTATTTTGGATATGTGACCTTTTACCTTCTTCAGTGTCTGTTCAATTCTGTGTTGAAATGAAATGAGAAGAAAGCCCTAATAAGAGAAGGTCATTAAATGAAGGTGGTCTTCTATTTTCATACAAACATCTGAGACAACAACCAGCTCTTACTGAGGAAAATCGTGTTGTCAGGGAAGAGGTTACCTTGGCAACAAGGTCATCTGGCAGGGTCTGCGGTGTGAGGAGAGTGATGGGGCAGCACATGATGGGAGACCCTCAAAGATGATGGAGCTGGAGGTCAATCCCTCACACTTCTTGGTGACTTCCACCAGCTCAAGGTGAGTTACTCCAGGAGTTTCATAAACCTGGCTTAGTGAATATAAATGGTCTGTGTGAATTGCTGAGGGCATGGAGAACTAGAGGAAAGAACTTTACATTCAGGAAAGTGTTATCATCAAAGGCTTTTTTTTTTTAAGTGGGAAGAGTAGAAGTTCTTTGTGAAGCTCATCTGTGGCTACTTGCTTATAGCTATTTTTCCAAAAGAACTGAACTGTATGCTCCTGTAGAAAGATCACTTACTTTAGATGTGGAGAAGGGAGACTCGGGGTGCAGCCCAGGGTGCTGGGAACAGGTGAACTGACAGTGGGTTTCAGTTAGTGGCTGTTAGTGCTAGACAGGTGTCCTTTAGGATTGTGTGTAGCAGCCCTAAGATGAGTTATAGCATATAGGTGCTAGATAGTAAGCTCTCAACAAGCCAACAAGTGTGCTTGATTGATTTATCAGAAGCTTTTGAAGCTAGAGGAAACCTGGATGCTCTTGAAGTTTCTGGCACTCAGTGTGCTAGATGGGTCCTAAGGCAAAGAAATCCCCAGGCTGTGGAGAAGTTGCTTTGCACTGCTGACAGACCTAGTGATTCTTAGTTCTTACAGGATGTATAAGAGAGAAAGACATAGAAAAGATGCAGACCAGAGTGGAGTGTTTAAAGGTATATGGGAAAACAAAAATGAAAGGGGTAGAGAAGGAGAAAAGCAAAAAAGGAAAAGGTATGGAAGGTAAAGCATGTGGCTTGGAAACAGCAATTTGCATTCTTCCATATTTTTTCCATACTGTGAGGAAAAGTTAAATAGGGAACTTAAAAGGCAACCTACTTAAAGCAGATAAATACGGCACTGTAATTAGCAGGTGGATCTTAATCACTCCCTATGTTTATCTTTTATCTGTTTTTATGTTCTTCACCAAGCCATTAGGTTTGTCTATTGCTGCTTGTTTGCTGGGCTCTGTAAGAAATTCACCGCACTGCCATCCTTAAGGCACTTTTCTCTTGGTTCAGGATTGTCAGTGAGGTAGAGTTGTTGCATTCCATCTCTTCATAATTAGTATGCCTGCTAACCATGTCTATAGTCTAAACTAAATTGCTCAGTTGGAAGCAAATGAGACAATGTAGTGATGTTATTCTGTATTCAGTGCTCACGTCTGGGTCTGTTTTTCAGTCAAAGAATTGCCAGCTTTTTCTGAAGCAACATTCTGCAAATGTGTAAATGACACCACCTCCTCTCCCTCATTGTGCAAGACTGTGCGTCTGACTGCAATGAAGAGAAAATTGAACTTGTGACTTAGTGAGGAAAATGATGTTCCAATACTTTTCTCAGTCCTCCTCACCCCTCACCACAGGCAAAACTAAGCTCCTCCTCCACAATCCCTGTTGTTAAATGGAGATACTGCAGAAAGACATAGTCAGTACTGATAACAGGAAAAGCAAACACAGTTTAGGAACTGCTAAATTATTCTAGGCTGCTCTTAATTTTTAAGGTCTCCTTCCCTTTTATGCTAGAATTAGCGATGTAGCTGAAAGATCTCTTCCAAAGACCTGCTTCTCTTTAACTAGTGCCATGATTATTTCTTTTTCAAGGGTGTGTGAAGCTAATGGTCATGTCTGCAGTGATCTCAAATGTGTTGGAAACTGTCTGTTTTCATCCCCATGCTTACACTTTTGCTACATTTTAAAGAAACAAAGGAATTGTTCTTTACCAAATTGACATTGGTTGATGTTCACTGAGGATGGTTTTACCCATCCATGTCCAAAGATGCATGTATTTTCTTGTATTTCCTCCAGGTTTGTTTCCTGAAAAATGTAGCTGAAGGTTCAACGGTACTTGCTATGTGTGCAAATGGGGTATGAGTTCAAGTTACTGTAGGTGCACTGCTGGGTTCACTGATAAACTAGAAATCATTGAGGAATACTGTGAAATTCACACAGAAAAAATCAATGCTAGAAGCTCTAGAAGGGAAAATATTACTAAGAAAGTAGGGATTTGGACTCAAGTTCTCAGTTTTCTTTTGGAGCTTCTACGTCACATTTCCATCTTGTATGTTTGTACATGCTAGTCTGGTAAGAGAGCTCAGGCTCTAAGCATATTTAATAGAATAAAGATAGAAGGTATTAAAATTTAGGTCAGTCAGTTTAACAACTGTCAGTTAACTGAGCATTCTGTTAAAGAATGAGAAATTACAGGTAGAAGGAATAATATAAGTTCTCAGACACGCCTTGTCCTGCTGTTTTCCATCCTGAGAATTCAAGGCACATTAGTAATCAAAGAAGCAGTAAGTACTATGCAAGTACGTGAACTTGATTTTGTCTAAGTAGCATCTTCTGCCTCAGTTTGTGTGAAGAGGAAAGGTTTGTGAATTGAAGAATCCAGTCTGAAAAAAGGTAAGTTGTGATTGCAGTTGCAGCAGCAGATGTACTACAATGAAAGAAATGACTGGCTCTTAAATGTGGGTGTAGAAGTAGTCTGCTCTTTCTCCAAATGAACTGCCACTTATTCTGGTTATAAATATGACAATCTCTTAAATGGCTTTTAACAAAACTACTACAGCAAGATAATAAGATAACACTTTATTACTAAAATACAGCTTTTCAAAATATCAATTAGTAACTTCCTTGCTTAAGCAGTCTTGTCAAATGCTAATTAAAAACATAGACGTTCTCTTGCAAATTTAATTTAATAATTTAAAAACATTTATTGCTTCTCCAGTTTTTGGTAATTGTTTGACTGTGTTCTCCAACATACTATTCATCCAGAATAGATAACTTCCTAATAATTGCTTGCTATGTTACTATGCAGTCAGACTAAACAAAGCATTGTATCAGAGGTTTTGTGCAAGTGCCCAAACCATACCACTTGCAGTAAGACTGCTTGGCAAATCTGATTGTGAAGTTGCCACCCTAACCACAGTGATCAGTTATGTTTCACCTACTGCAGACTGCCTGGTAATAAATCTAAAATTCCAATAAGTAGTTTTTAATTTCGGCAAGAAAGAGTGAGTAATACCACTTCAATGTACAAGTATTTAAAAAGTGCCAGCATCTCTTAGCTGTAGCTTTTTTTTTTTTTTGAAGCTTCCTCCATAGGACCCATCTAGGAGTACTGATCACGATGACTAATGATCTTCCCATTCATATTACTGTCCCTAACTTGCCTGCAACTCGGGCTTGAAGCATCCATACCATACTTAGGAATTCCGTATATTTTACAGACAGCTAGCTCATAGCTTGTGCTTCGTCTGTCTGACCATTTGAGTTGGTGAACTTGAGTCTGTGCTGATGTGGCATGTGTGTTAGGGTGCTGCTTTTCTAAGTGGTCTGGCTCAGGTGGCCTCTTAACACTTGGTTTGAGGCTTGAATAGTGGCTTTGGGTGGTACATTTGGGAGTAAGATCAGATGCTTAGTTGCTTGATAGCAGTGGCATTTGGATGGTTAAGGTCTCGGCTTTGCCATAGATATGTGCATGTCTCTATATACACATATAACATGAAGGGGGTTTAAGAGAACAGTATCATGAAGACAAGCAAATATGGGTTGTTATTAAGATCATTATCAAGGTGAACATATTTAGTTGTAATGCATTGGAAAAGTAAAAATCAACATTGCTATGTAAAATAATGTGTAACTTTTTCTTACATGCCATTTTGTATGCTCAGTGTGAGTTGTTGCATGCCCATCTCTGAGCTTGTACATAGCTGGTGAAATTGCTATGAAGGATCTAGTGCAGGCATGCCTGAGAGCTGGGCAATAAGTGTAAGCATTAATTCAAACAAAAATTATAACACCCTATTAAATGTTGTCATTATATGTCAGGCTTTCTGGAGGTAGACTTTTTTACTAGTTTTAAAATTCAAAAAGTTATGGTGTTATTTCATCAAATAAGAATCCTTTAAAGAAGTTGATTGAAGACTTGTATTAATGATTGTGTAATAGCTGGGGAGGGATCATAATATTTAGCCCTCTTGAACATTGCCAGCCTGTGTCTTAAGTGTTTTTTTTTTTAATATTTATAGAATAAGGAACACGTGAAAAGAAAAAGATGCTACTTCGGAATGTCACGTTTCTCACCTTAGTAAGTGTTTAAGTGTCCTTTTTTGTTCTGTGGGAGTTTGAGGTACTTGATCGATTGCAATAAAATAATTATAAAATGGTAGCTGTTGACAGATGTACACCTGAAGTTTTGTGTTTGTATCCTCATGACACTGTTAGACTCCCATCTTCAGTAATGGCAACTTCTGATGTTATACAAGACTGCTACTAATTTATTTTAGTTTGGTAGGTGCATATTAAATGCAACTGTACAACTCAGATTTCGTGAACATATTTGCAATTACAAGTGGCTTTAATTGTTCTTATTGCATAATTACTGAAAACAATTTGAAGCTTCAAATGTGCATTAGGAAACTTTCAATGGATTAAGAGAGGGGCTGAAGGATTTGGCCCTTTGAAGAGAAAATACTACTTGTAGGCGGCTTTCTAATATTTCTTTCAACTTCTGTTAGCTATGTTTTCACTCTTTTTTTTTTTCTTTTTTTGTTTTCCCCCCACCTTGTTAACATTCTCCATTTTCTTAACTGTAGCTGTGACTGCTGCTTCCAGAGCAGAAAAAACTTGCTTCCTAGGTTCACAGTAGTATCTTGCCTGTTGACAGTGAATTACTGTTCTGTCACTTGCGAGTGCTCTGTTCCCTGTTGTGAGGTAGTGCAACACCTTCATTCTTCATAGACACTATTAATCCTCTCCTGTTGAGAAGCAGATCTGCAGCTGTTTGGGATCTCCTGCATCTTTCTAGCCTTCCTAGGGCTCTGGGAGACTCTAAATCCCCAGGATAGGGCTGCAGTGGCCCTGTGAAAGTCAGCTGCATGGCTACAGGTTACCTGCTTAGACTCTGACATTGTGCTTTCTGGAAGACCTTTCTGAGATTGTTTTTATTCCTCCTTTTATCCCAAAATAAAAGACTTTTTTTGTAACTCTCTTTCAGTGTCTTCTGGAGACATATTTATCTGTTCAAAATATTCTCTTTTTCTTACCTCGGATATAGTTTTCATCGTACTGGAATCAGCAGTTGATAAAAATTTGGCCTTCAGATAATTAAAAACATTTGAATGCAGAATTATCCATAACCAGTCTACTCCATATAAGTTTCCAGATCATGATTGAAAGCAGAAACAATTACAAACATTTGTTTTAACCAGAAGCTATTTTTTCTGCCCTCTCTCAGTTATGGTCCTGGGAAGTTACTGATCCTAATTTAACTGCACAGAATGGAGCAGTATTTTTCATTATTAATGGGCTGACCAAAAGATTTAAGTAGTTACTTATGCTGAGACTGTATTTAAGTTTTGGGGAAGAATAGGATACTAATACTGAAAATGAATAAATGTGTTTGCAGACAGACTATGCAGAAAGCCTAATTAAAACAATATTACCATCATCTATGTACATCAAGCTTTTTTCCTGCAGTTGACCATTGGGAAAAAAAATCTTAAAATTAACAAAAATGAACACACAAACTTACTCTATAGCACTGTATATTCCAGGTGCTTTAGGTGAATTATCCAGTAAGATCTGCAGAATTCAGATTATAACTTGAAAAAAAGATGACTATGCGATCAACTAAATATATACATGGTTTTGCTCAACAGTTTGATCAATGTTTTATGTGCTACCAGAAGCTAACGCTGCATATCTTTAAGTTAAAACTTCAAGCGTTTAAATCGGTTCAATGATACCTATAGGTGGAGGTGCTAGAGAAAAATCTATGCAAGTTAAAATGATATCTCTAACCTCAGTTTTGAGAGTGCAAATACTGTTCAGTAATACTGCAAAGTGCAGTGCAACCCATTTCAACAAAGGACACAAGTCCCATTTAGTTTGCAAGACTTTATTCCATCTGCGTGGGTAAGGACAGAAACTCTTGCAGGACCAGCTTCTAAAGTGCCTTCCACAAGAACAGGAAAAATATAACTCTCTTTCCTTTGATCTATTTTATAAACATAAAGGTCATTATTTTCAAAATAAAATTCTCAAGTTATAGTACCAAAAGTCTTTAAAAAGCATCTGGATTTTCAAAGGGATTCAGCTCTTGAGATCTTAGAGGCCAGAATTATTTAAAAAATAATCAATTCTTTCTGATATAGAACTTAACAAAAGCACATCAGTGTCGCAGGTCTTTGAATACTGAGTGATGGGGGAGTGATGTTAGAAATACGTGGCAGCATATATATTTTCTATACGTTTTATTTCCTACTTGCCTGCTAGGGCTTGCAGACAGAAAAAAAAATTGCTTACCTGTTGAATCAGTTGTGTAGTAGTATATTCAGTACCATCTGTTTAAACTATATGCAGAACTGGAAGTACACACAGAATAAGGCAAATTAAACAAGCTACTGTTAATGGGTTTTTCAGCTGTATTCTACCTGGCACTCAGTTTTATGTGTTACAAGTGCTGAGCCTCTATTTTTGTTGCCTTTTGAATCCTTTTTTGTGAGGGAGTCTGAAATTCTCTCTGGGAGCACCTTCTCTGGCTGGCAACACTGCTTGTGACTGCACTGCCATTGGTTGTGCCCCTTTGAGGGGAAGCATAGCTGTTCCATAGCACACCCAAATAGTGTCCAGAAGAGCACCGCTCCCAGCTGAAGAATCTTTGGGGAGAAATGTCCAGACATGGATCCAGGACTGGCACATCAAGGAGCAGCACACATGGGGAAGGATGGGCGCTAGTGAATGTGGGTGCAGGTATAACAACAAAAAGATGCAGAGTCTACGAGGTACCAGATTCAGTGTGCTTCAATTTCTACTAGTTTTGCTGATGCACAGGAACATTGTTGGCAAAGCCTGAACTTCCCTTTCTGGTTTGTACCTGGGTACAAATGTGTGTCTCATCAGGCTGGTCTTCTGCAGCCAAAAGTGTGCTTGGTGTGTACTTCTAAATTGCTACTCTTGAAGCTGTTCTTTGATGGCAGGACTATGGGCCCTGCAGTTTTCTGTGTGACTTCAAGAAGTCCTTCTACAACATTGCTTATTTTAGAGCATGCTGCTTTTATTTTTGCTAACTTTAAGCAATTTTTCTGCTTTCCCTTTTGCCTTCTGTTTTAATTCAGTTCTCAGGGCTTCCATTTCTGAGGCCATAAATGTGATAAGCTTTTATTCTTCATGGGAGCTGCAGCTAGAAGCCATAGACTGGCTTGGTTTAAATGTTGAATGCTGATGAGGGCTTACACTGGGATAGGTAAAGAGAACAGTAGCTAATTTTTAGAAAAAAGTGTTATTTAGAATAAAGTCAAATTACTCTATATTCAGTGTCTATGCATGGATGCATACATGCAAAGAACTAGCTATTCCCCCTAATTTGAGTGATGTAGGGCATGTTTTTTTGAAGCTGCATCTAACAAAGTTAACTTGAGCTGGCGATGGGAAATGAAGCAGCAGCAGCCACAGGAAGCAGTTCATGCAGCCCGTGCTTTGACTTCCTCTGGGGGTTGCTTGTCTTTCTCCATCTGCTGTGTATCAAGCCTAGGGTAATGTTCTACTTGGACATCTTGGACAACAAACTTATTTGTTATGTCTTTCAGGCTGAACTGATTTTTTTATACCAAGTCTGAAGCATCTGGGTTTGCACTCTAACCATCAAAAAAAAAAAAAGAGAAGACAGTATGTGTGGGGAGGGATTGAAACAATTTGGGAAACTTGAAACAAAATTGTCTTAAATATCTATCTATGCTTTGTGAATGGCCATGATTATTTTGTTTTGATTTGGCTAATTACATTTCCAGCTAGGATAACTAAAGATCACTATATTGGATTCTCTCTGATTGAATGTTAATTGCCTTATGAATTTTTAATTTTTGTGATGTTACTTGATTGCTTCTTCATCCTGTAATTTATTGATAGGGAAAGATGAAATAATTATGTTTCAGGCAAATATCAGAATGTATTTGAGTACTTTGCAGAAAGTTGGAGTAGTTTCAAGAGCAGTAAGGATTGTGTCAAAATTAAAATGGCTTATCACTCACAATTATTAGAGGATCAGTTTAGACTTCCAAAAGCAAGGTAATTTGAAAGCCTTTGGAAGCCTCAAAGTAGTCCATTTGAAGATTTTTAGGACACAAAAACTGGTAGGAGGAAACATGCACAGAACCCCACATTGTCGTCTTTGCTGGAATGCAACAGGTCAGGACCAGTAGAAGATTCATCATTTTCTGATAAAACGCTGATCACCCAAATTGGTTTTCTTTTAATTGTTCTGGATTTTGATAACATGTCTTCATGTCCTTGAAACTTTTTAAAGAATGGAAGTACCTGCAATGCCCTGACTCTTCATGTAAATCAGTTGCAAGATTTGTGGGAGAGAGTCAGAAATGCAAACTGCTCAATATGTTAAACGACATGTGTGAATTGTTTAAAAATGAGGACAAATGCTCAAGATACTTGAGCTCTGAGATGTGGCCTTTATTACTGTTGACCTCAAAGCTGACAATTGTGGAAGTAGCCTGTAGTTCTGTATGTTTCTATTTCTTTCTTTCTTTATTTTCCCCACCAAATGCTGTATTGCCACAAAAGTTGTTTTGGGCTTGAGTGTGAAAACCCAGTGGCTGTATTGTGAAGGACCAGTTTCAATGTACTTTCTGGCGCACAGAGTGACTTGCAAAGGTGGCACTCTGTCCCTGAAGCTGGAAGACTAGGTCTTGGCGCTTAAAGCTGTATGAGCGCTAAAGTTATACATCTAAACTAAAGTAAGTACCCATGTAATTCTGTCTTTAACCCAGCTAGGATTAATTATAGGGCAAGCTCCTCTTAGTTCCTTGTTGTGATTTTAGAATGCTTTAACGAAACTCTTGTTGCTTATGTCAATTCTGTACCCGTTTTGTGGAAAAAATACTACTGTGATCAGAAGCTTGACTTCTACAGTTCACATATTTGAAGAAAGAAAAAGATAATAGCATTTTATACTAAATTAAGGCTTGAAAGATTTTTTTTTATTTCAGACACTAAAACACACAGTTTCAAGCAAAACTGAGAGATTAAGTCCCCTGTCAGTTGAAGATTAATTCATGCTTTATTTATGGCGAAATGCAAATATGCTAACTATTCAGCTTGGAATGAATATTTGATCTCTAGTGTACCTTAGGACAGGCAAAACTCCTCAACTAGAATAATCATACCGGAGTGATGGCCAGAAGTTCAAAGTTTTGTTACGTTCAAATGTATAAATGAGGTATTTGTAAGTTCTCTTATGTTAGTAAGTAGTATTTTTGTCAGTTGTGCCATAGTTTGTATTTGAATGACTCCAGAAAGCAATGGGGCTTCTTGTTACTTTAGATGTCTCTGCTTTGGTCTCTTCTCCCAAGTAACTAGCGACAGGGTGAGAGGAAATGGTCTCAAGTTGCGCCAGGGGAGGTTTAGACTTGATATTAGGAAAAATTAACTGAGAGTTTGGGCAAACATTGGAACAAGCTGCCCAGGGAGGTGGTAGAGTCACCATCACTGGAAGCGTTCAAAAACGTGTGGATGTAGCACTTCAGGGCATGGTTTAGTGGGCATGGTGGTGTTGGGTTGATGATTGGACTTGATCTTAAAGGTCTTTTCTAACCTTAATGATTCTGTGAAAATACAACTGTTAGGGAACACAAGAGTTCAGCTGTGAAGACAACTAAGGCAGTTGCTTCTCCCTATTCAGTCTTATTTTTTCCTGTATACCTGTGGTATACCACCTCCATGTGTGAAGGGCAAGTAGTTGCATTAGCACAAAACTAAGCAAAAGAGCCTTCACTAGGTGAGTATACAATATGCATTTTGCATATGACACATGCTCCTTTCCAAACACTGCCTGACCAACTGCTAGTATCTGCATAGCAATGACAGTATACTTTGTACAACTTCTTGGTACATTTTTTGATCAGAAGAGATGAATTTTGGCTCTGAGCATGTTCTTGCTGCTCAACTCCCAGCTGCTTGCATGCTGGTTTTGATGCTTACTAATGCTGGAAATAAGACTTAAAATAAGTCTGTTAGTTCAAGCGATGCTTTTACAGTGTTTATTGAAATAACAGGATTTAGTTTCTTAAAACATGTCATTGGACTTCTCTTCATGAAGCTGTGTTTTGCAGGATATTCAATCTCTTCACTTGGTTTGAAGATTCTCTTTTTTAATCTCATACACCCTAGAATAGAAAATTTCTGGTTCTGTGTTCTGTTTCTGCGGTATTGTATCTCTTTGTGAACTGCCATTTAAAGGATTTTATTCTCATTTCCTTCTCATTTGTCTACACTGTCCCTGCATAGCCTCCTGAATGGTTATCAAACAGCCCTCATATAGATGGTATGGTTTTCATGTTGTGTATGAATGGCAGCTCTTCTATACCTTTTAGCTATCCAAGAGTATTATCTTAGAATGTGTGAAAGACCAGTAGTTTATGTATCTTAAGGAAAGAAATAGAAGATGATACTTTAAAGGTAAATAAATGTGTATCCATAAGTATTAATGAACTGTAATTGGCTGGGGTTTGAATCCAAGCTTTTGTGCTTCTCAGAAGTTAAACAGCTAAGCAAGTAATTTGTAGTGGATAATCTGAATTTCTCCTTTTTTCCTATTAACAAATTTTCTATGAAAGCATAGTATATCTTCTCAGATGTACGTATTGTTTTAATTGATATTTTGCATTCTTTCTGGTAGTTGCTTTCGAGCCATGAATTCCTTGCACATTATTAGTGTTTAAAAAGCACTGATGAATCTCAATTGAATTTTGACTTTGTTATACGGGAGGATAATTTTTTGATGCCCAGGTGGAGATGAAATCAGTTTCTGGTGTGACCCTGTAATCTGTAAAATCAGTTTTATGCATGTTTTATCTTTTCAGTGTGGGAGGAGCATAAATGTGCATTAAGTCTTTGGAACCACTGTAATCAATGGCATAAACAATAAATATGGAACAGCCTTCTGCCTCACCTACTTGTTGTCAATTGTTTCTAATCCTTTCCTTAAAATAAATGTTTAGGGTCATTGGAGCAAAAGATTACTGTACCTTTCTGGATAGCTTTCTATCATTGGGGATTTCCTCTGGCAAAAAAGCATTACTCTTTCCAGGAATTAACCCAGTACCAGAGAGATGCAAAATAAGCAGAAAAAGAAATCTGCTGTTTAGAAAATTTTATTAAGGGACACCTTAATGTAGTCCCTAGCCTATTCCCCTCTGCCTTCCTCACTCACATGCAAAGGTGCACAGTCTGCAGAACTGCAGGGCCCACAAAGTTCAGCCTTTCCCCTTTATGCTGAAAATGCTGACCAGAAATCAAAGGGGAATAGAGAGTTCAGGCAGGGAAGCTCCATCTGTGACTTGCTGTTTTCTATCAAGTACAGCATGAAATATCATCCCAAATTTGAAGCCTGCATCCATACTGGGGAGTAACAGATGTAATGTGCAGAGACCTGCATCCAAATACCCAAATTTGCTTGCTGTTAGATATTTTTGTTTGTTTAAAGAAAATGTTTGTGATGCATTTGCTTAGTTTTTAGAAAAGAAAAAAATTAAATGGATGATGTCAACACAGGAAAAAGTGCTTCTAGTTGGCTTAGCAACTTGTTAAGCTAATGAGATTTTTTTTTTCTTTTGGTGATATTCCTCATATGTATTCTCAGCATATCCCACATAAAGTCCCATGGAACCATTATAGTGTGTGCTGCAAATGTTTATTGCCAATATGATAAATCATTTAACAATGCTCAGACAATCAAAATGGGTTTATTAAACAAGTTTAAATCTCTTATTTTAACAAAAGCCCTCCTGGAACCCTTAGAAGAAGTAAACAAACATTCTAACCATTCCATGCACATTTGAAAAAAACCCCCAAACAACAAAACCAAAAAAACCCCCAAAAAACCCCAACCACCACCACCAACAAAAAAAACCCTGCAGCAGTTGGTGTGACTGGTGTTTTGATATTTTTCCTATGATACAACTTGGAAATTATGCAAGTGACCTATTTAAGATTTTCTAGGGTTTTTTTTAGGATTTGCATAATGCAAACTGATGTTGTAACTATGCTGTAACAAGGCAGAATAAAGCAAAGTTGATCAAGCACAAGGAATTTTATTTTATTTTTTAAAATATGGTCTGCAAAAGCTTGCAGCCTTTAAATAAATCATGCCTGTTTACATTATTTGTTTCTTGTGATCACATTGGCACATTTGTGATGGCAGAGCCATTGTACTAAGTCATCTGTTGGGACTTTTAAGTAGTCAGAAGAATTTTCTAACTTCAGAATAAAACAATAAGACTTCCCTTGCATGTATTTATGCATTGAAGGAATAAACTATTAATATGAAGGTTAACTTAAATCAACTACACATCCCAGGTCTTTTATAGAGAGTAGAATCTTTCTCTGCGCTTGCTCCAAAGCAGGGTGTAACAAGGCAGGTTCACTTTTGAAGGTAACATGCCTTCCTGCTCTTTTGTCTTCAAAGCCATGGACCAGATGGGATTCACTCAGTGGCAGTGAAAGAGATTTGCCCATGTGACTGCAAGGCTGAAAGAACACATTTATTAAAGGAGGTCCCTGACAACTGGAGAAAAGCTAACATTATACACATCTTAAATAAATAAACATTTAGATGGAGGGCCTGGGGTACTGTAGCTTGGTCAGGCTTACTGCAGTCCCTGGAAGGGCCCTGACAAACAGCTTTGGAGTGCCAGTTGCGAGCACATGAAGAACACGTATGCAATCAGAAGTAGTCAATATTGATTCACCAAAGGAAAGCTGTGTTTTGTGTACCTTAACTGTGTTCTATTTTGAAGTGCCTGGCAATGTGGATGAGGGGAGATGGGTGAAGCTGTAATATGGTTTGACCTTGGTACAACTTTGATGTCTTTTGCAGTGTTCTCATGTAGAAACTTAGGAAGTAGAGGCTGGATATATGGTGGGCTGAAAACTGACTGTACTGCTAGGCTCAATGGCTTGGTGGACATTAATGAGCAGAGTGCCCCAGCAGTTAATATGGAGACCAACTTTCTTCCTTAGAGTTGTAGCATCATAGAAATATTGGTTGCAAGAGACCTCTGGACTTTGTTATATATTCTGGAAGAGTTTGAGCTCCACCTTTGATGCTATCTATCAAAACTTGGAGGCACTCTTGGATTGCCCCTTAACCTCTTCTCAACCAGACTAAGTAAGCTCAGCTCCCTTAGCCTTGCCTTCTAGACCATGTGCTGTAGGTACCTGTCCACAGTGGTAGTCCTCCAGTATACCTTCTCAAACTTCTCAGCATCCTTTCTGAACTAGGCCAAAAACTAGGCACTGTACTTCAGGTGCAGTCTTGCTAGGGTTGAGTGATGACCATAAACTGTGATTTGAGATATTTTGGCAGAACTCTTTTTGGGGGGGGGGGGCAGGGGAGGAGGAATTACTGTGAGTGTCAGCACAGTACTGGAAGAGGTTGCCCAGATATTCTGGAGGTTGAATCTTGAAGGTTTTCAAGATTTTGCTATGTAAACCTGTGATTGATTTGATTTAATGGTGCTTATAATCTAGCTTAAAGTGGGCATTTGGACTAGATGATATTTTGGGATCCCTCTAACAACCATTTCTACGATTCATTCATTATATGAGAGCTGATCTTCATTTTTAAATGGATGTTTTCTACTTAGTGTTTTTTTCTTTTCCATATTGCTAAACAGTACTCCAAAGAACGGAATGATAGAACTGAAAGATCTTTTTCAAAACGGTGTTTTTTCAAACTGATGTTATCCTCTTGAGTAACTTCTGACAGAACAAAGTTTGTAATTCTGAAGATCTTGTATCAGACTTTTAAGAGTAATTCTATAAGATTGTGCACTTAATATCAAATTAGGAGGATGCCCCCTTTAATATAATTATAAGGCATGTATCTTGAGTCTTTTCTCAGGACAAATGCCATTAACATAATCCTTATTTTTCTAGGGCTACAATCTGAATACAGTTTTGGAGTGGGGGGGATGCCAGTTCATGTGGTGTGTACATTCATTGTTTTGGTATGTTGGTGCTCTTCTGAATTTTTTAATGTTTTAATTTCTTCATATAATCCTAGTTGAAGTGTCAGATTTTTTTTAAAGGGAAAAGACTGTAATTTCATTACTAGTATTGCAGTTACAGGAAATTCAACACTAAAATATTAGGATTGCAGGGAATAGAAATTAAAGAAAAATTTGACCTGGAATATTTTCAAATACTTCCCATCTTTATAAATAAATTAATAAAAGAAAACTTCAGAACTGTGCAGAAGTTTGTGTGTGTCCGCTTCTGTGCGAGATGGTACGGTTGGGGTTTTTTCTGTCGTCAAGGTGTAGGCTTTGGTCATTGGGAAGACCTATATGAACTGTGTCGTGCTTTGAGCAGGAGACTGGGCTGAGGTCCCTGCCAGCCTCGGTTATTCTGTTGTGATCTTATGGAGTGAGCAAGGGAATCCGCTGTCCTTGTCGCCCCTGGGACTGCTCCTTGAGGGTGCAGTTCTATTCCTGTTTACTTTGATGGTAACAAACGGTTCCCCAGACTTTTACATGGTGAAATATGAAGGTAGACACTTAGCTGTCAAATACCTTTCCCTGGGGAGTTTATCGTCTAGGATCTGAAATATAATACTGAGTGGGTAAAAGCAAAGTAAAGTGAGGCTAAAGCAGGCCTGCAGATAACATTGCAGGAGCAATTTAGACCGGATGTGTACCTGTCTCAAAAGATCTTTTAAAAACAATGCTTCCATACATATTTTGCAAGCGATGATGTTTCGGGTCTATTGTATGTAAAGCACGAGGAGCAAAATGTTAGCACAAATTTGGATGGCAAATGAGCAAAGACAATAACTCAAATTTAGTTGCTAAAAAGATGGTTTTTGTGAGGATGTTCTGGACTTGCAGGAAAAGACAGTTAATTAATGGCACAGTTGTGAATCAGTGACTTGATGTGCCAGTAGAAAGGGAAGGGTGAATTTCATACCTACTAGAAAGAAATAGCATCGGGATTTTATGGGAGGAAGGATATAGCAATGACCCATGCTAGGAAGGTGGTGAACAACTGTGCAGGTAAGCTTTAAAAAAGAAATTCAGAGAAGTCCCTATTAGGTTGGGGAAGTTGCAGTGGGGTGCAGGTTGTTTGAGGGAATGAATGGAGTTCTCAATTTCTCCCAAAAAAGAAAAACTGGCTGATTTACTCAGGTTACTATTTTTCATGGACCAAAACTTTCTGACATGGCAGCTCGTATTGAGGACAGTGAGAACTCTTCCCCCTGCCCCTAGTGTGGCTGTTAGAGGAAGAAAGAGGTGGTCAGGGCTCAGAGGAGGGAAATGTACCAGGATGGTCAGGTTTTGGAGGAAGGAGAGTCTGTGGAGGCCAGACGAATGGTGTGTCTTAAGTGCCTTGCTCCAAGCCTCCTCCAGCTGCACGTTGTGATGGTGGGTGCTGGGAAAGCTGCAAGCAAAGAGCAAGACCACCTTTATACTTTCTTTTCTCTAGTTATGTGTCAGGTATACTCTTAAGCATCATTTTTGGTTATAGTGTATGAGTTCTTATAAGCTGCACTTCCTTACCATCTGCGACCATTTTCTGACTAATTTACACCCACCTATAATGTGCCTTAGCACAACATAGCAGCTTGCTTAAAGATCTGCTTTTGGGCCTGTCTCTCTTTAGAAAGCAAGCTGTGGTCTGATTTCCTACATAATAGTTGCACGGCATAAATGGAAAGGGAATAATTTGTTTTTCCTCTGCTGAACAAAAGATACTGTGTTTGTTTAGGAACTTTTCATTAAAAAAAAAGCATATGCCAAGGAATATGTAGCAGTAAGATAACACATGCCTGAAGGAACTCTGTGAGGCATATACCTTTGAAAATATTTTATTTCTGTATTTCTTTTTTAAAAGAAGTGTCAAAATACAAAAAGCCAACAGGGTGCAGTCACTAATGTACCAAGCAGATTTAAAATTATTTACAACATATTTGTACATAGTGCCTGCCAGTAAAAAAAGAGATAATTAATGCCCTGGAATACAAGTACCTAAGTTTTAGCAGTTTTGAAGGTGAAAATAACCCAGGATAGGCATAAACCTAGAAAATAAGGATCCTGATGTGCACACACTTGTACACAAAACGTGTCCAGCTGTTTTGGAGTTGTTGCATCTCATCCTTTGATGGATATAGGCAGTACGTCCTGTCCTTGATCACACTAAATTTGCACTCAGGTGTTTCTTTGAGTCATCCTGAAATAATATTTTATATGAACCCTGTCTTTTTTTCCTGTCATCTTTTCTTCCCTGGTCTCCAATATGATTTTAACATAAGCAGAAATCTTACCATCTTTGCTAAGAAATCCTCTAAGAAAATCTTACCATCCTTTGCTAAGAAAACCAAACTTTGGATCTTTGCTCCAAAGCAGTGGCTTCAAATCACATCTATCGTATCTCAGCTGCCTTGTAAAATAGGAGGTCCATATACAGTGATAGTGTCATCTGTCATTGGTATTGTTTGTTGCTATTGATTAACTCTTCAGTTTGTGGCACTCTGATGGTTCCTTGTAGAGCGTGGCTGCCTGCCTTCCCTTCCCTCTGTTCTACAGGCAGTGATGGGTGGTTGTCACCTGCTCACAGCGGGCCCTTGAGCCAGCCTGTATGTGGGGCTCTCCTACCTGAGCCGTAAGACCAGACAACCTATTGTTGGCTTCAAACCTGGCCAGCCTGACCTTGTTGGGTAGCTGTTGGTGACTCAAGAAGCAGAAAGTGCTGTTTAATCTTTGTGACTGACTGAAAGGAAGTTTTCAAAGGTGCACAGGTAGGAAAGCAAAGTGTATAGATGATTGTAATTTTTGTTCCTTCTTCAGGTCTTGCCCAGGACTTCTTTATAACAAAGGAATATATTTTCATAAATATTTCATAGTGCCTAACATACTTGGGCCCCCACTGGAGCATCTGCTCTGTTTTGTAATGTTGATGTTGCTCAGTAACATAAGCATGATGTTGTCTTCTACATATGTAATTTTTTAAGGTGTAACAGGAAGTTTTCTAGATGTACAGATCTAGTTGTACTGTGGAATAATTGTTACAGAACCAGTCAGCATTTTCTGACAAATCTGTCTTGGAAGGCTGACTTTTTTTTTGTTTTTCTGAAATACACTGTTTAAAATATTTCATACTGTCCAGGAGGTTTTAAGCAACTTGACCATTGCATTCCAACAACATCAATACAATAGTTACATTACATTTTTGTTCAAATCTCAGGTGTGTTTCAGTTTTTCCCCCATTTTATTTCCTGTTGATATTTATAAATTCTTGTTTTATTGTATTTTTTGTGTGGTCATTCTGTAGGTGTGCAAGTGGTGTTGGTTTTCTGGTTTTTTTGCTTGTTTTCCACCTCTGACCAGTCAGTTTAACAGTTTGAATGTATATTTAAACATAAGTTTTTTCCTTTTCTCATTTGTTTTGACTTTCACTATAGCCCGTTGGCACTGAAAGAGGTATCTTTAAGGAAAGAAATAATAAAGCTGGAAGTAAGGGCTTTTTTAGAGATCATTTCCAGTACAGTGCAGAGAAAAGTATATGCTTTCCACAACCCCTTTCCTGCTCTGGTAGGCTGTGCTGTAAGGAAGCAATTACTGTTCTTATTTCACCCTGATGAAGCACTCTTTTGCAAGATAACTGCTGCTTACCAGTCCTTATTTTTTCTCCAGAAAAGGAGCAACATCTCTGATACTACTGCTAGTTCAGTGAATGAAAGATCACGCTTTCATTCCCAGTTACTCTGCAAGAGCTGTCTGAGCAAACCTGGGAGATTGTAGGATGAAGCTGCTAACAGAACAGGATTTTTCTAAGCATCATTTTAAAGTAGAGAAAAGAAATTCTCCTGCTTCCACACTTTGCTTGGAGGAAAAGCTGCTGTAGCTGTTCTGCAGCATGATCTCCAGGACTGCATCCAGGAGAGTCTGAAGCTGTCCTCAGTCTCTTCCTGTGCAGGAAGCTGTGGTGCAGGGAGGTGAAAGAGGAGGACGAGATAAAACTTTGTGTATTTCCAAATAGTCTGACACCATATAAATTTGCATCTTTTGAGCCATCTCCAGCATAGACTATCGTCCAGAGATAGGAAATCTAAGATCAGTTGTTTTCTGTTCTTGAAGGAAAACAGTAAGTAATGAGAGTTACCATGAAGGGAAGCCTAGGTCTCCAGCTTATCTGTGAAAGCTATGGAGAACTGCGCCTAGAACAGAGCTAGACGTGCAGTCAGTCCTCCCAATTTGCAAGTGTAGTGGTTCCTGCCGCTTGGTAAGGATGAGACAAAGCATAGGTGAAGGCATGAGGGCTGGTACAGTGCTGCTTCCCACCACCACCCTGAGGCATGGGTGCAGACATTGCTATGCCTTAAGGTTATGCAGGATTGTTGTACTGCTACTCATGGGAAGTGTAGCGTATCACTGTATGTAGCACTGATACACTTAAACTGCCTTTTCTCAGTTGCTATCTTATTTATAGTAAAAAAACCAAAACCGAACTGAATTCTTAAACTGGATCATTGTCATAATTAAGTCAGTGAAAGTGCAAAATGGGAGAGGGGGGAAGTGTTTCAAGACTGCAGGTAGAATCTAAGTGTATAGGAAAAACTACCTTGCTGGTGTTGAGTATAGCAGATACAGTTGTGTGGTGAAGAAGTCTTTTCTGTGATGCCTAGGTCTGTAACGGTACAGTCTGATATAACCTTCACTCTATGGCAAAGATTCTTGAGTACTTAGATGGATGAGTAATCCTTCTGAATTAAGTTATCTATTTACAACTTTAAATGCAGACATGTTCAAATACAATGTTTTCTTGACTATGGAAAGCCAATAACTACACAGTGTTCACATTGCTAGTATAGTTATGTTATGCAGTATTTAACAATCTTGCCATTAATTTAGTCTGTTTAAATCTTCTGCCTGTTCAGCACTTGTAAATTTTCATTAAGTAATTATTAAAATGAAGTTTTTAGTGAAACACAGACTTAGGAAGAAAGTTTGAAAAGAGGAGGTAAATGTAACTTTTGGGGAGTTCTTTATCACCTTTTTTTCCTTCTGTCATTTTAATTTCCCTCTTATTTTCTGATTTCAAACTAGCTGGACTTGGTTCAAATACTCATGCTATTTTGATGATATTTATGGATCAAAAGAATATGATTTCCATGGAAACTGCTCCAGGTTTTGAGCAAATACCAGCTTTGAAGGTGCTTTCTCTTTTTTTGGGTTTGTATTTTGTGCTTATTTGATTAACCCCAGGAGGGCTTTAGATCTTGTTTATAAACAGAGAACTTAATTTGAAGAAGAAAAGTGAAGTTCAAAATAGAATGGAGTGTTCAAGATATTAGACCCAGCTGCAGAGTTCTATCAGATTCCTGCTTTGTTCTTGACTATTTAAGCTGGTACATCTTTCAAAAAGCAATCTTTAGCATAAGAAATACGATGTTGCATATAGTTACGTTATTCCATAGTTTCTATGTGTTCAGTGTTCTGAAAGAGTTACTCTTATTTGTAGTTTTGTGGGCCACCGGCTGTCCATTTGATGGTGATGCATAGTATGTGGGTAGATTACATGGTGAAAATGTAGCTGCTAAACTGAACTGAACGATAAGTGTTCTGAATGTTTTTTTCCTAATATTACTTTTCTAAGTAAGGAATTGCTATAGTTATCACAGAGATTTTTCTCTGTGTGTGAATGCAATTGAAATGTTTCATGTTGTCAAAAATAAGATTGCAAATGCAATCTTTCATTTTGAGATACATTTTATACTGTTCAAAAGTTCTAGGAATCAACCTTAAGCAAAAGTTGAACATATTTTAGTAATTGTTTTCACATGCGTCAAGTTTCAATGTAGATAGTACAGTTTTGAAAGAGATTACTGGAAGCACAAGTACTGTAGATATAGGCTGCCTTTGTCATAGAACATATGGGTGGATGGGCTGGAGCAAATTGGATTTTCCTGTTGAGAAGTGGAAGTTGCTCAGGTGTCATAGCTGGTAGGCAAGAGCCTTGTTGGCAATTATTTGTTGCCATTTCATGTTTCTGTTAGCAAGTGGTGACTTAGCTATGGGAAGCTTGCTCTGTAAGCACTGATGATGATAACTGAATGTGATTACTGCTTGCATGTAACAAAGTTTTCCCATTTTGAATGTCCGCTCTGCCTTTCTGTTAGCTCCTACCACTTGTAGACCTTAATCTTTAAACAGCTGTAATATTCTTGTGTTCAGTGTACACAGCACCAGATTAGTCTAAAGAAGTCAGTCTCTATTGCCCACCATGATAAAAAAAAAAGTTCAGAGACTCATGAAGTGCATATCAAATTTTGATAAGCATTTAATTAATTGTTGAGAAGTCAGTGATAAAAAAAAAAATGAATCCATGACTTTGAAGATGGAATAATTCTTGCCAAGGCTTAATTTTTCTGACCATGGTTCAGAAACACTGTTGTGTGCATGTGTGTGTATGTTTATCCATTTACATGCATGTATGTGAACAGTTGTGGGAATACCTGTGTTTGTCAGTGTAACGTTTATTCTTCATTATACGTTAGTGCTGGTATCTCAAGGAATGAGGCAGGGGACTTGCAGGACACAACAGAATGTGCTTATCTAATGAGTAAATTTTAACTATGTCACAATGCATCTTCATGAGAAGGCAAAACTGAGGCTGCACAGGCATTTCTTAGTTCTCTGTATGTACATTAAATGTCTTTTTCTCAAAAAAATTAAGGTCTTTGTTATGAGCAACAACACCTCCCTGTGTGTTATTGGCAATGTTAAAAATCTTACTTCGGGCATTGCACCATCAGCTGCTAACTCCTGGGTTATTGAAGTAGCTCTAATACGTGGAGGCACAAAGAGTAAAGAGCTGAAATATGTGTAGAAGAAAGAGAAACTGAAAGGGGGCTTCCACTGTGGATCACTTCAGCACCAACATTGAAGACTTAAGCCCATTTCTGCTCCTTTTTCCTCCCCCAAATCCACAAGGTAAAGGACGCGTGGAGAAACAGGCAGGAATACTTTGGGGTCAGCGTGCAGTGTTACGGGTAAGCGTTCCAGTGGGATGTGCTTCTGAGCACCTACACGATTGTTATATTAGATGATGCTTTATTGCTGTTCTTACACTGTTACACAATGTCATGCAGTGTGCTGCAGCAAGCAGTAAATTCACACTGCGTGTCACCGCACTACTGGAGTCAGGAGACCTCAGTGACAGTCTTCAGCATCGCAGGGCTTACCTTGTTTGACTGTTGTACTTGTTCTGTCTCTTCATTCGTTTTCCATTACGTGTTGGTAATGCATCCACTGAGGCACTGGGCAGTAAGCTGTATTATCCTAATTGGTTTTGATTAAACACTTCTCAGAACTTTTGCAGCCTAACAATAAAGCAAAGGCACAAGGACAGGTTTTTGGTATCTTCAGGGAACCATTCTCTATAGGTATCCTGGTTAGGTTGTAGGGAGCTACAGTGTTGACTAATTTTGATCACCAGCCTTTAAATAAACACAGTATATGGATGTGTTTCATGGGACATTGCAGGGGGGAAAGACTTAGAATACTTTTCTTCATATTTTTTCTATATCACCACTCACACTGTCAGCTGTTGTCATATTTTTCTGGCTTTGATACTGTTATTCATTAAAGAAAATAAGAGCAAGGAAGCTTTGGCTACTCAGCTCCCCTGTAGTCTTGAAGTTTGTGTGCCATTTTGTGGTATCACATGACTGGGAAGTCCTGGATGCTAACGTTAACGTTCTTTAAAAAGCGAGATAGTAAGAGGCCTTTCCAGTTTTATTTTCTAATTTTATTTAATACTGTGTTACTCAAGGAGCTAGGGCATAACTCTGCTTACAATGCATTTATTTTCTCAGATTTATAGAGAAATGGAAGTGCTTGACAAAATGCTATGAATTTTTCACTACGCTTCCCGCCCCCCGCCGCCCCCCAGTGTAATTTTGTGTGAGGAAACCAGACTGATGCCGTCCCATGAGGGGGCCTCCTTTACTTGCACAGAGCATTTGGTGTTTCCTAGACCCAGATACTGCTTTTATTGTAGTCAGGTTACAGATACCACTTGGTAGGAGTGAATGCAGATTGTAGCTAAGAACTGGAAAAACTGAACAAAGTGTTTTGGTAGGATTGTTTCACTAAATTTCACATTTGAATTACGATATTAGAATAAAAGAGATTCAGAGAATGTTTTTCAAGATTTTAACTGGAAGTATGAAATCAAGAGGGGTAACATGTCAAGAGTCTGTGCAATCAAGGACATTTTGCACTGAGTATCTTGTGATTTCGATTCATGCATGCAGATATACTCTGGTGTATTCTCACAAAAAAGATCTGTAAACTGTGGTCAACCTACTAAGGTTCAAGAGTTGCAAGTTTGTATTGAACTGAAAAATCAGAAAGCTTCTGTTTTGCAGATGCTCCACTGTTAAGTATGTTTTAAGACTCTGAAAAGGATAAAAAATTTGCTATCGCTTCAAGTTTCCTTGTGAATATTTCTCATTGTTCTAGCTGTGAAGTATTTCTGGACTGTTTGAAAAGTTCACTTCTTATATACTTCATAAAACTAAGAATGTGCTTTAAAAAGCTTTGTTAGGGTGGCTTCTTTTAGTGATGTCTTTTTAATATTTGAGAATTATAAGTCAAATTATGCATAGAGGTACCTGGTTGATTCAGTCTGTATATTTTGCGTACTAATTTTATCCTGGTAGGGCGTCACTTAATTCAACTGAGTTACCTTTGATGTTTGTATGAGTGCTGAAGTAAAACTGCTCTTTTCTAACTCAGGAGCTGAATAACTTCTAAAGGGATGCTAAAGGGATGCTCCATGGTGTGCCATGCTCCTTAGCTCCTTGTAAGAGGAACTACAGATACATAGCACTTTGGTCACATCAAGGACACCTTGCTATGCTATTCTTTTTTTTCCAGAGTAATAAACCTAATTTATTTCCTTGCTAAAGGCTAATCTTTTTGGATCTTGGATAGAGTATCTTGTTTGTTTTTTTTTTCCAAATGTATATAATGTCCTGCTTTCACGAAACAGATAAACTAGCAAACAAAGTGTTTGCAAATTCCACTTAAGTAGTGTTGAACTATTTCTATTGAATAGAAAATTCAGTGCCTTGGCTCAACACTGAGTTAGCTCCTAACAAGTGGGATGCTTTGACTTCAGGAGAGGTAATAGCATACAGAGACTTTAACCTTTAGATCATTTGACTGAACGCTGCCAAATTTGCCATAGATCAGAAGTCATTTGCATGTGATGGCTTCAGTGGCCTGTTTGAAATGAGTTAATGGCTTCAGTTTGCTTCACAGAGGAGAATTCCCCATGTTACCACTGGCAGAAGCTGTTGATGGTTCTTCCAGCAGAGATGTTAACGTTTGACTGTGAATGGAGACAGATGCCTTCCTCCTTTATGGGAAGGACATAGACAAGGAAGAGTAGCAACACTGGTGCTGCTGCTCTCTGATCCCCACAAACATACAGCAGTTGCCAGTGCTGCCACACTATTGAGACAAAAATGCTTCTTTTATTTAAATTTGACAGAAGGAAAAATAGTGACTAAAATAACTAAATAAAGAGTAAATAGTGACTAAGGAGTAAGAGCTAAGTTCTGCCCTGTGTTGAACCTGTATTTTTGCTACTCTGGAGGTCCCTGGAACTGTGAAACCAAATATTGGAGCAACATGGGTTCCCTGGGCTTAGAGAAGCTGTGAGCCCTACTCAGCACCCTGGCTCTCTGTGGCATTACCTGTTCCTGAGTCTGCTTTGTTTCCCACTCCTCAGATGTCAGCAGTGGTTGGCTCTGAGCAGTGGCTGGCAGCCTGGCTGCACTTGTGCTACTGGTGGTTTAATGCAGCTCACTGCAGCGCATTTGCTGCTGTTTTTCAATGGTGCTATGGCACAACTGGTGCCTTTATACAAAAACTCTTTCATTCCTTCCTTGTTTGCTGTTGAGAAACTACCATTTGCCCATGCAGAATCACAGTGGAAAATGTCAAGTCATTTTGAATTTGCCAGGATCTGGGGAGGAAGGGGGAGGGCCCCATAACAGAATTAGCTTTTGTGAGGGTGAGCCCAGCCAGGCATTTAACTCTGCTTCATCGTATGGTTTTATTATGTAATGCTATAAATACAGAAAAGAAAGATAGGTTGCAGTCAAAGAGCAGGAGAGGACAGCAGCCACTGGCAAACAAGACCATGTGGTCCCCAGGCAGTGGAGATGAATAGGAGGGCAGGATTACAGCCACAAATGTGGTAATATTAATGGAGGCGTACAGAGCTGACCCAAATATGAGATTGTTAGGAGCAGACACAGGGTTCATAGCGTGTGATCGTGTTGTTTTGAATTAATTTTCCAGTGTGGCTCCAGGACTGTTATTTCTTTCCTCTGGAGTTTGGCTTTCTATTACTTTTGGCTACCATGTACCTTTCATTTTTGTTTTAAGTTTAATGGAGTCTAGGCATTGATATAAAATAGCCTGAGATGGTTGCATTTTTCACAAGTCATAAACTGTTACGTGTCCTGTTTATGGCAGTGATACTGGTATGAGACTAGGGGTATTGGATAACTACAGACAAAATGATTTGGATTCTTGTTAATTCTGTAAATGTAGAGTTAAATAACTATCACTAGGCCACATGAACTAATTGTTCAGCACTTCAAAATTAAATAAATAAATGAACATAAAATAACAATTAGAGGACTTTGACTTCT
This sequence comes from Phaethon aethereus, assembly GCF_964289735.1. Taxonomy (NCBI): domain Eukaryota; kingdom Metazoa; phylum Chordata; class Aves; order Phaethontiformes; family Phaethontidae; genus Phaethon; species Phaethon aethereus. The sequence continues at coordinate 12,794,963 of NC_138584.1, forward strand.
CCAGTTACATAGATGGAGAATCTGACCATAGCGGTGCTGTTTCACACTGACAAAACATTCTCATTTATAGCCCTACAGGTCTCAAAGTTAGCAGATTTTTAAAAAGGCAATGTTTCAACTGGCTTTAGACATTTCTTTTTATTAGACCAGATGAGCTTCGCCAGAGAGTCCCAGGTACCAATTTCTTGAGTTCTTGCAATGAGGAGTTCAGGACAGTGCTATTTGTTCAGTTACGATAGCGGTAGTGGTACAAGAATAACCAGCTCATACAAGTCAGTGTCAGATCTATGCCATTTCAACACATCTCCTTGAATCTCTTGCTCTCTGTCTGTGTCTGAATTTATGCTGTGTTCTTGCTGTTGAAAGTCTGTTTACTTCACTATGTTATTTTGCTTGTAAGGTTGTAATAAGGCTAAAGGACTTGATTCTCCAAGCTGCTAAGCACCTCTTGTGTTGTGCTCTACACCCTCAATTTCTATTGCTTGAAGCATTCAATACCTTGCAAGATCCTACCTTTCTAGAAAGAGAAATGCACTCAAAGTGTTTTGCAATTCTCTGATGTAAGTCACATAGGCTATAGAAGTGCCAGATACAATTATTATTATTCAGGCGTTGTACCAGTAATACCTATTTCTGCATTTCACTTATTCTTAAATAATTTACAGAAATGGTTCTCTTTTACCAGAGATGAGAAGGTTTTTAGTATCTCTATCATCCCACACTTTATACCTGCTGCTTATTTGTCTCTGTCAGAAAATTGTTCCCCAACTTTCCTCTGAGACCCTGATAGGTGGAAGTTTTTATTTAAGAATTAAAACAGAAGCAAAAATCTTTACAAAGATTACGTACCTATTCTGGTCACTTTTCCTCAAGCATGAAGTCTGCATGAATAATTATCCTAGTAGTAGTTTTTCAGTCTCTCTGTAGCTGGAGTTTGTTGAAATCTATTTGAACTTTTCACAAGAAGTAGCCATGTCTGAATATTGAAATTAACGTTCTCAAAGTGATTTAAACATGAAATTGTCTCTCGATGCCACCTTTTGTACTATGTTTGGAGAAAGTATTCACCATTGTCAGGTCCAACTGCAGTCACAGTTTTCTAACAAACTGAATGCTCTCATACAAAGGACTTCCATCTCAATCATCTCTCTCCTTGAAAAATTGAGCCACTACTCGGCTCTTTCTCTAGTCAGTAGAGAGGGCAAGCAGCTCCACAGAGCAGTTCATCCCCTACAAAAGACCTCTTTTAGGATGGAGTGAGTTTCTCTCCGGAGGTACTTACCTTTCTTGACTATGAAGATACATAGATAATAAATGTAGGCTATACACCCATGTTTCAATGTTGAAAAATAGTCTGAGTTGATTGTCACCCTAAAATCATGTATTATCACAACTGAATAATATGCTTTTGGCATCTGAGTTGAAGAGGACTGTAATTAGTCATTATCTCTGAATCATTACTCAAGAAAACCTTCAGGGAATTGTTCCTGATTAATGACTGCAGGACCAAGATCTGTAAGAATCTCTGCAGAAGAGACTCTGATCTCTGCTGCTTTAATGAATTTTAGTTCTGATATTCATTATAGCTGAGCCGGCCTTGTGAGTGGCCCTGAAAAATTATTTCTCTCCTAAGTATGCCGCTAGCACTGAGCTGGGTAAGTATTTGTAAGGGGCTCTTGCAAACATACGTGTGGGTTTTGTTTTTTTTTTTCTTAAAGTGGAGTCCACTTTTGTTTCTCTTAGCATACTTCTTTGTTTTATTTTTGTAGAATGTGTGAGAAACAGGGCTAGAAACATGTCACTATATTCTCAGCTATGTAAATCAGAGTAGCTTCACTGGCAGAAAACACTGTTCTACTGTTTCATTAAAAGATGAAAGCTGTGATGGATTGAGGTTCTTTCTTTACACTTGTATGTATGGTACTCCAGCACAGGAGACTTGTTCTTGGAGTCTGATAAAGGAAATGGGGAATCCTGTGTGTGTCTAATTTCTACTACTAATATAGCTGAAGTAGGTATACCAAGGTGATACATGAATAATAATTTATTAAAAATATTAGATGCTTGAATTGGAGGGAACTGAGAATTTAATGTAAAATTAAAATTTATCTGTACTGTAAAAGTAGTCAATCTAATAAAAGTTTGTATGAAGAGTGGAAAAGTGATTAAGACAATTTTCTTAGATAATGGTGGGGAGCTTTGTTATTTAAGGGGTTGACTTTTGACAAAGGAAGAACAAACCTTAACGTTGAGTTCTTATATCCTCTGAGGTTTCATTCTCTTTTAATATTTCCTTTGCTTTTGCTGCTAGATAGGTGCTTCTGATCTTAGCAGTAGGGTCCCAGATATTAGTCTTCATTTCAGAAGCAGTTGGTCTGAAGTGAGATAAGCCAGAGAAATCACTCTAATTCCTTTTTTCCTTTTTTACTCTTTCTCCTTTTTTTTTTTCCTCCCCACCTGATTGTTTCCCTCCTCTTCCTTAAGAATTGCCATCCTCTTTGAAAGGTCATCTTCTGTGAACTTACGGATCATCATTCTGCAGTACATAACTTGACTGATAGGTCTCTGATTCAGTCTGTAGACTATGAAGTACAGGGTTTTTTAAATTAGTAAGTTCTTGCTCTTTGCTAAAACCCAACAATGTGTGTGTGAACACCTTTTTTTTTTAAACCACAGTGCATTTTAGCACAATGTGTTAGTGTTACAGTTGTGAGAATTTGACTTCTTTAAATCTGCTTCTATTTTTAAACATCCTGTCACGGAAGAACTTTATCCTCCATCATTCAGTCACAAAAGGATGTTTTGGACTTTTTTCTTTTTTGCCTCATTTAACATTAGCTTAACACTATTAGTTTTAACAAGACTTGTGCATTGGATGATAATCTCTTCTTAATGATGTATTGCTGAGATTTGAAATTTGGGTCTATGGTCAAGTAAGAATGCCAGCTGCCTATGGCTTGGAGAGGTTTGGGTTCTGCAGGTTCCTAGGTTCACCTCTATAGAGCTGTTTACTGCAATCATCACATTAACATGGTATTTTAGATAAAAGTCAGAGCACGACTCTATTACTCCCATCCTCTGTGTTATCTTTTTTTTTTTTCCAGTAAGGCTGTCTGGCCAAACTTGCTTTGAAAAGTAGTACACTTAATTTCCCTTAAAAAAATGAATGGGAAAGATTAAAAAACAAACAATTTTTTTTTCCTTGACAGCTGCCTATAGCAATGTCTTTCATAAAGTTCACTTTCTTTCTTTTTCACAGAAGGAAAGCAAAGACTCAAAGCTTAGAACATCTTAATTACAAGATGTAGAATGTAGCAGTTTTCTGGATGTGATCTTGGCTCTTTCCAGGCCTGATTACTGCAGTGGTTTCCAGCTTCTTCCCTCAAAACTGTTCTAGGTGATGGAGACATGACTAGGAAGTAGTTGCACATTTAAAGCTAGAATTTGTAGTGCTGTTTACATTTCCTTGCCCAAGAGACTTGTAGTAGTATCTTTGAGTGTGTGTAGACATAAATATAAATACATATATATGCATATGCAGTCTTCCCCTCCGCACTGTTACTTCTTAAACTTGGATACTTTTAATTCTCCTTGCAGATGTTAGAATTGCCTGTTCTTAAATAACATGGTATACTGTCACGAGTGTAATTTTATAAGCTAATTGGAGACAGAAAGGAAAAAAAAAAAAATCTCTAAACATGGATGAACCTGGTAAGTCAAACTTCAAATTTTCCTACCCATATTAGTTCAACAGGAGACTTCATTCTTCAGGGAAGACAATTAAATGCTGCTTCTCCCACATGAATTACTAAATTGACAGAAAGACACCAGAGGGTGAGTGTATATTAGCTAGTTAATAGGTGCTGGACAGAAAGAATTAATTTGAAGAATGCTTCATACAAAACCAATGACATCATACCTGCTAACCTCTAATGGTACATGGGAAGGGATTACTTGCATCCCTTTATTTCTATATATAATTTTCTAAGTAATATCATCTCTATACTATCAGTAGTATAGATAAGACTAATACTGTGAAGGAGGCTGGCTAAATCATTTACAGTGAGCACTCTGAGCTCAGGTTTGAGTAGACTGTCATCTATATTACTGTTTATTCAGATTGGTTTATGTTCTAATCTTACTTACACTTTTGCAAATACAAAATTTGATATAAATGAGAACAACCCCCAAACTGTTAATTTGAATTTGTTTTCTTCTTTTAAAATACAAGATCATCACAGAAATACTTAAAAAGAACTCTTACTTCTCTCCTTTCACCTCACCTTTAGTAATGGTATATAATTTAGTGATAATCTGGGGAAACCTTGAAGCTGTCTGATTTTTCAGAGGGCGGGTGGTTTTCCTTTGACACAGGTCTGATTGCCATGCCTTGCCTTGAGGCAATCTTGAAAAATCTTAATCCTTATTTAGAATAAGAAGCAATTTGCAGTGTTCATGCAGTTGTAGCATACAACCTTGTAAAAACAGGTATGGTTCACAAGATCTGAAGTGTGAAAATGAACAGTATGATACGAAAGAATAAAAATGCTTGCATTTTGCAGTTCATCTGTCTTCTAATGAGCAATTCAATTAAGTTTGGCCTTGTTAAGTAGGTGCTTGAAAAATAAGTCAAGTGATGCAGTAATTATGAACACAGGAGAACAAACCCCTCCCTCTTTTAAATAGCAATCAAAATATTTCTGTGGAGAAGATGTTATTGTGGAGCTTTGTATACATATTCTAAAATCATTAAGCAGTCAAGTCAAGAAGAACTCAATGTGCAAAAACACAGGGTTGGGAGGCTTGAGGAGGTATTCAATGCAAATCCATCAGTATCTCAGTTTCAAGACTCCACAGGGGAATGATTTAAAGAATATCTAAGTTTATAGTAGGAACAAATTATACTTTTACCAAATTGTAAGCAAATTGAGCATAAAATATGAATAATGACATTTCACGTTGGGTATTTGTTTCCAATTAATACAGAAAACTTATCCAGCTCTAAAGTAACAGATGACACTTAAGTTAGTGTTAAGCAAACTGATTTCTGGACAGTGCCTTGTACATTTAATCATGAGAACATTGGCTTTCATTAATTGACAACTTACTGGGTTCTGCACCTCCCTTTGCCTCCCCTTTGTTTTACTGATGGTCAACAATTTTTCTGTAGGACAGCAACATTAAGTTAAAGATCAAGAGCAAAACGTAAGAGACACTGTCTACAGTGTTCTACGGAGTGGCATTTGGTTTAAGTTCAGCAGTGTCACAGGAGTTGATAGCTCATTTACCCATTGCCATTTGGAATTTGTAAAGCAATCTGTAAACAACAGCTTCTGTGTGCGTAACTTGTCTGTTTTGTAAAATTCCTCTTTCAGGATGCTTCAGCAATGTGAGAGTTGGTCTTTGGTTTATCTCCCTTTGAATTTCTCTCTGTCACTGGTGGTCACTAGGGAGCACGTCATTCAGTTTCATTCAAAATTACACCTGCTTTTATTTGGCAAGGCACTGGGCTGCGTGGTCAAGTGATCCTGGAATGACACCCAAGAGCTCAGATGAATGGGGCCCTGATTGAAGCTTTGAGTTTAGACTCAAACTTCACTTAGGGAAAATGAAGCATCAGAACAAAGTTGCCTTGAAAAGGAGAGGAGAGAGGAGGTGGGCTGGGCAGCTCTTTCACTGGGGACAGTGAAGCCTGTCCCAGTCAGAACTTTGCTGAGCGTTACCTGTGAAAAATCTGAAAGTCTGGCCTGTGCTCCAGATAAGAGTTAAATGGTGGAGCAAAAAAAAGTAGCAGCTCTTCGTTTGGCATCCTCCCGCCTCACAGTAGGAAAAGCAATATACTACGCTTTTTAACACTGGTTTACCAGTGAGGAAAGTGAGGAAATTATAAGCCCATGTGGGAAAATGTCTAGTTGGAAGGGCTTCAGGCAGTAATGCTAGACTGCAGCAGCAGAGTTGACATATTTCAGTAAAAAATTTAATTGTGCCACTAAAGGCTTTTTGCCCTTCCATGTTTGCATAAAGTAGCATCTCTTTGTTAGTTTACAACATTCACAACATTCCTAATTTAGAAATCAGTTTAGTCAGTGTAGCTGTAGTGCTACTAACTACAATTTCTCTACAGATTAGTTCAATAGAAAGAAAAAGTGTTTCTACTTCAAGAACAAAAGCCAAGAACTCACATTTCTGAGATATACCGTATGATGTAGTGCCTCTGTTGTGTGGTTTATCTGCATTCTGGCCATGTCCAGCACTTTCAGATGTGCAGAAGCCTATTGAGGAGGAACCCTCCAGTAGATTCTAGTGCTGTCATGCTTGAAAGTCCCAGATGAGAATTGAAAATATTTGGACTTTATGGGTGTAACTTCTCTGAGTGGAAGAGAAAGGTGTGAAATGCTCAGGAAAACTCTTTTGAACAGTAGCCTTACTCAAGGCTACATTCACGAACTTAATGTCTAAATTATGGCTGCACTTGTCTTTTAAGATACGTGTGTGTGCAGCATAGTAGTGCCATGTAATCGTACTGTTAATGGAATGTATTCAAGAACTTTCATGAGACAGGCAATAGTATCTGAATTTTACAAAGGGATCACAGAGAATCAGATATGACCAAATTTGTGTTATTTAATCTTGTATAAGCACGAATTTCAAATTTCCTCTCTAGCTGTAATTGTGATGTAGGTGAGGATCGGGGCTCTATGCTTGTGCACTTTAATAATTGGCTTTGTGGCTCTTGGTCTAGATAGGACGGTGCGCCAACTGGAGGTGGTTCACAACTTATAGCTGGGTTCACAACTAAGCATTTGACTAATGTATGCAGGAGCTTTCTAGATGAAAATATTGGACAGTCCCAGAGACTCTGAGGCAGCTCCTGCTGTGCATTGCTCAATTGATAAGAACTGTTTCTGTACTTAAAAGTGTTGATGGACATCCTGAGTGGAGAATCCGGCAGTTCTAGTGATTTCTCTGCAGTGGGAACTGCCTAGAATTGACCAGACTGAACATAAATAATACTAAGTACTCAGTAGAAACTGTTCTATGCAGATGTAGGATAGAGGAGAATCAGAGCTTTGAATTTAAAAGTAATGGTGACCATTTAAAAAAAAATGCCCCAAACCAAAAAAAGAAACGAATACAAAACCCACCCAAAACACAGCTGTTCGAGACACAGAGAGTAAGGTCTCGTTGTTGAAGCCCTTTGGGCATCACTATGATGGTAATTTCAATGAGACAGAAAAGCTTGCTTTGTGTAGGTGAAAGGAATGACTCAAATGGCTTGACTTGGTATGGCACGTTGTAGGCACTGACCTTTGTACATGAATTTTACTGACTGTATCATTTTCTCTGATCTGTACTTACTCTAATTGCCCCTTATTCTTCCTATGTGAAGTGTTTCAGATTACTTAGATTTTTACGGTGGTTCTATTTTCCAAACTTACCTTGTGTTACCACTGTGTCCATTGATTTCTGATGCTTTGGGAAGAAAATTACATAAAATCTTGTATTACCAACATTTAATTGACATTTTATTCATATCATTTATTTCAATTGCAGGACTTGAATGTCATTTAAACAGCAGTTATTTTCCCAATACTCTGTTACCAGCTATGTAGGTAATACATCCTGCATTACAATGAATTCATTTAAAGGAAGATGATGCTCATCAGAGAAGGAATGTTTGAAGAATAATTTGGTAAAGCAGGGCTATCAAATGGGTCGTGAGGTGGTTTGGGTGTTTCTGATCATGTGAAGTCAATGTAATGTTATTAAAATATTTAGGATAATCTGCACTAGAGAGTTAGTAAGGAAATCATGTATGGCATGGGACTTAAACATAACTGCATGTGCCAAAGTGTTTTGACACTTACACTGTAGCATCAAATCCATTTGATTCTTGCTCTTTCTCCTGAAATTATTATGAAATACTAGTAGTGATTATTGTACTCTGAGCACTTTGTTGCTAGGCACTGCCTTGAGCTTGATAGTAAGTGCCACATATATAATCAGATGGTCGAGATTTTTTTTTTGAAAAATATAGTTCAATTCGTAAAGCAAAATTACTCTGTAGACAGTGATCAGGAATTGGAAGTCTCACTGTTATTACTTATGCTTTGCTGTTTTCTCTGTGGACAGAGTTTCACAGGTTACTTTTCCACCAGGTGAGAACTGGTTAATAAAGAACCCAGTTGTAAGGTTCGAACCTCATTGTAAGGATGCTTAAAACTTTTGGACAGTAACATAAGTAATGGCAACGCAGCAATGCCAGCAGCAATGTTGGAATAGCTGAGGGAAAGTGAATAGATAGCTGCTCCTCTTCTGTTTTCGTAGGGAATGGAACAAGTGATGGCATCATCACGCTTCTGAGGAATGAAAGGTTGAGGTAGTGGGTTTTGCTGTGATGCATTTGGGTGGTTAATAACCGAACAAAGTAAAAGGAGTGTCCTGAAATTGCTGGGATTGGTTCAAACTGCATAGGCCTTGTGGATCAGCATTAACCTGTGCAGGTGAGGTGGACAGCAGGTAAGTAGCATTCTGCTGTCCTCATAGAACTTGTCTGTTCACATGCAAATTGTTTGTCTGTGAGGGCTGGATAATCGTACAGTTACATGTGGGTTATCCTTGGGCACAGCAGTTATCTCTAGGCCCTGCACTAGTGACATAATTGCCATAATTATCTCAAAGGGGATGGTGTTGAAATGATACCTTCTTTTTAGATTTTAACACAGGCAATTTATGCACATCATACTTGAGTTTAATCTTCCCTCTGGCAGTTGGTGAGGTATCTGACCAGACTGCCTTTTTCTGTCAATCCATGTTTTTATTTTGGACTTTCCTGAGCAAAATACGTTGAGCTTTCTAAAGTGATCAATTTTTCTTGTGAGGAAGAAGGTGATAATTGTTTTGTCAATGCAAGACATGGTCATTTGCATTTCAAATAGCTTCAAAGCAAGTTATCTGATCATACACTCAGGCAGCTTTGGTTATTGTTTGTGTTTGATTTTGGCCCTTAGTGAATTATTAGTAATAGATGTATAATACTGAGCAACTTCCTCTGCTCAGGAGTGACCAGGCTTTAAGCCCAGCTCCCAGTGTGAGCCAGGCCATGTTTGAGCAGATATGTAGGACTGGTGGGGAGGAGGAGGATTGCCCCATGATCCACAGCTGGTTTTGCAGCCAGCTCTGGGGGTTGTCTCACACAGCTGTGCTCTGAGAAGAAAATGAGAAGGTTGTCAAATAGCTGATGATACCCTGTTGTTTCCCTCACTCATCTGCTTTTGTTGCAGGAGACACTAGCACTTGATAGAACCAAGCATTTTTTCCTTTCCTAAGGTAAAAATCTTGATCTTACTCTTAAATTGTTCCTAAAGACTTGTCCCAACAGGGGCAATGGGCAGGGACCCTTTTCTAAAGGGTTCTCACTAGTTGATGTTTGGGCTTCTGAGGGGTGACAGAACATTTGTCTCAGTCCTTGTTTGTTACAGCAGCAAGTATGCTAGTGAAAGTGAAGCCTTCCATCCTTTGACCCAAAATAATGTTTTTTTGAGGGCATAACCAATGTATTTGTGTGGAAAATTTACAGATATTACTGCGCTATCTGTCCATATGTTTATACAAATGAGAGAGTCTCTTGTAAACTATCAGAGTGTATACTTCATGTAGTAGGATAACAATAAGTGTACTCTCCTCTAGACAAATGAGATTCAAAGAGCAATAATAAAAAGCCTGTTCAAAGTAAATGTGAAAGTTTTAAAGCCTCTTAGGAAGCTTAAGGCACTAATTTTTGCTTAAAAGATCAACCTATTCCCCCAGCACAAAATAATTTGAGTTAGTGTCAGATAAGGTGACTGGAGGTACTAGAAGACAGTGCCCAAAACAATGCCTGTCTTTTAGAAAGATCTAGATTTTTGCATTGTTACTTAAATTGCTGATTTGGGGTTGTGGCGGTTGTGCTATTCATTTAATGGAAGGAATGGCTTAGCTTGCTCAGAATGACAGAATCCAGCATCTTAAAAATGATGCAAAACAGTGCTGATTTGGCAGTGATGGGACTGTGCACTCCAAGCATGGCTGACTAACCTCTTCCTTCTCTGCTGTGCTCTACTGCTGTAAAGTCATTTGCTTTGGATTGTCAAGGTACAGCTGTTATAGCTTAAGAGAAAATTATTTTTTTGTTTTGTAAATAAATAATTTTTTATTAATCTACCAAAGTTAAGATACATGATGCTTACTGACTTATCTTCAGTGCTGTGTTTCAGCAACCATATAGTAATGAATATATATGAGGAACCATAAATTGGATGGCCTGTACTTGTCTCTGAGTGACTGTATATGTAACTCTGATATGCCCTTACCAGATTCTTTGCCTACTCAGTGCTCATTGAGGGATGTTTATTTTCTTTTAGACTGCTTTGTAAACCTAATTAAATGCTTGTAGACTGTAATTATGAAAACTTCAGCAAGAAGCTTTATGTGCTGATGGAATTTGGTCTTTTTGGACATACTAAATTTGATCTAAAATTTTGCTTTCATCCTCTGTATTTCTAGCACTTAAGTCCAATGATATTTCTGAAAAAAGGAATAACCTAAAGCATAGTCTGGTAAAACTTAGGCTATCTGAAACTAAGGTCAGACAGAACTTGGCAAAAACATTTGTTTTCTGTGCTTAGTCACTCCAGCCTTAGCTGAAATCTGAAAATAACAGTGTTGAATTTTCAGTAGATATCTTAGGCTTTTCTGACTGTTCATGAAACAAAAAGGAAAATAGAGAGCAAACAGCCATTCCAAAATAAAGGTATGGGATAGACAGGGAAAGTTTGTCCTGATTAGATTGTATTGTGTAGTGTATGGCTCAAGACTATCAGCAGCTATGAGCCCCTCACTTTCAAAGCATCAGCTCTTTCCATTAAAAAAATTACCTGCCATCTAGAAAAACATAAATCTCATTTTAGTAGTTGATAGAAGTCAGAGCTCATAATAAACCACTTGCAACCCAGGGTCACGTCCAAACAACTTACTGTGTGAATTGTAAAATGCACTTTTTGAAAGAATTCAGGTTTCTTTTATAAAATGAAGCAAGATGTACATACTTCTGTCTAAAATGAGTTTACATAGAGAGTTTTGGGGATTTCCCAGTGGAAATATTGCAGTAGTTTCATATCAGAGTTTCATACCATGCATAATGCCAACTTATAGTGCATATTTCTACTCATTTTATAGTCTTCTAGTTATTATTTTCAGGAATCTATACAAAACTGTGACCCTTTCACTATTTAGAGTGGACCGATAGATTGTATTTCTGCTTTCCACATTGGAACAACTTTTATGCTTTTTTAAAATTTTATTTACTGTGTCCACACAATTTCAATAAAATTCTATGTTAATTTAACTGCAGTCTGTATACATGAACTAAAAGATGTGCTTTGCTTCAGTTAAGGGCTGGAACTTTAACTGAATGAATTCCATATATTTAACAAAAAGTACAGAAAGTGGATGCCACTACGCTAGTCATTTGGTTCATCTATTGTTTCACAGGAAGTAATTACAATGATACAATCATAGATTTTTAAGAACATGGGAAATTTGTTCCTGAGTCAGATCAGTAAACTCCTGTGCCCCAGTGTGCTGTCTCCAGGAGTGGCATCAGGAGATGTTACCTAGTATGTTATCCTGGATACTCTTCTGCAGGCTATTTGCCTCATGCTCTCCCAGCATGCAGTAAACTGCTTTAACAGGAAGACTGAAAATCCGAAAAACTTTTTCAGTTTTCCAAGACTAAAAATCACCTCCCAAATACATTTCAGTCCCTTCGACAATTTTTTTGACTTCTCATGGTCCTTCACTGTCATGTATATATGCTCCCTGTTTCCAGGGAGGGAGGAGACAGTAGCACTGGGGCTATTTACACTGGCTAAGAGTTATCTAATACCAAGTTAACTATCAGTTTGCGTGTTTTACTAGATCACTTTCAGTATCACGGTGCTAGCAGAGACTAGCTTTGCTAATAAAGTTGTTAAACATTACTTTTACTTAAAAAAAACTATAATAACAGGAACAAAGAAATGCAAAAGTCATCTCATTCTTTCCAAATATTTCAAGTGAATGGGTGATCAGCTTTTCAAAGATATGATAACATTAGCCTGTTACTGTATTCAAGTGTAGCCACATCCTTTGTGCTGGAAGCATTTAATACATTTGGATGGGTACGGATACACATACAGCTGTAACAGAGAATGATGCTATACAATGAGATAGAAGTGGAAAGAATGACATAAAATATCGAAAATTAAAAGAGGGGCACTCAATATGGGACAAATCTCCTTCTAGGAGCTGCTCATTCTTAAGCAGATGAAAGAAAAATTGGAGAAAGATAACTTAGCCGCTTGCAAAATATCAACTCACATCCTCCTTTCCCTCTTGAGTAAAGAATGTTTTATTCAGTTTTCTAGAAAAGATTCCTACTGCTACATAATGTTTAGGCTTTAGTATACAGTTAGGAAGTACCATGCTATGGAGCCTTTGATTGACTGGGTGGTCTTAATAATAATGAATCAATAGAGTGTTGAGGGAGTGAGGGGGCTGTGGCAGGCTGTATTGTTTGTGTAGCTGGGGGCCTGAAAATAGTCTGGTGGGTTTTGTAGCTGTGCAGTGGGAGTACAGGGAGTTTGGGAATGTGACTGATAAGCAACCAGATAATAGACTAATGAGCAGAATGTCAGAAATCCATCAAAAAGAAAGCAAAGGTTTACACTAGGCATGTGTGGTCTTGAATGAGAAGCAGCGCAGAAAATACCCAAACACGACATGAATATAAGCACGAATTGATCACGTTGTGCTTTTAATGACTGGTATGCATGCTCAGATTCTAAGCAAAAATTAACTGATTAACTGATAAGGCGCATATGTGGTAAGTTGTAGAAAATATAGTAGCAAGAGAAGTTTTTGATTGAAGAACTGATTACAGTATGTAAAGGTGAGGTGTGGCATGGATTCTTTAAATTTGTATACTGGATAATTCATTCCCCGAGAGCTACTAGAAGACTTGTATAAAGCATGCAGTCTGCTTTCTACCACCATTAGTGTTTGGTTTAAGCATGATGCTGGTTTGGTCTGAAGTCGTATCTGGGTTTCAAAAGTTAAAAGGTGGATATAAATTCGGCTAATATTTTGATTCCTGCATTCATAATAATCTCTTCCTTTTTCTGTTACTCTACCTCTCCTAGGGACTACTGCTTTATGTTTTGGAATTGGTAAAGAGAAGGATGAAACTGAATACCAGTGTGTACCCATTTTTGTTAGGCTGGAGTTCATCAGGTCCCAGCCCCCTGCTTGAAGTGTGGCCAAGTTTGAGGTTAGACCAGGTTGCTCAGGGACAGTTGAGTTATGAGTATCTCCAAGGATGGCTGTTGCACTACCTCCCTTGACATCTATTTCACTGTTCATCACAGATATGCCTGTCTTGGTAAGCAACCTGAGACTGACACATCACTGTGGGTTCTCCTGGTGTGTTCCAGTAGTTTTCATTTTGTGGATTTCTCAAGGATCTCACTCTTGGGTAATTAGAATTGTTTAAATGGAGTGTTTTATGTAACTTACCATTTTTACTAAATGTCTCCTCTAAACAGGTCTATCCCTATTGTGTCTATCCTAAGCAATTAAAAATCAGCTCATGCCTAAGTCTTTTTTCACTGGCTTAGTTGGAGGGTGATTGTTACAAACAAGCCTCCATTAAAATAGGATTTCCAGACTATTGCTAAAACTTTCTAGTTATGCAAGCTAAGAGAAGCATAATCAAATTTCATACTTCATGCAATAAGCTGATCAGCACAGGAGTTCAGCAGAAATTTTTCTTCAGACTTAAACACTAAAGAACTTACTGTTCTTCAGTTTCCTTGTAGACCTTGCATGTTAGGTTGATAATAGATGAAAGCTGCTGGAATTGAAGGGTCTTATTAAGCAAATCCTAGACTCTTTTTCTCCTGTCCTTTGCTTGCTTAGGGAAATAGGATGGAATTTTCATGCCTTTCTTCAATTTACTTTTACATTCTTTGGTAGTGAGGGAAGTTCAGAATGTATCTGTGGCTTTTGATGAGTAATGCCAAGAACCTGCAGCAAGAAAGAGGTAGAAATTGAATACTGTATGTACTCATTCTGTATGTAAATTTAAGATTCCTGTAGGTGGCTTTTAAATTTTATTGCAAATGTGCACAAAGTGGCATGAGTATCATCTACAAGAAACAACCTTAAAGTAAATTTTTATTGAGTTTAGTCTGAGTGCTCTGATTGTGTGGCATCACAGGAAGCAGTATCAACCTTCCAGTTGCTTTTGTGAGTGTAGCTTTTTGGACTGGCCATACCAGGCAAGATTGCGAGTGCCTTTTGTGCAGCTGTTCGATAGGCTCCTCCTCTGCTTCCTCCAGGATACCAGTTGTCTTTGCATCCAGTGAGATGACAGCATTCTTGCATCAGCAGACTACTGAAGAGCTAGCAGGTACTACTGCGTCATCCGAACACGCATCTCAAGAAGAGGGGAAGGAGATGGTCAAGGAGCGCTTCCATCTCCACAGTGGGCAATGGACCTGTTCCATTCTAAGCGCAGAAGATAGGCCTTTCAAAAAAGGGTTCCCATGACAACCTGCATCACTGCATAGCATGAACTGGTTGTTTGAATTTAAATTACAATCTTGAAACTTGTTACATTCTTCAAAACTGGAAGTGGAAAATTAACATTGATTAGGAGTTGAAAATTCCATCACAGATAGTGATGTCATCTCACTAGATGGTGCTACAGAATCATCTTGCCTAGAGAGAGCAAAAAGGTGCTTTGTGTGGTGAATAATGGCTACTATATTTGTGAGAAAAAGCTTAATTAGATGCTAGAATTCAGGTCTGAGAAAGTTATGGGTTTTCTACTTCAAACTTTTTAATGCATAATTGAATCTGAACTGTAATAAATAATTTGAGCTGAGGAAGAGTTGAAGTAAGAACTAAAAGAGTGGATCGTCATTGTATCGTATATGGAAGATGCAAAGAATACACATTTTCAAAGCTGAGATTAATGAATTAAAGTCAGAAAATAAGGACAACAAAGAAAAAGTAGAAAGAGGTGAAACCATGCTTCCCGTGAGCAAATCTTTCCGAGATTTTCATGGGACTCATGGTGCTGCATTTGCTATCAACAGGATGAAGACTGACTTTTTAAAAATTAAATACCTTGTTATGGAATACTGTTGATTTAAATTACATCTTCCTGTGTTGCTCTTTTCTGAATATTAATGGTCAAATTTAAAGCATGTTGTTCTTTATAGACAATTAACAAGATCGATTTATATTGCTATAAAATCTGGGACAAGGTTTAAAAGCTAGTTTACAAACTGATGGCAGTAGATTACAACTTGAAGATTCATTGTCCAACCTTGAAATAGTCTCAATACACGCTGAGCATAGAGGCTATATTCCACATTGTTGTTCCAAATTCCTCCCCTTATTGTCTCACAAGATGAGGTACAACTAATCAGCTGTTGCCCTAGGATGACAAGGAGGAAGTCTCCTGTTGAAAACATGCAAGATGAAATGACAGGTCTTTTAGTTTAGGCCCGGTCTGTAAAACTTAGGAATCTAGTGCAGTACATAGGATAAAAAGTCAGTCAAGTAGGGAGACAGGGAAAATGTGCTTAGCGGTGTTATTGGAATCATTCACTATGAGCCCACCTGTTATGCCTGGATGATATTACTGATGAATCAAATAGCAAGTAAAAATATTTTGAATATAGGGCATAAATACTAATCGCTATCTGCAGAACCTCAATGTTCCTGGACAGAATAAGGCAAAACTTGCCAAAAAGGTTGAATCCCAAGAGTAATGCAATCAACTTACATTGAAAATCCTTTATGGTCTGATATATATTACACTGCATTCTGAATATAGCTATACTTATACTTAGACATAGCTTATACCTTTGAGAAGGATTTCTACTACAAATGCTTAGCCTACAGCACAGTCTTGACTGTGGGTCAGTGACCTCTGTGAACCAGGGAGCAATCTGAGGTCCCACTGACTTAAACATGCAAACTATTCAGTCTGTTGCAAATAGTGATTGGTATGCTGTCCTGTATTCAGTTCCTGAGAGCACCATAAAAACATTAAGTATAGCAGAGTAGAATGGGGCAAATAATGGATTTTTTGCTTGACTGCAGAAACAAGAGGAAAGTAAGAAAAATGGATCCGTCTGAAACAGGTTTTTAGAGGTGTTTTGACTAATACCACTTGGGAGGGCGATTAGAAATACTTGACTGAAAAGAATTCTTTTTAACCCTTTAATTTTTATAAAGTTAAATTTTACGTTAAAATGCTATTTGAAAATGAAAAGTTGTGAAGTTTTATCTTGGAAGTGTATCAAATTGCTGGCATTTGCACAATTTTTCGTTTGAAAATGGATGACATGCTTCATATAAACAAGCGACATTATTATAGATAATTCTTGCCCTTGCAAGAAGTTGCAGCTCCATCTTGTAGTGAATATGATATTCATTAATGGAAACGTAGACAGAAGTCAGAATGTGAAATGGGCTATTTGAGATAAAATTGCCAATAGATGACTAACAAGTTTCTCTTATCTCCTGTTACTAGGACTGCTTCATCATCCTGCTTTTATGGCTTATACACACTGATGCATGACATTATTTCTATGATGACAGAAATGCAGAAGTTATTTGTGTAAATGGTGTAATCTTACTGTTTAGTATGTAGCTTTCCTCTCTCAAATACTGCTCTCTAAAACCAGCATAATTTTTATTGAATAGTTTAAAGCTGCACTTAGTGTTATTGATGTCAGAAATCATAACTATTTTGAGTTAAATATGAGGTTTCTGTTTAATTCCGTTAATACAATGTTCCTTTTTAATCGACCTTTAACAAATAATCTTGCTCTTTTTTTCTGGGTGAATGAAGAACAGCTATTCTCAGGAGAAGTTGTTTTGATCTATATAAGATGTTTAGCATATTACATTTAAAATACTTGTTTGTAGACAGAATTTATTGAAAGTGTTGGAATTTAGCTAGAAGATAAGACAAAGCTGTCCTGAATTTCAATTCCAGTCTAGGGCAGAAAATGAATAAAATTGGATAGCAGCCTTTATCTAGCTTAATCACCGAGGCTAAATACAGAGGAGTATTCAGTGGTCCAAGTATTAGGCTTTGCATTGCTCTGCCTTGAGAACTCCTTGTCCAGCCTGTACAGCTGCTCTGACAGAATATATCCTCTACTGGAGGGGAAAAAGGGTCCTAGCAGGACAGTAACTTGGGCTTATGACAGCCCATGTTGTAGGTCTTTCTAGATCTGGTCTGATCTCTGCCATGTGGCAAGTGTCCAACCTCAGCAAAGCCAACCCCTGTGATCCACCCCTTGCTACTGTGCTGGGACCACACCACTTCCAGCACCATCATCCCGGCCAGGTACAGGAGCTTGTTTCTGTGTGTGTGGCAGGCATGCTAGCCTGGGTGGAAGGACAAGCTTAACCCTTTATTTCTTGTATAGGTAGATGGCTAATCGTAAAAGTGCAGACAGCCTGGCAGAGTACTGAAATTTAGTTTGGAGGTAGGCCAGCCTGTATTTGGTGCCTAAAAGGAGTATGCCCATTGCGTGCCAGAGATGGTTATACTGACCCCAAGCTAAGAATTTCACTACGGGTTCCAAAGTGAAGGTGAATCACATGCTGTCAAAACCCTCTCAAATCACAATTTCTGTTCTCCACAGCCAAATCATTAAGCTAATGACGCCAAGTGAGGAAGATTTAGCTTAGTTGCTATGGCAAAACTAGAAAGAGGGACACAAAGCTGATACAAAAAGTGTGTCATCTTCAGCGTCTGCTCCAGCTTACTTTTCTTTTTCTCTTTCTTTTTTTTCCTCAAGCCAGGGAAGATTTGAGAGAGAGAGAAGGTGTTATATATGCTCCTCCTGTGTTATATACATTTTCATAGTATGATACAATATATACACACTGGCATTTAATAGAAATTAATAGACTTCTAGAGAATTAATTTCCATTATGAGATTTACTCATAATGATTGCCAATTTGGCAGCCGCCTGCAGTGCTTTATATTACATCTGCTTAACAGGCCAGCTGATAATACTGCAAACTGTACCCAGATTATTTGCTGAGCCATGGAGCAAGTGGCTGTGAAAATAAATACATTAGGAAAAAGATATATTGCAGTACCTTCCATAGGTTGTAACATCCCATATCTTCCAGTTTGTCAACAGACATATGAGTATGAGGCATTCCATATGTAATACCTGGATAGTTCTTTATTATGACAAAAGCATGTCTTCTGGAGAAGAGATATTTTTTTTTTGTCTGTAACAGACTAACATCCAGTATGAATATGATGTTAAAATTTTTCTAAAATACCTATCTTTCTGAAGTAATGAAAACAAAAGCAATAAATTTTCAGCAGTTCTGTGAGTGAAGCATATCTCTAATAGAGCAAAACTGAAGGTAAAACTCTATTGCAATTCCTTAATACCACATTAAGTTTGGAGAACCTGTTTTTTATAGAATCATAGAATAGTTTGGGTTGGAAGGGACCTTTAAAGGCCATGTAGTCCAACCCTGCTGCAGTAAGCAGGGACATCTTCAACTAGACCAGGTTGCTCAGAGCCCCGTCCAACCTGACCTGGAATGATTCCAGGGATGGGGCATCTACCACTTCTCTGGGCAATCTGTGCCAGTGTTTCACCACCCTCATTGGGAAAAATTTCTTCCTAATAGCTACTCTAAATCTACCCTCTTCTAAATGGTAAAACCATTACCCCTTGTCCTGTTGCTACAGGCCCTGCTAAAAAGTTTGTCCCCATCTTTCTTATAGGGCCCCTTTAAGTGCTGGAAGGCTGCAATAGGTTTCCCTGGAGCCTTCTCTTCTCCAGGCTGGACAACCCCAACTCTCTCAGCCTGTCCTCACAGGAGAGGTGTTCCATCCCTCTGATGATTTTTGTGGTCCTCCTCTGGACCTGCTTCAACAGGTCCATGTACTTATGTTGTGGGCCCCAGAGCTGGATCAGTACTCCAGGTGGGGTCTCACCAGGGTGGAGTAGAGGGGCAGAATCGCCTCCCTTGACCTGCTGGTCATGCTTCTTTTGGTGCAGCTTAGAATACTGTTGGCAATCTGGGCTGCGAGGGCACATTGCCATGTCATGTTGAGCTTCTCATCAACACTCCCAATTCCTTCTTAGGGCTGCTATCAATCCATTCTGTGCCCAGCCTGTATTTGTGCTTGGGATTGCCCCAACCCAAGTGCAGGACCCTGCACTTGGCTTTGTTGAACTTCTTGAGGTTCACATGGACCCACCTCTCAAGCCTGTCCAGGTCCCTGTGGATGGCATCCCTTCCCTCTGGTGTGTTGATTGCACCACACAGCTTGGTCTTGTCAGCAAACTTGCTGAGGGTGCACTTAATCCCACTGTCCATGTCACCAACAAAGACGTTAAACAGCGCCAGTCCCAATACTGACCCCTGAGGAATGCCACTTATCATTGGTCTCCACTTGGACATCAAGCTGTTGACTGTAACTCTTTTGAGTGCAACCATCCAGCCAATTCCTTATCCACTGAGTGGTCCATCTGTCAAATCCATGTCTCCAACTTAGAGACAAGGATGTTGTGTGGGTCAGTGTAAAATGCTTTGCACAAGCACAGGTATATGACATCAGTCGCTCTTCCCTTATCCACCAATGCTGTAAACCTGTTATAGAAGGTCACCAAATTTGTCAGGCACAATTTGCCCTTAGTGAAGCCATGCTGGCTGTCGCCAATTACCTCCTTATTTTCCATATGCCTTAGCATATTTTCCAGGAGGATCTGCTTCATGATCTTGCCAAGCAGAGAGGTGAGACTGGACTGTAGTTCCCCCGGTTTTCCTTTTTCCCATGTTTAAATATGGTGGTTATCTTTCCCCTTTTCCAGTCAGTGGGAACTTCACTGGACTGTCACAACTTCTCAAATACGATAGCTTAGCAACTTCATCTGCCAGTTCCCTCAGGACCCACAGATTTATCTCATCAGGTTCCATGGACTTGAATACCTTCAGGTTCCTTAGATGGTCTCTAACCTGATCTTCTCCTGCAGTGGGTGGTTCTTCATTTTCCCAGTCCCTGCTTTTGCCTTCTGTGACTTGAGTGGTGTGGCTTGAGCACTCGCTGGTGAAGACAAAGTAATTGAGTACCTCAACCTTCTCCATATCCTGGGTAACCAGGTCTCCTGTTTCCTTCTGGAGAGGGCCCACATTTTCCTTAGTCTTCCTTTTATCACCAACGTAAGCTTTGCTTGTTGCCCTTGATTTCCCTGGCCAGATTTAATTCTACCAGGGCTTTAGCTTTCCTAACCTCATCCCTGGCTGCCTGGACAGTTTCTCTGTATTCTTCCCAGGCTACCTGTCCTTGCTTCCACCCTCTGTAGGCTTCCTTTTTGTGTTTGAGTTTGTCCAGCAGCTCCTTGTTCATCCATGCAGGCCTCCTGGCATTTTTGCCTGACTTCCTCTTTGTTGGGATGTATTGCTCCTGAGCTTGGAGGAGGTGATCCTTAAATATTAACCAGCTTTCTTAGGCCCCTCTTCCCTCCAGGGCTTTATCCTGTGGTACTCCACCAAGCAGATCCCTGAAGAGGACAAAATCGGCTCTCCTGAAGTCCGGGGTAGTGAGCTTGCTGTGCGCCTTCCTCGCTGCCCTGAGGATCTTGACCTCCACCATTTCATGGTCCCTGCAGCCAAGGCTGCCCTTGAGCTTCACATTCCCCACCAGCCTCTCCTTGTTGATGAGAACCAGGTCTAGCACAGCACCTGTCCTTGTTGGCACCTCTGTCGTTTGGAGAAGGAAGGTATTATCAACGCATTCCAGGAACCTCCTGGATTGCTTATGCCCTTCTGTGTTGTACTTCAATATTTGGGAAAAGGTTACTTTTTAATGGGAAGGCTCTTGGTTCCAGTAATCATAATGATACAAACCTTAAGGGAAAAAAAACAACGAAAAATAGCACTGAGAAATATATTAACAGATTAGGTAGGTATTAGGGCGCAAACTTCTCTGTTTTTTTCTGTAGAGCCAATACCAGCTGGAGCAACGGTAGGCTGAGTGTAGCTGTCCAGAACCTGCTGTTCAGTCTCCTTCAGCCCAGGGGTCCTTGTGGTCCAGTGTCTAAGGAAAACTTTGTCTTGGGGAGCGTAGAGAAAATTCAGGAGAGTTCATGGAGTAGTTTATGATACAGCATCAGTGCTAAAAGGGTCACGCAGATGGGTGCAATATGGTAGAT
This sequence comes from Phaethon aethereus, assembly GCF_964289735.1. Lineage (NCBI taxonomy): Eukaryota > Metazoa > Chordata > Aves > Phaethontiformes > Phaethontidae > Phaethon > Phaethon aethereus. Next base: position 12,816,263 of record NC_138584.1, read on the forward strand.
ACAAAAGAGCAATGTGATTCGGTTATATTGCATTTACCTAAAACTCAGATCAGAAAGAAATGAAGGACTATAGTCTCAGCAGCTCAAAGTTTATTCTTGTTATCTTCCTTGGAGTTCATCAGTTAGAAATTCAGTTACAAAGAGCTATGAGGATTCCATGATAAAAAAAAAAAATTACTCATGTTATATGTTATGTCATTGAAGTGGACCCTGATAAAACTAAGAACTATGAAACTACACACAATAATTTCTAAAGTTCGCCATAATACATTTTTTCAGAATCATGGAGTGGTTGAGGTTGGAAGGGATATTTGGAGGTCATCTTTGTTTAACCCCCCTGCTCAAGCAGGACCACTGAGAGCACAGGTTTTGAATATCTGCAAGAAGGGAGACTCAACAACCTCTCTGTTTTCTATTACTTGTATTTTGTTTGTTTGACTTGGCTTCTTATCTGGCTTTAAGGAAAAAACACAAAATAGTACAGATTTTTACTTCCTTTGCAGCAATAACAGTATGTACTTTTTTTTTTCCCAAAGTGTGTTTGTTGGTTGTCTAAAGCACTTGTTGCAATATTGTAGTAATTTGTCCCAGGTGAAGCTACATCCTGGCATCACAGACTTCATGCCACTGATTAAGCTATAAGTAAAAAAAAATCCCAAAAGGTTACCTGGATGAGAATTCTGAATGGTTTATAAGCTGGAAAGCCCTGGAGTATCTGAAGTTTCTTGATGAAGTAGCTGAGACTGTGATCACTTAGCCCAGAGGGAATGATTCTCCCTGGCTTTGAGCTGCAAGTTGCATCAATCAAGGAAGATGATTGACTTGTCATATGAATAGGTCCTTTGAGCTAAGAAAAATGAAACTTCTAGCAATTAAGTTTTATACCATCATTTAAGGAAAACTGTGTTCTTTAAGCAAAAACTAAAACCTTAGTTGCTTTTGTGAACGTTTAGAGGTTTTCTAATTATTTCTTTTTCTTTGTTCTAGATCGTCCTTAAATTGGAGATAATAAAAATATGAGGCATGACTTGTTCTTTCTGCTACATGTCACTCCCATTTATTTTATTTTTTAATTTTTGTATTTTTTTTAAGATCCTTTCACTCACCTCTTGAAATCATAAGTTTGTTTTATGTTTTAAGGTAAAGGAAGTACTTAACGTGTATGTTGACTTTTGTGTTTGTGGAGCAAGTTCTTCCCAGTCCTTCATTAACTTTTCGCCTTGCTTTGAATTTCTGGTAAAAAGTTGGCTCCAGCATTACTGTTAATTTATGCTGTGCTTCTTAACAAATATGAATGTAATAATATTTTATATCCTTTCTACCCTCAAAAGAGAAGAAATGTGTATGATTGTTTCCATATTTTGAGGTAATTGTTTTCTATTTCTTGAACTCCTAGAGTGTTTTCCTCCTTGGTTGTCCTTATTTAGAAGCTTTTATCTTTCCTTTTATTTCGTTGGGTCTAAGTGACTGATACTGGTTTGCAGTCTTGCTCAGTATTATTTATTCAGTGTCCTGTTGCTTAGCTCACAGGTTTGTATTGCAAAACTTAAGGTAAAGGCTGGCTAGTGTCTGGCAGGAGGAGTTAATATTTTTTCAGAAATATTTCTTATTCTTTCTGTCTCTGGTATATGTCTGTAAAAAATTATGTAACTGTAGAAATTACTAGATCTTGCTTACTTATGCCATCATTCATGTTGGAATTGAGACTGCTCTTACGTTTTTAATGTTTTTAAACCTGTCGCTGGTCAGCTGGGAATTGATTTTGTTTGTGGCTGGTAGGAGTGTTTTCCTTACAAATAATAATCTCATAGGCTTACTACATTGTGAACACATGCCTTACTGTACAGTAATCAAGCAAGAATGAGAAACTTGTGGATCAGTCTGGTGGTCACCAAAACAAAATCAGTAGCATGGACTGGCTGGCCAAATGTGAATGAAACACTAGATAACAGAGTTGTGACTTTGGAAATTTGAAGTCAAAATGACTGACTTGTGCTTGCATAATACACATGTATTTAAATTATGTTATGTTTTTGATTTCTCTTTTCTTAAACAAGAAAATATGAGAGGAATTTCAACAGAACAAATATAATTGATGGAGATGATAAACTATATGGACACAAGTGATTAGGACAAGTAAATCCATATTAGAAGTGATGTAGCTGCAATAAAGTAAATTAGGAATGTAATTTTAAAAAAGATGAACGGACATGTAATTTGTAGGTTTAGTAGAAAATGCAGTCAAGCATAAACTCATCTCTTTCCCATGCAGAGTAAAATGCTTATCCTGATAATTGACGGCCTCTAAGCATCTTGTTGCTTGATTTTTTTCATCCACTGGATTTTCATGTTCCCTTGGTGAATTATGAAAAAGGGAGTGACTTTTACAACGTGACAGTTACACTTTTACATACTTTTGCTGAATAAAATACAGAAATTAGTATCCTATGTTTCATTAAGATGCAGAAGTAATTTTCCTAATGTTTTTGCAGTGCTTTCAATGTAGAGTGTATGTGTATAAGACAGGGTATTGACCAAAGGGGATGGCTTTGGGCTTGTTGAGAAATATTCTAGTCATCTTTGAAAAAGAAAAAAAATAGATAAAATAAGAGTATGCACTATCTTCAGTTTGGTGTAGTATTTACTTCTTTCATGGATCGTTGACCCTTCTACAAGGAGGCTGGAGTATAGCTACTCAATCGTGTGGGCTGCTGACAGTCCCGGGGCTGCTGTTGCAGCAACCAGTGCTGCCCAAGCACTGCAGCTGTATCCTGTCCAGGCTCTGAGCTCTCCAGTCCAGCATACGAGAGGGTGGTTCCCTCCATAGGTATAGTAGCTGCTGTAAACTGGTCATGAACATTTCAAAATTAGTACAGCCCATGTCCCAGTCAAAATTGAAACTAACATGTTAAAACATATATTTAGCATAACACGTAAAGAATGAAGTCACTTTTTGCGTAGTGTTTGTTGTATACAGACATACAGATCGCATTATTAAAGTAGTTTAAGTAGACAAAGGATCTGAAAAATATAACGTGGAAACTGTACATCTCCTTGGCTTTTGATGCTAGGCTATGTTGTTTCTCTGATCTGTTGCCTAGACCTATTGAAGTAATAATGCAGTAGCATAATGCTTCAAAGACACCACATGCTACTTAGCTGAAGTTATGGGAAATAGTAAATATGATTAAATGGCTACTCCTGCCGCTGTTCATTTGACAGCTTAGAGTCTCTCTTCTTTCAAGATGAGATAAAGGTTGTCTAGAGTGTATAACACCAAGTTTCTAGAACTGCCTTTTACATCTTTCTCATAGTCATTGAATATAGAGATGATGAATAATAGCAGTTGTTTCATTAGTTGCTCACTGGAGGCCTCTTGTTTTGTGGTTGATTTTCATTGACAAGAGATGTTAGTCTTCACATGTTTATAACCCTACTTCAGGCCTTGGCATAAGCAGCATTTATGTCAGTTGAGGCAAAGAATAATATACATATATGAAAGTTATAAATAACTAGTGATTTGCTATAAAAATGATAAGCCTTATTCCTAGAAAGCATGGCTGCATCACACACACAGAGAAAACTTTGTGTGAGGGTGAAACGTGCCTTTTAATGACCTTGTGAAGACTTGCTCTCTGTCACAGTGGTCTTGGCCATATGGTATCTATATTTGATATTGGTCAATTGCAAATATAATGAAAAAAATTAAAACAGAATTGGCAAATGGACAAAAAATATTATTTGTTTTGTTTTTTAACAAAAAAAAATTTGGTAAGCAAAATAAAGATAGGACATTCATTCACAGGAGGCATGGGCATTGTGCTTCTACCATATTTTTTTCTACAGGTTTAGTGATATGGGTCAGATTCATTACTCAAGAAAACAAAGAAAGTCTTTACAGTAACTGGGCCAGTCTGTTTTATAGGTATGTTGACTTCAGACTCATTAAATTAGTCAAGCTTAGTTTTGTTTTTGGTGTTCTCAAAATACAAAAAGGTATTCTCTCTTCCTGGAATTTAATTTATAGTGGGTTTTCTACTGATGCTTTGCAGGAATAACTTTTTGCAGTGTTCTTGGCATCTCTTCAACTTGCATTACAATGTGCAGAGTGATAGGTGCTCTGAGCACCTTTCAGGACTTAGACATTGTCTCTGTTTACTTAAGTGTTTGGGTGTTTTTTTGGTTTTTTTTTTGGTGTGTGTGTCTCTGTTTTCGGGGAAGTTGTTTTTTGGTGTGTGAGTATGGTTATTTTGTTTTGGTTTGGGTGGGTTTTTTTTTTTGTCTTGATTGTGTGTGTTTTGTTTTGAACATTCCATTGCTCCTGAATGCAAGATAGTGTGTGCTAAACAGCATACAGCAATACTGATGTCTGCTGTGGTTTTCAGTCACAACCTTATTTATAGGAGTGCTGTCTGAATTTGACCATGTCTCAGTATGAACATTTCATTTGTGTGTGTACATTGCCAAGTAAGGTTACAGATTTTAAAAGATCACGTTATAGTGCTAAGCTTACTGCAAGTCTGACATCTCCTAAAATTAAATCCTGTGTGTTGGAGTACATCCGACACTTCAAAAAAAAGTTTTATCCGTGTGGTGGTGTACAAACTGTAAATGTGGATGAGTGTTTTATGTATGACGTTAGTATAAATAGGAAAGAGCACGAGTGGATTGACATCCATAGACACCATCCACAGTTCATAGACTGTGCCTATTCTTCACAGTCTAAACAAGTTAGCTTAATTACCTAGCCATAATATTTCTTTCGCTTTCCTTTCTGAGATGTTCTAGTGTCAGTGCTTATGATATGCTGGTTATTTATTTCACTTAATTTTGTATAATGATATTCAGCCTTTCCAAAGGAGAAATTGTTACAGATAATCAAGAAACACACCCCTGTCCCCCATTCCCTCACCCCCAAAATAACTTGGTGTTTAGGGGAGGCATTTTAAATATCTATTATAATTTATTTTACAAATATTCAAATTTGTCATTATATTTCAATTTCTGCTTTCTGCTGGGCCACATGGAGCTTGATCTTGTGATATCATATCCTTGTGCAACCTTCTAGCTAACAGTCTTCATAAAAATCCCATTCCATGAATGGGGTTGGTGAAGAGCGTGCTTATGAAACATTCCATGTTTATTTGATCAACTAAACAGTTAAAGTCAACAAAAGTTTGATTTGAAGCTTACTAAATTTTTTTTGTCAGAATGTCATTGCTGACATTGTACAACATCTACTGTAGAGGCAACATCGAAAGATAAATTGATCTTGGAAGGAAGCAGTAATACCTATATTGATATGAAAACTAGTGATCTCTATTGGAAAAAATATGCAATTCTTTATTTTGCAATAAAACACTTCAATTTTTCCTTCCTTACATTTAGCAAACAGCAGATTGATATTTTAACATAGCTGGTTTTGAACAGTTTTCTGTATAACTTGAAGGCACACTCAGATTTTTTTCCCTGGTTTTAAAGAATGACAGCAAAAGCACCTTTATCTGACATTTAGGATGATTAAATTTTGAAAAATCACTTGGCATATTCAGCATGACTCCACAGGGTACTCTTGCTTTATAAGGCAATGGATCATGTTAGCTTAACTTATATTTAAGATTTGCTGGCCTGATATTATTGTGTTAGGCAGTATTGCTGAAATGGAAACATAAAATTTTGCTGCTAGGCGATCAAGTCTGTGCCTGCCCTACACTATAAATTAGTTCCATAAAGTTTTAAAATGCAGTGTTTGCTCTAGCCCAACTAGTGTTGTAAGCCAGCAAATTGTGTCTAAATACATAAAATTAAACCCCAGGTCAAAAATGTATGCGTTACTTTTTTTGTCATCTTGCAGGCTACACAAGATACACTGCTATTTTAAAAAGAAAGTTAACTTCAGTTGAATATGTTTACAAATATGAATAAGTTTCATGGTTTTTTTAATCCATGACACTGATGTAGAAGCAGATTCGGGTTGTATCAAAACTTTTTGATCTGGGTTCCTAAATGGTAATGTGTTCTTTGTGTTTTAATGAGGTGAATCCAAAGTGACACTATATGCTAGGTAAAACAGTATATTCTATACTTTTAAGGAGTCTTGGATCTGAATTTTCTGGTGAGAAATCATGATCATATTAATCCGCTGAAAAAATCGTTATTAGTCTTTCTACCTTTCTGTGTATAAACGTTTCAGCAATGCTAGCTGATGCCGTTGGGCTGGGGTTGTGGAGAGGATGCTCTGCGCAGCACCCTGCTACAGCCTCTGTTACCGCTTCGCCCTTCACCTTCTGAGGGGTGAGGCATAAAGCCAGGGCAAGAGTTCTACAGATCCCCTTTGCACGCCTGCTGGAGGCAGCTGTAAATGCCATTTGAACTTACCTAGTTTTCTTTTCTCCACAATGGGAACCCACTGTGCTACTTGATTGCAAAAATAGCTTCTGTAAGCCATGCAATGTCTGAGGGTCATGGAAAATACTTTTTTTCATCAAAAGGGAGAAGCAAGTTTTTCCCAAAGCTGGGAAACAGGCACTTGTCTTTGTCCCGAGAAACAGACTTGCTGGGTTAAGAGAATGCTAGGTTTGCAGCTTTTCTAATCACAAAAATGCACTCTTTACAATAGATTTGTCTAAGAGAGAATATAGCAAGTTATTTGATTGCAGTAGTGTAGCAAAAAAGACAAGGAGAGCAGAAGTGTAAGTGAAGCAGATGGTCTTGGCATCTTCAGGACAGGAAAATTCTTTTAGCAGCCTGTTTGTTTTCTGTTGTCTTTTCCCCTCACTCTTGTATAGATTTAATATTCTTGAGGCAAGTGACTATTGTACATAGTCCTTAGGCTATATTAATAGTATAACGTTAAGAATTTTGTTGATCAAGAGAACAGCTCCAACCTTGGTGTGCCAGTCTGGAAGGGGTCAGGGCTCTTGCTGCTTACTGCAGAATGCACAGGAGCCTGAGGAGCACAGGGAGTGGGTTCCCCTATCAATCGCAGTGGCTGTGTTGGGAGGTTTACTCAAATTTTGGTAGCTGACTGACTCTGAACAAATTGTACTGAAGACTTGCAGGCTCTCAGGTGAGGTACAGCAGGGAGTCTGGTTGGCCTGTATTGCCAAGATGTAGCTGTTTGAGTCAGTGGAGCTGGATGGAGAGGGTTACAGAGAAAGCGTTGGGGAGAACGTGGTGGCTGAAGTCTCAATCTCCTCCTCACTGTATCACAATGCCCTCCTTCCCCCATGTGTCTGGTTCGAAATGGCAAAATATGTGTTGTCCCGGAGGGACATATTTTGATCATGATTTTCAGGAACTGAAGGACTTAAAGCAGCACCATGTCTGCAAAACTGACAAAAAGCACTCGGGTGCCTGTAAGTGCTCCCAACAAAGGTGCCGAGACAGATATGAATGAGTGGATTTTCTCCTGCCTGACAACAGTGGCGGTGACAGTTCAGGTCTGTAGGTGCAGCAGAAAGTAATTTACAATCTAACCAAATATTGTTAGTTTAACTAATAAATTGGTTATAAGGCTTTTCAAATCTGTATTAATGCCTGTTGTTTGTCATGTTTGGCTGGGAAAGGCAGACATGGGGAGTGCTTTTCAGAGTGTCTGATGTGCATTGGTTAGAGCTGGTGGTTGTGTGGAGCCTTGGGCTGTGCAATGGAAATAAGCTGCAGCTCGGGCAGTGACCTCTCTCTGACTCTTTTTTTCCAAGTGTTTTCTGCACAGCATACTGCCTGGGCTGATAAATTAGCCAGAAGTTTACAGTGCTCCAATAAATTAATGTCTGCTTTGTGTTCTGGTTGTTTACAAATCAATTTGGGAATTGGAGTCTTTCAGTTGCAGAGTTTCCAGCAGTTTCACTGCTGGTCTCTTCACTGTTTTGCTCTCTTCATGAGTTTATTCTGGGAAAGACGGAAAATTTGAAGCTGAAGCTAAAAGAAAGGGTGCAGCTTAAAGCAGTATTTGAGTAAAAGATGAAGCCTGGAGAGTCATGCAAATATTTCAAAGCAGCTGAGCATTAATCCAAGTGATAAATTGTTGAAGAAATGTAGTTATCTGTTTGATTGCTTGTTACATTCCTTATTATTAGTTAATTAAATATCCTGAAGGATCAACACACTCTATGAAAGCTTGTTCATGGAAATAATTGAAAATAAATTACAGTATCACAAATGGACAGCTATTAAGACAGGCGCTAACAAAAACTGAAATCCTCTTCTCCCAGCCCCCTGATTAGTGCCTGTACAAACTGGCACACATGAATGCTGCTAATACTGTCAGTTCGGAGAGTTTGTTTTTTAGTTTCCTTTGTCTTTTGGTTTCAAAGTCTATATGAAAAGTGCATCATATTTGAACGCTTACTTCATCTAGGGAAAGATACTTGAGGTAATTGCATGCCTCTGGAGGCCATGAATCTGAGGTGAAACAGAGTACCACAAAGTTCTTGTGATGAAATCAAGAAGGATGGCCACAAATGCTGGACGCTTCTTATACATTGCAGCCGTCCTAAATATACTGTTTTGGTTCTCTGAGTTAAGCTGGTAACTGTTCAGACTGGGTGTCCTACTGTTGTCCATGGTAATAGATGTGTTTTGGCATTGTTTCAGCAATAGTTACATAGCTGTTCCACACGGTAGACTTTGTATTGTACGAGCCAAGAATTCACCCAATATAGAAAAAGCATTTTTATCTCAATCTACAAAGCAGCTGCTTTGGGACAGCCATGCGGATTGTTCTGCGCTGCTCTGTGGAACAGTCATCTTCCAAACTGTTACTTTGCCAATGTTTTTGTAAATTTTCAGTCAATGCTCTGAAGGAGGCTGACATTAGTGGCCAGTTAGTAATTTGCAAATGTTAATTTGTTATTTTGCAAATTTGCAAAATAAAATTAAAATGGAATTTCTGTAGACTGATTAAATTGTGTCTAACAGTACAGATAAAGGGAGTATGTGTGAGTTAAGATATCTCTCAATCTGAATGAGGTTATCGATAATCTGGCACTAAACGTTTTGTATTAGGATGTTTATCTTCTTTTTAACCTGATAGTGTACATATCTTTCATAAGCTCGTTTAGAAAGTACTGATATACTTTTAGCATTGAGTCTGATACAGGGGAAAGGTTGAAATGACCGAATTGAATAGCTAGCTGTGATTTTCAATTCTAACTGTATTGTGTCTACCCAGAGATAAAGGATATCCTGCGCTTGATTAAAAAAAAAAAAAAAAAAAAATCTGTTTTTTGTACCCATGATCGGAAGAGTTTAAAAAAAATCCCTTGGTTTATTAAGAGACCTTGCTGGATCAAGTGCCACAATCTTGATGTCTTTCTACCCCACCCCAAAGCTGTTGTAGCTTATGCCAGCTTGAGACTTGTTTCTTGGCAGTCTATCTGTCCACTTGTTCCTGATCCAGGTGACATTGTCTGAATCATGCATAATTTAAAATATATAAATCATGTTCCAATGGTTATCTGTTCCAAAAGGAAAAGAGGGACAAGTAGCTGAACCAGTTGCACATACCTATCTGTATCTCTTATGGTCTATAAATGCCAAGGAATGGTATTTAAAAGCCCAGTTACATAGACTGAAATATCTAATAACATGTTAGAGGAAGCACTGTATAACCCTGTAAAACTGCTGCTTTCCCAGCCTCCTTTTCTTTTGCCTTCCATATTCAACTTGTCAACCATGTCTTTTTAGAAATGCTGAACAGAAAGTAGTGCCAGGTATCTTATCAGATGTATATTCTTCTGATGAAAAGCCTTCAATAACATGTTTAAAATTCCTGTAGATTTGGGATGCCAGAGGATGAGGAAAATGTGTGAGAAAAATCCTTTAGTTTATACCATGTTTCTGAAAAGGTAAAATTGTACATAGTAGGAGCACTACTGAAAAATAGTCGTGACTTAAGAAATCAGTAGCTTCTTGTGTTTCCTTTTCATATCAGGTGTTTTTGCTTAAGTATATGATCAACTACTGTCTGCTTTGCAATGTATTCAGTATAATGTACTATGGCATTAGAAATGACAGTACAGTTATTTGCCATGAGAATGTGAATCCTAAGGAAACAATTTTGCAGTCTTCAGTGTGAACAGTAAATGACAGGCGCATGTTTTTTTTCTTCACTCGTATATTTTATGATGTTTAAAGTGCCTATTTTGATTTAAAAAATGGAATATAGATTTGTGGAATCGATTAATAAGGTTTGGGGAACCTGAGTTTTGAGTGTTATATCATATCCACTGTGTTAGCAAAATAACATGAGTATTCAACTTCCTTTTAGTAAAGAAAGTTCTCTGAATTGTCTGCCAAATATTTAAAGTATATTAATTTAAATATAAATTAATCTTTAAATATATAAAGAAGCTGTAGTGGGGTCATCTCTTTTGGGTGGGGGGGGGGCAGGGGGGCCAAATCACATTCTCGCTTTTCCTACTGCTCTGCAATGCCTCACTGTGCATTTCTGAACTATACAGTAGAACTGTATTTCTGAACATAATATACTGCCATCAAGATGGAAGTAATGAGACTACATAATCTTTATAGTGTGCAGCAACAAAAGACCCACTAAGATATTTTACAAAATACATTTGTTTCATTTTTTTCTTCTTGCTCATATTCATTTTTGGAGGGAATGTGGGAGTGAGCACTGATGTACAATGTAGGACTTTTTTAAGGGTTGGGCTGAGTATGAACTGTGGATACTGTTATTCTAACTTTTCTTAAACACATGAAATGTAATAAATATTTATCAGGAAAGGTGATTTTACATTTAGTGCTATCTTCACCATGAAAACTGGTAGAAGTAAGTTTGAAACAAAGTTAAGCAGGGAAATAAACAGTTCTGTTACTAGTCACGTCTGCAATTTCCTAAGTTTCATTTTACACTGATGATACTCTTGTTCTCTCCTTCATTTTACTTAGTTCTTACATTTTACTAAGAACTTTCGTGTAAATAATAGTGATACTAATAATCAGTGTATTCCTAAATGTTTGCTGCAGATTGTTACCTACAGATAAACAACTTGCCTGTAATAATCCATGCTTAGGAATGTGCTTCTAACTTTTCTTTGGGTTTTTTGGTGTCCTCCAGGGGTGGCTCTTAACATGGGATAGTGAGGTCTATCTTCTCCAGTGCTTTATAATGCTTTGTAAAATCTTCCGAGTAAAATCTTCATCTTGGGCTAAGCATGGATGATGCATATGCTAGCACCAAGCCCAGCAGTGAAACGCACTGGGACAAGAAGTATACTGTATCTGCACAGCAGTGCTCCATGGAAATTTTTATGGCTGGCCCTGAGCTTGCAGAGAATGACCATGCAGCAGCCCAGGCAGAGTGCAAAAGACAGTATGTAAGAAATATTTAGAGAGTGTTGACTTGTGATTTCATTCCTGAGGCGAGCTCTAAGGATGGATTGTATTACTGTGCTTCACTCCCTGTCCCATTGTTTTCTAGTGAGAAAACTTGTTAAAGAGCTCTTGTGCTTTCAATTATATGTGTACCAGCCTTTGGCAGGTGTTTTGCTGCTTAATGTCAAGGTTGTGGATATGAGCATTTGGCAATTCAGACAGAGCATGAAATGAGACCTGTAGGAGAAAGTTACAAAATCTCTTGCAAGTTAATGGCAATTTTTTTTGTTTTCCTGCACAACTGAATATAGTAGCATCAATACTATTGATAGTGGATAAACTGTACGGTTGAGATCCCCACCAGCTTAAAAATATTAGTTGCCACTGATAGCAACAAGTTCATATATTACTTATTTATTAGCAATTTACAAGCTTCTTACCTTAAAGTGTTTTGTAATTGTATTGTTAAAGCAAAATGAAAACAACACTGGCTGATGTTCTACATTAAGACACATTATGAGCTTTGACTCCTGGAACTTTTTTCTGTGACCCTTTGTAATTGAAATGTCTACCGCTTTCAGGCAAACCGCGTGTAGAAACTTGATTTGTAACTTTAAGCTAACTTATTGATTTTTCCTTGTTTCTTATGTTATTCACTGTGATTCTATTAATTTTGGGGATGCTTTTGTTAATACAGAACATCTTCACTAAACCCTTTGACCTCATTTAAGTAACTGACAAGAAAGCTGAACTGGAATAGTTGTGTATAAATAAATATAGCCACTGCAACATCAATTCTGCTTTAATAAAAGAAAAAAGTGCAGAATTAAGGCTGACTGATTTTTTAAGATATGTTTTTAAACTGTCTTGTTACAGTGAGGCAGGACCCAACAATCAGTTTTATTACAAAATTATATTGAGAAATAGGAGCTGATTAATACGAAACAAAATATGACTGATAACCCATATTGACAAGGAGTTTCGAGGGAACTATCAGAGTGATCTGAATGAAGTACATAGTATTTAAATATCACTACGAGAATAGATTACAGTATTACATCAGCCATTTCTAAAGGTCTGAGTGACAATGAAATTGAGATGTAATGCAAACCAAAATGTCACGTTCAACTTGCAAAGTAACAAGGGGGAACTATGGCACCCTTGAGAAGCAGGTGGTTCAGTGTCAAATGAATAACACATCTAATGAACAACAAACTGGGGGAAAACTACCTAGAAAGTAACAAATCTCATTCTGTATCGGAGGATTTTTCTGTGTATTGCTGTGTGTTGTTCAGTGTTCTATCAGCCCAATCTAGTGTTTGAGATTCACCTGCATCTTAGCTGGCAGCCCAAGTCATAAGCTGCTGGAATTTTTTGGAAGGCTGCATAGCTCTGCCCCCAGGGAGTGGCTGGGCATGGATCTGTCATGTGATCAAAACATTAGTTCCAGCACATTGAGGTTGCGTAGCGCTGATTGTATGGAGCAGAGTTGTGTCCGATGTGTTTTGTTAAGTGTTGGAAGATACCTGTGAGGTGGTTGCGTGACAGATATACTTTTTTACTATAAGCAGTGACCAGAGAAGTACATTCTTTATCAAGAATTTCTTTTCCATTGACTAGGCCGTCTTCAGAGGGGAATAAGAAATCTTGTAATTCAGTCGTTCAGGTTAGCTTTCTCTGGAACAGTGACATCTGCAATGCCAGTTGTCATCAGGGTTGTCTGTCTGTTCCTTTGAGCGCACAGAACAGCACATAGCACACAAAATACAGGTTGGATTTAAAAGTGGAGGGTGTTGTGTGATACGCTGTAGTCAACTGCTAGATGAAATAATAAGCAGATTTCATTTCAAGAATTAAGTAATTGCTCTGAAATGTCTTTTAAAATAAACTATTTTTCTCTCCCCCAATAGTTTTTGGGTTTTTTTTTTTCTTCAGTCAAAGTATTTCAAAAGGAGATTTTTCTATTAGATTACTTATGGAGAGAAAAAAAAAGAGTTTTCTGACTGGCTCAGGAAAAATATTTACGAAGGATTTCATTATGTAACCCGAAGAGTGGATTTCATTGTACTTCCAAACAGTGCCAGCTAGTTTGGCCTTTGCTGGAGTGCACTAAATCCCTTCAGACTTATTTGAAACTTATAAGTAGGAGAGTCAGTACTAAAAGCTCAATACTTAATAATTTGTGTTGTCTTCTCAACTAAACAGATGCTGATTAAATGGACATCTTGATTTTGCCATAATTACATATGGTAACATACATTCAAAGATCTTTCTTGTTTTAATTAAATAAGTTCTTTGCCATCAGCTGTCACTTAAAACGAGTAGAAAATCTCCTTAAAGAGGCACAGCCAATGTGACCAATCTAAACTGTAAAATTCCCCAGTCAACACATAATCTCTGTAAAGTACAGGCCAAATTTATGTGCCAGAAAAGCTATGGTGTCTCAGGGATATGGGGGTTAAATAAAATTTTTAAAGAATATGCAGAAAGGGTGTCCTTGAGATTGTGTGGTTGGCAACTGTCATAGACTATCTATCACACCACTTTCACTTAAGTCTCTGTGAGACATGGCTATGGCTGCTGTGTTCTGCCAAAGAATTTCCCTTGATGCCTCTCTGTTACCAGAACTCTGAAACAAGACTGGTTTTGCATTTCACGATACTGCTAAAAAGCAATCAACCAATCAAACAAAAAACAACCAAAAAAAATTTTGAGAGAGATTTGTATTACTGGGGCTTTTGTACCAAGGCCTCCCTGGCAAACAGCTGGTGGCATATCAAAGGCAGCATGCAAAGCTTTTCTGCATTGTGCAATTCGGAAGACTGCAGGAGAGATTTTCTGATCTGCTGAACAAATTTATGATATCGAGGAGCAGAAGATGACATATGGCAAGAGCTGTGGTATTTAAGAAGTATGAAACTCAACCTTGTCTTATATTTGTGGTGTAGCTGGTTGCGAGGATCATGGCTGTGTGCATACCCGGTGCATGCGACGTTAACCCCCCAGGCAGTGCAGGAACGCCCCGGCTGTGCACAGAAAGACGTAAGGGACTGACTTGAGACAAGGAGATTGACAGAGCCCAGCCACCTTCACAACTAGGTATGTGACTAATTGTTGCAAGCAGTCTCCAGGTGGGACTTTTGACCTGTCCTGAAGGTTCCCACGGGGAGCTTCTGCAGTGTCTAGGCCAATGCCTATGTTTCAATGTATTGATTAATATTGTGGGTGGAGAATCTGGCCCTTTGCAGAGACTGCCATAGGCAGTTCCTGCTGCAAAGTAGGTCAAGCTGTACACAGAGTACTTGAATGAGCAGAAAGTGTTATTGTAGATGCAGAAGTGGTCTAGGGTGGTCTGTTTTGTGTAGGTAAGACAGGAAAGGGTTTGTGTGTAGTTTGGGATGATCAATAGGGATGTACTACACATGTGCTGGAGTGGTCCTGAAGACCATCAGCTACCTGCAGAGCTGAGCAGAACAGCAGTTTAGGGCATCTCACCTCGTTTAACCTTTGCAAGGACTTTTGCAATGGAGACTCCCATCATCATCCAGAAACAGTGACAGACTGTATCATTCAGGTGATCTGATCCCTGATGTAATGGCAACCCTTTACCAAGAACTCCTTTTTTTCATTCTTTTTTTTTTTTTTAATCAAAGAGAATCTCCTTGAGTGTTAGTGCGACAAACACTACATCCTCTGTGGGCTGAGTTAGTAAACTCTCTTTTGGCAGTTACCCCACACGTGGAAAGGAAGAGATCAGACTCAGGAGTGGGTAGGACAAGAGAGCAGCAGAGGATGTAGCAGGCTGGGGCTTTGCCTAGTTCTTCTCTGGGAGTGCTTCTGAGGAGTCTGATATCACTGTCCCCTGTGAGGACTTCTCTGATGAAGTCAGATGGTGCAACCGATGAGATATGAAGTCCTGAGATGGGGGTACTGGAGCTGACTTAGTGCTCTGTCCCTTTTGCTCAACAAGAACATTCAGGGCATAGATTTCTGGATAATGGTTAAGTGGGCTGATTTAAACATTAATGTTTTTCAAAATACAACAGCTGTTCTGATAAGATTGCATAATTTCCAATATACATATATTATCAAAGTACCATTCTGATAGTAACATTGCAGTTTGCTGTTAACTCTCAAGATAAATTTTTTCATGCATCTAGTGGAAAGTTCTCTTTTATTTTGAATATTCCTTACCTTTTTTGTGCTGTGAATGTGATTTGCTAAGTTGAAGTATGTTTCAATAGTGATTAAGTGGAAACCCCTTTGTTTTATCAAGAATATTCTAAGTGAACATGAACAAATTTGATTCAATAAATCACAGCAAAATATATGCATTTCACATTTGGTCTGGAAGCTCAGATTCTTGACAACATAATTGTCTCACTGTAAGTTGCAAGAGGATCTGTATATTTATATACACATGAAAGTAACAACCCAACTGCTTATTTCATTTTACTAGTGCCTTGTGTAATTCCTCTGGAATTGCGGTGTCAGCCCAAGTATGCTGGCTGTATTTTGTTACTTCCCTTGTTTGGCTCTTCACAGCAAAATCTGTGCTTCGTGTGACATTTACTATGCTAACAAAACTTTATCTACTAAAACCTCAAAATACTCTGTGTGGTGGCTTTATCATTTGTGACTGTCAGCAACTGTTGTAACACGGCAGAGCGCCTGAGTCGCTGTGTATGTGTGAACAGTCTCTTTGCATTCCTTACATTGCTCATGTATGCAAAGTTCCTTGACTGAGTAGAATCAGAACCTGTGTCCTCACTTGGTAGACATGTTCTTTGGAGTTAACATGGGAGTCATGTCTGAATAAAAGCTTTAGGATGGTACATGCTCAGAGTAATCACTCTGAAAACACCACTTTGCATTTGAGGTTTGCTTCTGGAGTTCAAATACCAACATAGTGTAAAGTGTCTCTAGCTTCCTACTGGCAAAATGCTGTAGGAGCTCAGTTTTCCTGGACTTATGTCTGCTCAAGTCACATCACCAATGAGGGACAATTTAAACAGCCTTGAACAGACCAAAAAATACTATACCACCCAGTGGTTATGGAAGTGTGATCACCTCCAAGCTGCAGCTCTTCTCAGTTGTTTACTTCACATATGAATGTGTCCAATTTTTATTTTTTGTACAATGCTCTTTGACCATATATTTAAGACAGCAGCGGTATATTTTTTAGCACTGGCTCCTCTCCAGTTGTATTTCACAAGATTGATTTCATTTTTCTCTCCCCTCTCGTACTAGCGTGTTTTTATCACACAAGGTACGAGAGCAAATTTGCACATCTTCAACTGGGCGCTAGTATTTATCTTGAGAAAAGTGAGCAGAGAGCTGAGGTAGCATATGATCCAGAAAATAAATTTTTGTGGCTGTGTTGAGTTTTGAGGATAGGCTAAACAAATGGGCATAACTATAGTTTCCAGCATAATTATATTGTACTGGACCAAGCACACTTTACATGCTTTACAACATCATATAAAATGAGATTAACAAAGCATATTGCTAAGACTAATACTTAGACTTAACTATTGTTGATAACTTGTTGATATTTCCTTGATAGCATTTGGAAAACAGCAAGCTTCTTGGCCAGCAAGTATGCTCTTAACCTCAGTGCAAGTTGTGCTACTTGTTGAGAATGCAATAATAGTATCTGCAGATTTAAAAAAATAAGGTCCTGAGGTTTTTGTGCAGGCAGTATTTAATCCATAGTATTCCCAGGAAACTTTAAAAAAAAAAAAAAAAAAAATCTTTGTTATAGAAATAGCTAGTGTCAGGAAAATATCAATAACCTAAGAGAAAATTGGAATCCATAATATTATTTGCTTTCCATTGTAAACACCCTTGAGTAGTGGCTTGAAATTAATAATAATTTCATTATCTCCAGTGTATTAATGTACCTTTCATTTTCATGCTGGCAATACATGGTACTATATAATAAATAAGTAGAATATAAATATAATCTTTTTTTACTTTGTATTCATTTCAGGACTTAATAGAATGGAGTTATATGGTTAAAGCTATAACATTTTCAAGAAAATTATCTGCGGGTGATGAATTTTACTACTAGAGCAATCTCTTACTCCCACTAGAGTTCACCTAATGGTAGCAGCTTTTATAATGGATTAGTTGACCGGTTGAGTTAATTCTGTGATTTTACATGTTCAGAGTATCACAAATCAGATTAAGAAGTGAAAGTATTAAATATTGCATCTGCAACACCATTACAAGGTTTATTAGGATCATAAATAGAAATTCAAAAGATGTCATAGGTTCAGAAGTTAAAATCTTAATTTTGACTTAATCTCTGTAAAAACAATGGCTTTTGAAAAAGTTGGGAAAATGCATTGAGCTGTAAGGTTTTCAAAGCTGTTCAGATTTGCACTTGAGCAATATTCTGAACATTGGAAACATGTAAGTGATCCTCCAAAATACCTTAAAATTATAAACTCTTCTAATGTGTTTATGAAGACAGGTCACCTGCATTGATCTGTTGAATATTCAGCATCAGAAAATGCTTTGTCATTTTGTTTAGCTTGCATAATAATGACTTTTGTTTGCCTTCTGTGAGCCTTAAAGTAATTATAAAAGGATAAACCTTTATTGGTAATCTATATCTTGTGCAGAGTTGTGTTGATTTTAACTGAACAAAAATGGCAAAAAGGATATTAGCTTCATTGAACCAAACATTTGCAATTAAATCAGAGGATTGGGGAAAGGATTAACACTAATGAGGTGAATAGTATGGATTACAGGATCTACATTTTGTCCAATTAACTTCAGAATCTTTATATTTAGATAAAACAATGCTTGGGGTAGATAATGGCTAATAATTGTTAATCATATGTGAAATATAGTTTTGCAAGCATACATTAGCAGAAGGTTCATTTAAGTTGTTAAATAAATTAGGATTTCGCACAGCACCCTACATCCATTTGCAGCCTATATGCTGACATACGGAAGGGTGTGCTGTTTGCTCTTCTCCTTCTGGAAGGTGGCTGCAGTACAGTTACGCATTATGTGAATGAAAAAATCTCTGCAAGAGCTCAGTCCAGATGCCACATACTTCAGTTTTGAAGTCTGGCAGTACGAGGCATACAAGTAACACTGAGATGTTTCTTTGGTCCTTTATTTGTTGGGACAATAATTTGCTGCATGAAAAGACTGACTTCTAATTTGTTTCTAACAGTAACAGCCATATGAGAAAACTATTTGTGACAAACTCTTAGCTCCTTGATAGGTTTACTCCTTAGAGATACTGGTTCCCTCTCCTACCTTCATCATCTGTGCAAAAAAAATGCCCTAAGATACCTCTGATTTTAGTGCATTTGCTCAAGTAAAGTTTGCGGAAGTTTGGACTTAACATTCAGTTGTTTAAAAGTTCTGTGTGTTGGGTTTTTTTTTTTTTCCCCCCATCTTTCCCCTAAGGGGATAAATTCTTGCAAGGTCTGATGTTCTTTTTAATAACTTCATCTTCTCAAAGCACTTACTCTTATTGTTCACAACTATTGAAAATAAATATGTATCCAAGAGGAAACTTCTCCAATAGCTAAACTTTTTAGGCAAAATCTGTTGATGAAGCTACATGTATTTTTGCATGTGAAAGCCCTGAAACTTTGCACATATGATCTCCCAAAATGCCCTATGACCAAAGACTTGTGAAAAATGTTCAATAAACACTCGTAAAAGGAAATTAGGGAGTGGTTACAGGGAAGCTGAAGAAATGTAGGTACCTAGAATCTTGACCACGGAAATCATTCTTTCCAGAACTCCTGATGCTAATGTAGACTTGAATAATTTGCCAATTTTTGTCCTCACTTGGAATATTTTTAGACATCCCTTAAGAATACTCTTAATTGAATTTGCATATAAACTTATGACAGTATTATGATATGCTGTTTCTCTTGTTATTATGAGAATTCTAATATAAAGGAGTACTTACTTCAATTGAAAACCAACATGCAGAAAAATTATTTTTTAAGTAAACCTTTCTAAAGAAAAAAGATAATAGAGAAAAACCAACACATTGCTTTATATCTGGAAGATGCTTAAATGTTCTAAAATAATACTAAAAAAAATACTGCGCAAGCCTAATTTGAGCAGTTTTGTAGAGCTACAGAGGCAACTTCACCCAGTAGTAGTGTCCTTTAAGAAGTTGGTCCAGTCTGTGCAATATATGAAAAGAGCTTTCAGCTATTGTGCTATCCAGTGGAAACCCTGAATTAATTTCTGTTGTCAGTTAGAATGGTGTAACAATTAACAATGACATAGATTGAAATTTGTTACTTTAGGAGGTTTGAATTGTGTATTTTTACCTTTTTTTGGGGGTGTGTGTTAAAATTTCATGCATAAGATTAATTAGGTTTATAGAAAGTGACTTTCTTAGATTGCAAATGTTTGCCTGAAGGAAGCTGGATTTGTTTTCAGCCACACAGAGAATATAATCATGAAAATATAATGAAGAGTTAATGAATGTGCAGCATGTATTAAAGAGATCAAAGAATAGTGTAGTGAAACGAATTTTTCGGATAAAGATTTTACTGTTTTCTTGGCTGTTTACATGTGAAGGTAGTTAACACACAAAGGATGAACCATTTCATAATTAATTTATAACTGTAATATTGCATATACCCCAAACAAAACTGTAGAATTAGAATATTAATATATGCACTGGTGATTATGTCAATTTCTTTCCCCAAACCATGTAATTATTTAATGCAGTATTTATCTGTGACTAACACTATGAAAGAAAAATAGAAAATCTGAGTGATTTAAAGTGTTTATAAATATATGCCTGTGACTTTTTAAAAAATTGTATTAACTTGAGATGATTTTAGGAAGCCTATTTAAGACTTGGTAAATTCCTTATAATTTATTCTTTCCAGTGATAGCATGTCATGAGGGTAAAAAAAATTTTTTTTTTTTTTAAGAAAAAAAGGAAAAAGTATTGGAGTCTTACACTTTTCAGGTTTCCATACCCAGTCTTCAATTGCTGCAATTTCAAGTTCAGTAAATTTTTGCTAATTATTTCTATAAAGATGAATCAAAGTGAAAACAAGAAGACAATCCATGAATTTTGTGCTGAATGCGGCTCTGCACAGAAAGCAAGGTGGGAGTGGGGAGGAGTGTGTGCCACATGAGTTAGAGGGAGCTTTAATTCTTGCAGATAAAAGCAAATCGTGTATAATTGTAGGAAGTTTAAAAAAATGTGTTAGAGTAATTTTTTCAAAGGTGTTTAAGTAACTTGGCATCCTCTGTTCCATGTTCAAAGAGAAGTGGACCAATATCCAGTTTTTGTGAGGGCAAAGCTTTGAAAGTATAGGGAAAGAAAGCCCTGGGTACTGAAAGTAGCTTTGAAAGAAAAACGCACTTAAATGAAAACAAAATAGGGGCTGAAAGGAGGGTAATAAGTACAGCTTACAGTTCCCTTTTGGTTTGTTTGGGGGTGTGTGACTTGTCTTGTTGCGGGTGTTTTCTTTTTTCTTTTTTTTTTCCCTAGGGACTGTAAAACCACATTTTACTATCAACCTCATACCATGCATCTGCTACAGAAGAGCTGCAACATTTCAGTCTTTCTTTTTTTTGTATGTTAGTGAGGAGAGAGGTGTAGTTTTAATTACTGGAAAATTTCAAATGGAGGTGTAGTGACAAACAAAAAGCAAATATCAGGGGCATTATAGATACAGTTTCTCTCTCAACGTAATGGCACAGAAAGGGCTTCCAAAGGTCCCCCATTTCCTACCTTCTGTGAGTTCTGTGGTCATCAATGTGTATAGTGGATTGTCAAGGGAGTGTGATCACCTGTGCCTGTCTGCCACGCAGCCACGTGCGCTAAGGTCACCCGCAACCTTGCTTACCAATGACCTCAGCGATAGGTAGTAAGATTGTGAGCTAAGGCTAAAGACAAGAAATAAAGTACAGGAGGAAGCATGGAGGTGCACCTTGAGGAAGAACTTCAGGATCTTACAGATTTGGCTCTTCCTCTCGTTTACTTGGGCTTCCTTGCAAGGTCTGGAGAGTTTTGTTTCCCTTAACCCTAAAGCACATGGAAAAAGCCCTCTGTGCCTGGATCGTGATTCTGACTGGAATGGGTATATCGAACAGAAATTGTAGCCTTCTGTATAACTCAGCTGTTCTGGGATGTGATCATGACTTCATTGTACGAGCTGAAAACTGTTGTAATTTTCCAGCACAAACAGCTAATTTAAACAATCATTCCAATAACTCTAAAGGCATTTACATTAAAAATTCACAGTGGCTTAACAAGAGAGAGTTAGAACGGTCACAACTTCTCAATTAATTTAAATTTTTACGGTTTTGCATACACAAATCTTAGGTAAGCTGCAGTAGTACTGGGCTAGTGTATGTTAGTGGTGCTTTTACCAATTGTCTTGAAACATGTGCCAAATCCACCAAACAGGTGTGACATTGCTAAACAAACAAACTTGAATTTATACTCGTATTATTAAGTGAAACAAGAACTTTGCTTAGGCAGAATGTTTTGAACTGTCTGTCTCTGCAGAGCATACTTTAGGTGGCCACTTTGCTCACTGGTCCAGTAACAATGTCTCAACTTTTAAACTTTCAATCACCAGTTCTACCACAGGGCTTCTGTCGTGTTCTTCAGAATCCAATTAACCTGATCAAGGTATCTTGAAAGAGGACTCCCAGACTGCTAAGCAAAGTTTGAATTAATTGTAAGACCTGTCTAATTAGAGAGCATCATTTCTATTTTGACTTCTATTTTTCAAATATTTGCAATGTAAATGTTCTAAATTGCTCTCTATACATCACATGATAAATATTCAGATAATTTGACACCTATTGCTAGCTTATACTCTACAAAATGATTGTAAAGTACTGAAGCATTTTCCTCATCCCAGTGGAAGACAAAACAAAAAAACTTTTTTTCAAAAAGGTGTGAAGAAAAAGACTTTGAGGATTTTAAACAAGATCTAATTAATTCTAGTGCCTGTGATGTTGTGAAATGCACTGTATAAGACTTCCTTTAGCAAATTAGATTTTATTTTTTATGTGTAAATATGATGCATGCAAATTATCTCTTCAATAGTAATGAATTACTCTGGGATCTTCTTAAAATTTAAATATTAAATTAGGAAATAGCTCAGAGAATAAGGAGAAATTTGCTACACTTTCGCCTATGGCTCTGGTCTTGTGAGCTTCACTAAAACTATTGTTCAAGGACTACAATGAGTGGTGAACAGAGCTAAATCCAGTTGGCGGCCAGTTATAAGCGATGTTCCCCAGGGCTCAGTTTTGGGGACGGTCTTGTTTAATATCTTTATAGGTGATCTGGATGAGGGGATCGAGTGCTCCCTCAGTAAGTTTGCAGATGACACCAAGTTGGGTGGGAGTGTTGATCTGCTGGAGGGCAGGAGGGCTCTGCAGAGGGATCTGGACAGGCTGTATTGATGGGCTGAGGTCAACTGTATGAGGTTTAATAAGGTCAAGGGCCAACAGCGTCCTGGCCTGTACCAGAAATAGTGTGGCCAGCAGGAGTAGGGAAGTGATCATGCCCCTGTACTCAGCACTGGTGAGGCCGCACCTTGAATACTGTGTTCAGTTTTGGGCCCCTCACTGCATGGACATTGAGTTGCTGGAGCGTGTCCAGAGAAGGGCAATGAAGCTGGTGAGGGTAAGACTCCAGTAAGACTGGAGCACAAGTCTCATGAGGAGCAGCTGAGGGAACTGGGGTTATTTAGTCTGGAGAAGAGGAGGCTGAGGGGAGACATCATCGCTCTCTCTACAACTACCTGAAAGGGGGTTGTGGTGAGGTGGGTGTTGGTCTCTTCTCCCAAGTAACCAGCGATATGATGAGAGGCAATGGCCTCAAGTTGTGCAAGGGGAGGTTTAGACAAGATGTTAAGAAAAATGTCTTTACTGCGAGAGTGGTCAAGCATTGGAACAGGCTGCTCAGGAAGTGGTGGAATCACCATCTCTGGAAGTATTCAAAAAACGTGTGGATGTGGGACTTTGGGACATGGTTTAGTGGGCATGGTGGTGTTGGGTTGATGGTTGGACTTGATGATCTTAAAGGTCTTTTCCAACCTTAATGATTCTGTGAAAATATGAATACCGATGCAAATAACATGCTTCCATTTCCTAAAGGAGAGATTCCTGTTGTCAGTAACTTGAAAGCTGGTTACTCTACCCTTCCAACTCATGGGAGAAGGATGAAAGAACATTTTTCAGCTGAGGCTTATTATGATGATGAGTTGAAGAAAGCAATCAGAGTACTATTTAAAGATCAAGAGCTTTGCAGTGAAGAGAGAAGGGAGTCCAGCAAAGCTCATACCTGGAAACAGACGCATTTAACTCAGTGAATTGTTTTTTTCATCAAGTTCCCATTTACTGCTGACCTCTCTGCTGTGAGGTATGTCTCTGCTTCCTGATCTTTTCATGCTTAAGCAGCATATCTATTTGTCCATAATTTTGAGGAACACCAAGCTGTTGCAGCTGAATATATGGGATAACTTATACAGGTAGTTGCACACATAAAAATACACACGCCACATGTATGTATGTATCAAGATCAGGGAACTGGAGATTGTTGTGATGAGAATGTTCAGAAGACTGACAGATTGGGCCAGTTATGAGTTTATTCATTAATAGCACATCTTGCTAGTAGTCAGTTCTTCATGTTAATTATCATAATGACGTACACAAAACTGTTTTAGCAATTATGTTCTAAGTTAGCTGTGAGTATACTGTACAATGGAGCTAACTACAGGGAGTTCCTTTACAGTTACGGTCTTTCGTGGTTCATGGCTGCTGAGGTTAAGGTGACGGGCTTGAGAACTGCTTGAGAGAATTCAGCACTGAAGTGGTCTTGTCTTCTTTCTTCTTGGATATTCTATGCTAATGTCTTCTGCTTTTAAGCTGTTGTCCCCCTCCAAAAGGGGATGGGAGTCTGCTCTGCCTAGATACTGCATATCCTGTTTTCTTTCCTCCTGTTGGTTATCTTTTGTGTCTATCTTTTGTGGGTATGCTGCCAATGTGCAGATCATTGTGCTTATCTTGTCCTTTGTGTTGCAAGTTTTGTTAATTGATGCTTCCTATGTGTGTCTTTATTGCCCCTTTGGTGACTACCTTGTGCAGGTACTCATGTAAAATTGTCTGGCCAGTTATTAAATTATTTTAAATAGTACATATTTTGATCACTTTTCAGTTGAACAAAACATCTCAAAACTTTGTGTCTGCAGTTCAGGTTGCAGAGCTGTGCCAAGTAGTCTGAGAAACTATCTTGCAGAAATCTGTGCTGCTTCAGGTTGGGGGCTTCTGAACTGACTCTTTTTCTTAAATAGGTGAAAGTGTGTGCAGGCTGTACGGCAGATCAGAGGAAGCATTTGATACATCAGCTTCCACGTGGATTACTGCAGTGTCAGGGTGCCTCTTAATTTGCTTATCTGTTTTGGTGGTCTTATTTGAACAGGGGGTGTTTAATCTCTTAATAGCTAAACAGACTTAACAAAGGGTATTAAAGATTAAAAGTATTGGAGTTAACAATCACTGTAAAACTGACAGACAATTAGCGTTGTATCTTTAAGGTTGAGGGAGAAGGGTAGAACAAAAAATGAATAAATAGGTATGGTGAAGTTTAGTATAGTGCTGGGTACATGCCTACATCTCATTGTCCTAAATGCCTAAGTTTTTTGATTACTTCCTTGAAGAAGATTGGAAAATCCAAGATCTATGTGTTGAAAATTACAGTTAGTTTCTGAAGCTGTTGAACTGTGAAAGCATGTTCTGTGTAGAATTCCTTACATAATAAAAAACCAAAGTTTCAGCAGTTTAGAATTTGAGAAATGTTGCAAGTAACACTAGTTAAAAAAAAAAACAAACCACACAGAAAACCAAACCAAAACAAAACCCTCAAACCAAATAACTTTTATTTCAGCCTCTGTATTGTGTATCTTACCATGCAGTTTCATTACTACTATCCAAAGCTTTGGTCAGAGAGTGCTAACTGGTGAACTGCAAAAAGCTATGAAGTGTGTCAAATCATAGAATATCTCAAGTTGGAAGGGAGCCATAAGGATCATCAAATCCAACTCCTTGCTCCTCACAGGATTACCTAAAACTAAACCATATGACTAAGAGCATCAGATATTTTAAAAAGAATTGTCTGCATTTTTCTAAGTAAGCAAATAATTACACCTGCTTTTAAAAGATGCTGCTGCAGAAGAGCATCAGATAGGGTTCTGGAGGAGCATCACAGTAGACTTGTCCTATTACTGTGCTTTTCCTCAGACATTTGCTGTTTGCCACTATGGAGATGAAATGCTAGGTTAAATGGGCCTTTTATCTGATCTTGTATGGTTGTCTGTGCTCCCTTGTAAGGTATGTAAAAAAAGTAGAATATATGTATTTACTGACAAAGCTATTAATATTTTTTTCCCCATAAAGAACCTCTTTTTCTTTAAAAAATCAGAATTCGCAAAGTAGCCTCATAATACTACTTTCACTTGTAAATTTTTACTTTGATTTTAACAATACTGTTAGACTCTTAAAATTTTTAAGATTGGTAAATTTTGAAGAACAAGAAAAGACAAATGCAAAGGAAAAGAAAGAGAACAAAAAAAAAAAGAAAGCTTTCCTTGTAGTGGGGGTAGATTACCTGAAAAGGTAAGAGATCAATTTCTTCCTTTCAACTTTAAATGCTGATATATACAACAGGACATAAACCAGAAAGGTTCAGACAATAAAAAGAAGTGATTCCAGAGAGAAAAATGAACTAAATGAGGAATATTGCTGTTGGGGATAATCAAAGTTAATGTTTCGTCATGGGACTATATAAATGAGAAGGCACTGGCATCTTCCTGACACATACCAAGTGTTACACTGAACCTACTTCTGTGTTAAAAAGATTCACACCCACTTTTCTAGGAACTTTTGGGGATTAAAGTTTGTAAGAGCAGGATGTGTCAGTGTCATGAATGAGTGGTTTAGGCTGCTTAAGGAATCACTGCAAAAGATACTAGAAAGGAAATATTTTCAGTATGAATTTATATAAAGCATAACTTAACAAAATTTGATGGCAAGGTCCACTCTATTACTTATTCAGCATGGAAAAAGCATACAAAAGAGAAACTAAGTTGAAATTAGGTTGGAATGATTTCCATGTGGATCAGGAGCAATGATTTATACAGAGTCAGGGAAACAGAATTGAGTTGATGTGATTTATCCCTTGTGATTAACACTATGAAGGTAAATCAGAAGTTATTAAGCTTAGAAAATTATATAACGCAACAACTTAGTTGTTAAATACTTAACAAAGTTCTCAAGTTGCACACATACACACAGATACAGATGTAGAGATATATAAAGAGATATAAAGAAGGAGAAAAAGAGAGAGAGAGAGAGAGGGGGGGGGGTGCCTGTTAAAAAGTTTCCCCTCGAGTCCAGTGAAACACCTTAAATGCTTTTGCATTTCTCAACAGGTGAGGGTTGATTGGGGGTTTCACCCCAGGTCCATGCCAGTCTGTGGCAACGGTCTTCCGTACTTATCGAGAACTTAAGAGTTCACAAGCTCTGAGAGGTGTCCCACTCAGAGGGAGATGCTGGTCGCAGCTCACTGCAGTCCAGGAGAGCTCAAAGGGTCTCACGGAGAACCGCTGTTTATAGGGTCGGCGGGGATGATTGACTTTGGGCATCCATAAGTTTCATCCTTGTTACAATCAATTGCTGGTAATTCTCGAAATTGAGAATTGACACTGATCCACCTGTGTCATGATTAGATAAAATATGTTCTGTGTCTATTGGGGGAGGGTTAATTTACTCCCACAGTTGATAGTCCTGGGATGGTAAGTACCATCCCCTACTTCAGCTACACAAGAGTGCTTGGTACTGTCAAGGGGCTCAGAACTGCGAAACTCATTGCACCAGGGCCAAGGCTTGATGAGAGTTTCAGGAGCAAAGGGCAGCAGGTGTTGCAGCACCACAGTCAGAAGCAGTGATATCTTATTTGGTTTTCTTACTCTGAAGGGAAAATTACGTCCTCAAACACCTTTAGCAAATTGAGGTAAAATCATGGAACATCTTTTAAAGAAAGAAGGTCATAGAACAGAAATAGCAGGAGTTATAATATTCAAAGTAGCATTCTCACATATTATAAAAATAAATATATATGCATAGTTCTGGAATATAATTATGTATGCAAGCTGACAAAGTTTTCTTATTCTTTCATGTGGTTGAGGATAAAGATTTTGGTATTCAGCTTTTTAAAACACAAAATATATTTAATTCATGATGTTGTTCTGTTACTTGCATTTATACTCAAACAGTTCCTTCCCCTCCCTGAAAGGAGACAGAATGGCTCCTTTAAACATTAAGCACTCATTTACTGAACATTTGCCACATGAAATCTGAACAAATTAATACATTTTACTGTATTCTGTCCTAAATGTCTGATTTCTGTAATATATTAAGCAGAAAAGGTACTTCATTCTTCCTGAGATTTTCCCGTACAGCCCTTTACTTTTTTGAGTGCAAGAAAACTTCAGTTTCTGCTTCATTAACTTTACAAATCTGATTTTGTTCTTATTCAGTGTTTGTACCTTAGGTTTTCTTGCTTTGATATTTGACGTTTGGTTTAGTTTTCATAAAAGTCAAGTGGAAATGTGACCTGAACTTCAAAAGGGCTGAGAGTCAACTCTTGAACAAGTAAAGCATTAAGTAAAAGTGTGCTTAAAATGCCATACAAATTCCATCTGTTTTCACTTACTATTGTGAAGACGTTTTCCCTGTGGGTAAATATTTATTTATATAACCTTAACTTAAGCCAATTAGAATACAGTTTGAGTGTTCTATCAGACTTAAAGCAAGCATTTACGTTTCCTTATCAAGCTAAAGCTTAAGAGGTCTGATCTAGATGCCCAGGATTTTTTTTTCTTTTTTTTCGAATGGCAGCTTTATTTGGTTATGTCTGCACATGTACGTAGTGTATTGTAATAAAGCGTGTGTGTTCTTCCAAGGTTAATTTTTATTTTGCTGTCTCAGTCTATCAGGTGTAAATAGAACATTTTTAAAGTACTCGGAACAGGTCTTCAGACCCTCACAACCCTGAAACAATGTCTTCAATTTATAACAGATTCTGGAAATGATATCTGAGAGTTTTCTTTGTATTTAAAAATTATTATCCATGTATGCTTGTCCATTGTACAAGTGTCTCAGTTAAGCCAGAGAGATCAGGGAAATCTATTTGGAGTGAGATTGTGGTGCTGTTATCCATCTCTGTCATTTCCATAGGGCTTCGACATCAACTTTTGATGGAGTATGAATGCTAGCAGGTGAATGATTTTCAGATAGGTAGTTTATTTAGGTTTGGGAAAAAATATGTGGTAGGAGGTGCCCTGGACCCTTCCCTGATGAATCATTGTGGCTCTTGCTATTTTTAGGGCTGGTTTCACAGGGTGAACTTGATTGACACATTGATGTCAGGTCCTGCATAGTTTACAGCTACTGAGGAGGAGAGAAATGAGAAAATACTTGCGCACTGCGAGACCCAGGCTAATTTTGCACTTCCAAATACCGGGAGGCAGACTAGTAGGCCTGCATGGAAGGGTGGATAGGTCTATAAGCACAGGCCTGCTCTGTATTTGCACAACAACAAACTTGAGAGAGAGACTTTGGTATCTCCCTCCAAAAGGAGCGCTTCAGGCTGTAGTGCCCCTGAAGCCACGCGCCGCACACAGGAGTGTCTCAAGATTTGCACCTATGTGGGTATAAACGCACGGTGGTCTGTCATTGAGCCCTACTTCCATATTCGCGTCATCCTTCACCTGTGTGATCAAAGCAATACTCTGATGTTCAGGAATTGTTTCTGTTGTAGGTGAAATCCCTCTGTTCATAACCAGCACTGAGTAGATCTAAGAGTCTGGCTAAAGCTTGATTCTGAGTGTCATTTGCTTTATAATACTCCCACTGGCGCATCTGTAATACTATGGGCAGCTGTAGAAGTGATCTTCAGTGATCATTCCCCCCCGCCTTTTACTATCAGCTTAGTTCTGAGGCTCTTTCTCATTATTTCCTCCCCACTGCACTTCTCGCACTTCTCACACTGTTGGTTGTTCAATAAGTTTCTCTGACTGCCACTGGTTATTATTTACCACAGATTTAGTTATAAATATGTTGTGGATTTTTTTTTTTTAGGTATCTTTACAAGTGGTAAAACCTGTGATGAAATTTAAATCTTTCTGACACCTAGGTTACTATCAGGAGAAATGACTGTAACGAGCAATAATTCTTCTTTCCTCTTTAATAAAATATCTTTCATTACATAACAGTGAATCAGCAGCCACACCTTGAAGATATAATCACATTGTAGAAAGTGACTGTTTGCAGTGCTAGTCCACTGTACAAGTAGAACAAGTACTTTCCTCTTGCTTTAATTTGCCTGTGTTTATTTGACCTAGTGGGACGTGTTCCTTACGCTTTCTTGTAGGCAATATCTGAAATGGCTCAGGCTGTAGAAAACCTTGTGGATTAACTTTCAAAGGATGAGGTGTGATCAGATCATTTTGTGGTTGAGGGTTGTGTTCTCTGGGCACATCTGTGTTAGTATGTCAGCTCACACTAGTACTCCTCTTCTGCAGTGCATTTCTTGACTATTCCCCACTACCTTCATTTCGCTTATGTTGCAGGGCAGACCTGGAGCGTTCCGAAAGGGATTTCTCCTCTATGGCACTAAGCCAGTTCACCCTGTAGGGATGTGCCACTAGTGGCAGTTCATTGTCAGCAGCAGATCGGCGCTGGTCCGAGAGGTGTGCTGTGTGGGCACTGGTTACTTAGCAGCAATAATTTCAATCTACAGATCTCCTATTGTGCAGAACTGCTTGGCAATGCAGACGTGGCCTGTGACTGCTCCATGAAGTTCCTTCTTTTTTCTTTTTCTTTATTTTTTAACCGCCGTCGATTGCAATTGAAGATAGACTAAAAGTCAATTTTGCTATAATATCAGCAAAGTTAGTTATGAAATAAAAGGCTTGTTGGGGAGACAGAGAGCCCTAACTGTTGCCATGACAGACCCTCATCTTTTCATTTATGTTAAGTATCTTCTTTGGCATACCAAGGATATTAGTATGCATCATATGAAGCATTCTACACGTAGCTACGTGACTTCACTTGCAGTCTCTTCTATCTCATGAATGGAACGTACGCACCATGTGAAATGGGAGATACTGGTAACTAATGGGTGTTTTTATAGAATAGCAGAATAAATAGGCACATAAAGCTTTGCAGTGGTTACTGCTGCTTTTCAGCTGTAGTGACTCACTGGGGTACACTTTCAAAGAGAAATGTGGGGTCCAGAAGTAAGCACAGAAAATCTTTATATGTTTGTAGAATTACTGCAGTATTGCTTTTTTTCCTGGAATGGTATTTAACTTGCTTCATTGTGAAAATTCCTTTTTCCTCTCCAAGAAAAAAATATTTTTAATTCGCAGACTCTTATTTTCCTCCTAATTTTAAGACCTTCGGTTTTCTAAGTCTCGTATTTGGCTGGTTGCCATAGCTATCCAGAAATAAACAATGTCCGATTCCACTGTTTTGGGGAATTTTTTAACTTAGCTGGGAGTGGGGAGGAGAACAAAGCTGCATTTTATATTTTTCCAGAATAAATACTCAATAGGTACATTACCTCAATTTGCAAAGAAAGAGATATGGCTGAGCACATTTTGCTTTGCTTCTAGTCCAAGATTGATAGAGAAAGGTAAGTAATTAGCAAGAAATATATTGCACAGTAGTTAAAAATATTTGCTTAAAAAATTCAATATCCCAAAATGTTATTCTTGTCTCTAGAAATGCGCATGACTCTTAGGATAAAACCTGCTGCTGTGCGCTGGTGTCATGTCCTACACACTGTGTCTACAGAACTACCTGAAGGCATTTATACAGTTAGTATGATGAGAAAATGGATTGTGTTAGAAGAACAGTTATAAAAATCGCTATTGAAATCACTTTGTGTGGAACTGCTGCCTACTTCTGGCTGTACCATAAGAAAGGCATTTTTCTGTGCCTTTAAGTGCATGACAGCAAAAATGTCACTTTAAGGCAGTTCTGCTCTTTATTGTGGCCAGCATATAATCCAATTAAACATTTGAGCTTCAAGGGTCTGTCTTTGTGCTGTCTCCTTTTATATATTTATATTACTTATTTTCTGTTACAATTTTTTTCTTTGCCATTCCTCTCAGGGTATGGTCATGTTATTGCTTCTAGAGCAAAATTTCCTGTATTGTTTTAAGGAGATTTTGTTTCAGTAGAAACCGATGAAGAGTGCTGACTTGTATGTGAGTTCTCCTTTAGTCATAAGCTCCGTTCAAAACAGGAGTGGTGTATCACAGAAAAATAGTGAGTGCAGGCTGCATTTTCCAAAAAATAGCACAGCTTCAAGGCCATATGACAGACAAGGGCCCCTTTTCTACAGCTGTGACTTACTCATTAATGAAGAGAAGGTCTGTGTTAGGAGAAACTTGCAAGCTAAATGCTTGTTTCTGCTAATTATTTCAGTGGAGACAGTGTTTCATGCGTGAAGCTGTGCATAGGTATGCATTTCTTGTTGGACATCACTCTCAGTAGTTCTTTCATAGTTTTAGCACAAGTGATCGCTTTTTGTGTTGGTTGGTCGATGTGGGGTGTGTGAACAGTGTATGTATATATATGCATGTTCTACATAAAGTATTCTGGCTGATGTTTACTTTTTGGAATTCTTTAGTACTGCAGATACCATAGCTCACAGCCACATTTTTAGATTTACTCTTTTAGATAATGAACCGGACTTCTAACAGTGCTTAAAATAACTTCTTATTAACTGTCTTTATTTTCCTATTTGTTTTCATTGACATCTGCATGCCTAATTCCGTTAATCACATCTCTCTTTTGAAATAGTGGCAATTTTCTATCAGTTGAAAGATGGTATGTTTTAGAACAACACTCAAATATATATTTTAAAAAATAATAATTTGAAAACAGCATTGAAGGACACGTTCCATTAAGTACCACTGATTTCACAAGGAACAAAAAGCCACTCTTTTCTAACTGTACCAGGAGAATTCTGAAGGATGTAGGACTGTGCAAACGACTTTCTGGGAATTTCTTCTGTGTTCAGTTCATGAAACATAGATAGCAATAGCAGAGTGGCTTAGACGTTAAAGCTCAGAGTAAAAGCAGGTATACTGTTTACAATATGTTTAATTGAGTGTCTTGAAAAAAAGGTACAAACAAAAAAATTCTATCTTCTTAGTGAAAAAACAAAATCTGTTTGAATTTTTCTCATGATGAAGACAGTAGTGATTCAGTCTATATATAAACTCGAATGAGTGGAGAAGTGCTATTATGTGTTTACATGAGTATCAAACCGCCTGTGCTAACTTTCTTTAGATGAACAGTCTTCATTGAATCTTAACTGCAAAGTGTTCCTCTAATAAGGAGCATTCCTGCTCCATTTGCAAGCTTGTAGGTATATTGAAATTTCCATAGAGATAAAAAGCTAAAGGTAGTAGCTGAAATTTGTTAGAAGAAAAATAACAGAAAAATTTAGATGGTTTTGAACTGCCTTCAACATTACAGCTGCATTTATAATGTAAATCCTGCTATTAAAAGTGGCCTCTTTTTTGGTACGTGATCGTTTTTGGTGATATGACATGAAATTTCAGACATCTGAAAGTAGGTGAAAATTGTGGCTATTTTAGTGACTGCTTGTCATGTGCTTATTTATGTTTATGAGCCCTTTCCATTACAATTGAAATGAGTTTTAAAAAATGTGGTTTTGTTAACAAGAACACTTGTGACAAAGGAGTGAAAGTTCTGTGAATGTATTACAAATAAATGCTATGTGAGAATATTTTAACCTATCTGCTTTTAATAAATTCTATGTTTTAAGCTCAGTGGAAAGAAAAGTTAGAGTGGGGCAGTGGAAAGGATGTGTTAAAATTGTATGTGCTATTTTGACTGCTATTTTTTCAGGGGAAAAATGTCACAATTAAAAAGGAAGGAGAAATGAGGTAAAAAATTATTTGTAAACTGAATTTGTAACTTTTTATTTTAACTTTATTCACTTCCTGTTATGTTCACTTCAAAGGAGCATATTACATGGATAATACTTGAATAACGCTGTTGTGGATACAAATAATTATTTGCGACACAAGAACAGCACAGATACTCTGTGCTTGACCTGCTCATACTGATTCTGTGATTCTTGCTCCAAATCTAGCCATAAATAGGGAGATACATCTGCAAGCAGAAGTGGACATGACGGAGATATAGCTGTATGTTAATTAAGAGGAAAACAACCTCCTGGTATGAGGACATTTTAGGTGATCAGTGTGATGCAAAAATGAAACAAGTGAATGGGGCCCATGCAGTGGTATTAATTCAGGATTATAAATAGTTTCTCACTTTTGACCAGCAACTATTATTTGCTTTGCTTAGAAACTTTCACTTTTTGATAAATTATTTAGATTAATATTTAGTATTGGTATTTGATTTTTATGATAAATATATCTGTCTGTACTTTTGTATATACAGTACAGTATACTGTAAGTATATAGTATACTGTTGTGTACTTATTAGGGACCTTCCAGTGTTGGCCTTTGGAATCTATTCATCTTGAATGATGTGGATTGGAACAAAACTGTGTTCCTTACTTGGTACCAGTGTAGCTTGTGTTGTCTTATCTCTAATTTGCTTAGTTTCTCAAGCCTGATGTGAGATGCTGAAGTTTGATGTTGGCTATATAGGTTCCTTTGAAAATATTTAGCAGTATTCAGAGAAGAATTCAGCTATCCATAACTCAGCAATTTAATTTTAAGCACTGCTGTTGTTTTTTTGGTCCATGTGCTTTTTTTTCGTAGAATTGTTCATTGTAATGAAGCATTGTAGTTACCATCACATTAAGATGAACTGAGGGAAGGATTAATTTCTGCTGGTGTTACAAGGTCAGCTTCATGAACGTTATTATTCATGAGTGCTTTTTGTTTACAGTTTTTTTTAATGAATAACTACTTGGATGTCAGGAATTTTGCTTAGATGAGTTGCTGATAGGCAGTGGAAAGTTTCAGAGTTATAGTGAAGTTCCAGTTAAACATTATTTGACTTCTTAACAAAGACAATATCAAATTGTTTCAGCTTTTTTACATGATTATTTTTCTTCTGTTCAGTCATTATTTCTCAACATTGTTTTGAATTCAGACAAACAAATGTACTGTTAAATATCAAAATTATTCATGTGAAAACCACAGTAAACTCTTTATGGGACCAAGCTGCTGCTCATGGGAGACTTTTAATCCAGTTGAGGATGGGGTGTGGTAAGACCAGGTTGGATAGCTTTTGTGCGGTGTGCTTTTAGTCACAAAGAAATCAAGCTAGGAAATGTTTGTGCCCTGTAAATGTAGTACTGTGTGATAATTGCATGGTTGTTTCATATACCTTTTGTTATGGTGTCTGCAGTCTGAAGAAACCTCTGTTAGCTGATGATGAAGCCTTCCATCATTTAACATGAGCCGGTATGGATTCCTAACATGTTGTCATCTCAGCAGAGAGGTGTCTGGGCCTGACCTGGCTCTTCGTTGCCTGTGCCCCAAGAGCTGTTGAATGTCAGGGTCCCAAGTGCACAGAAGGCCCCTATCGGCCTAAATTGTCCTGAGCAACCTCACCTAGGGTCCCCCACTCCAAATCCCCGGGTTTAACTGGACCTTTAACCTGGACCTTCAGGTCCAGGCCCCAGGCATTGTCCAGTTTGTGACTGGTTTCCTGCCTTCCCCTGGAGAGGGCTGCAGCCGCACAGGGTGAAGGGGAACCCCTGGGCATTCGCTGTGCCCAGATGAGTGCCCCTGCTGAGACCAGTGGGAAGTAAGAAGCCTGAGGGACAGCAGAGTTGGGCATTCATCCTCTCGGGGCTAGGTGCTTTCTTGGGGCAGCTCTCTGCTTGGTGCAGAGTCTATTCCCCTCTAAAATGATTACATAAATCTCCCCTCACCTCCCATAGACATTTTGCTAGGTTGGTTGGGGTTTTTGTGTGTGTGTGTGTGTGCGCGCTTTTTGTTTTTGTTTTGTTTCTGTAAGCTACCATTTGCACTCCTGAATAATTATAGGATCTGGCTAGCTACCACCAAAGGGTACAATTCAATTTAAAGAAAAAAATATGTTCAGGCTCCTACATTGCAGATGGTCGTGCTGGGCTGCTGAAGGCCTCTGTGGCATTATGTGGGCTATTCCAGTATGGAAGCCAAACATTGTTACTGATTTGAGACCTAAATGATTATTTAAATTTAGACTGAAGGAGGGATTAATTTCTCTTTAAAGTATGCTGTCAGAATTAGTGCAGGTTCATTCTTTTCTCTCTCTGGTGTGCCTTCTTGTTGGAGAAGACCATCTGTTTGTCAAGGGAAGTCATAAAATAATACTCGACGTGAGATTTCACCGAAATCCTGACATCTAGTAACTGCAGTTATGAAACCAGTTATCTATAACGTGCCTAATTAATTTATATTTTAATTTCAATCCATCGGTGTCAGAAAAAATAAGTTATTTTTCCTTCTATTCCTGGGTGGCACCTATAATAGCTTAATGTTTTCTGGATAGTACACCGGTAAGTTTTGAAGTCCTGCTGCTAGCCAGGGGCATTTGTTGTTGACAAGGGCTGCCCAGGTGAAAGCTGTCTTTAGAAATTACTAAACTTCATGTTTCTGTAGTTAATGATTGTATTTAATTTCTTTAAAATGATTTGTCTATCACAGTTGTTGGAAGGCATATGTGAAGGGAATATGAATTAAGAATAAAGCAAAAGCAGGTAAAAATTTCTGTTTGGATATGAGGACAGTGATGAGAGTTGGGAAGAAACAGATTCTGTTGGCTAATCTGATTGAGACAGTTTCCTTTGTATGTTGCAAAATTGTTAAAATATGTGGAAAATTAACAAGCCAATTGTGTGCTGTTCCAGCACTTAATTTGACTCATACCAGTAAATGGTGATTGCACTGTTCTTTCAAAAAGTATGTATTTACCTCATTTCTTTATTTGCCAGGATTGACTACCACCCTTTGAAAATATGTGGCTCTGATCCATAGCTTTATAAGATACCCCTAGATGCTGCCTTAAGCACTTCTTAAGGAGTTTCTATAATGCGAGCTTTCTGTGACTTTCAGAAAAGATAGCTCTTTCTTAACGTCAGGGAAGTGCTTTTAGAAGAATCCAAGTTGACTTCTTGTAGCAAGAGACAAACATCAGAAAATAGCGTCCCTCGCATGATCTTACGATGATGATCTAGGCTTAAGTCGTGACATCATACTGTTTTCCACGGTGATTTGAATGGTGATTTCTTTTAGGTAAATTTTGTTCCAGGCTGCTATTTTACTAACCTTTGTGCTTTTATGATTTTAACTCCTTTGTTAGCTGTGGTATTCCTAAATCCATTGTTCATTTGAGTGTGTTGGCCATGCCAAATAGCATGCACTTTCGTCCGTAATGAAACATCAGGATCCTAAATCAGGTTTCTAGAAACGAGAGTCTACAGAGCTTATCTACCTCTTTAAGCAGTATCTTGAAACTAATTTTATCTTGAAGTACACCAAAGAATATGCTATATGTTTCTTTATAGCCTCCTAGCTAAAAAGTAACAAAAATGTATGAAGTTCATGGTCTGTTATCTCTATAAACCTGCCTTTTAAATGTTTTCTCGTATAGCAAAGTGAAAATGGACCCTTTTATTGCCACATGAATGGCAGCTACAATTAACTATTTCTGGAACCATAACTCCGCTTAAAACTCCCATTTGAACACCAATTATTTTTACAAATTGAGACTTGTCTCTTCAAAAAGGCGTACTTTCCATTGATCTCATTATCAGCCTAAACACCTTTGAAGATGTGGGTCCAAGTGTTTTTATCATTTGCAAAACTGCTTGAGCATATTTGAAACAACCTGTCCCTTTCAGGCTAAGCTGGGTATGATTTAGGCCTTCAGCAGTTTGCAAGGAGTCATAAACAAACAGGCGTGAAGTGATAAACAGGGAAACAAAAGAATCCTGCCTTGTTTCATGTCTGCTTTTGATCTGCTATTGGTAGAACAAAGGAATATATTGTAACCATCTCCTCTTTTAGGCAAAAAATGAAAATATGACAGCTATATCACACAGATTAATTCAAGAACTTTTAATCAGTGAAATATTTTTCTTTCTATTGCTTCAGACTCAGGTGTTTTCTTCATAATGCCAAAGGCTTTACACAATTTTATTTTTATAGAATATTCAGTGGCAAATCCTTTAATCTGAAAGCTTGATATATATGGGACTGTTTATTCCATTTCATTAATTTGCACTATGCAAACCCAGAGGTGCTGACTTCTCTTTTACAAAAGAAAAGTGAAGTGTATTTTATCTGTTGGTATGCTAAGCTTCTTTACTTCACTTGTCTCTTTACTGAAAGTAATGCAGCTATTCTTGCTATAAAATATCTTTGTGTTACAAGGAAGCGAGTGTGTGGCAAGCAGCTTTGTTCTGAGGTGCTGAAAATGTGATTGATTTTCAGTAACTGGCTAATTTGGCTACGAGCGTACTAAAGCTATTCATATAGATACAATTAACCTAGAAAAAAGAATGCGATGAATTCAGAGTTGCATAATTTTAACTTTCTGGATTTCACGTGCATGAGCAAAGACTGTTTTCTGTGCAGCTTGAAGATAAGCACAGCTGGCAGCAAGACTTAGGAGAGATGGACCAGAAGGTTATTCAGTGTGTCGTACCATGGTCTCCTAGTCGTCCTGGCCTGTGCAGCCACCTCCTTCCCTTTCTGTGAAAGAGGAGAGATCTGCTGCTCTCTCTGGTGTCTCTCTGAGATGGACTTGTGACTGTGTCAGGGAACACACCTGCTGTGGGTGTAGAAGGACTAAAAGTTGGCTTTGATTTCGATTTCTGTTCCACCAAGGAACAGTAAAGTTGGTAGTTTCTCGAATATTCTGAGAAGCACCTCTCAAATGTTTTTCTACACTGTTGTCTTCAGGAATGAAAGGAGCTTACTGTAAAAAATCTGCAAGACAACTGTTACTCTCCTTTAGGACTGCAAAGACATTTTGTAATGCCATGGCAGTCTGAAAAAGCCACCAACAGAAATAGAGCTTAATTGTTGAGTTATTCTATAGTGGGATGCTGTTTCTCATCATACTCATCAGGACTTTATACTCTTTTGATTTTATGCTCTACAGAGTAAAACCCACCTCACTACCTAAATTCCATTATTCAATAACATATTCCTTCTAGCACAAAATGCCAAATTTTCAAAAATCCTCTTCTAAAAAAGTGCCCCAAATTCTGTTATCAAATTGGAGAGTACCTACTGTGTAGCTGAACCTATAGCTATGACAGAAATAAAGATATTTTGGAAAATGGACACAGATCGACAGCTGAAATGAAGGGGTACCAAATACATGTTTTGTCAGTTATTTCCCTCCAAATTAAAAAACAAAAAAAAATTCAGATTCATTCAGCTGTCCATTTATGGTGGTCATAAATACAAGCGAAGAACTTAATAAAAATTTTTTGGTTAGAAAATTATTTGGTTTTATTCTTTAGGTTGGAAAGAAAATATAATAATCTCTTCCAAAAGGTAAAGTAGGTGTCCTATCTGTTTCTTAGTCTGCTTTTTATTTACTATTGGCAAAACAAAACGGAGTGAAATAATTTCTTCTGTCAAACAACAAAACATCTGTCTTGGCTATTTCATGCATATTAATTTGAGAACAGCTAATTAGTCAGTCTGATCTTTGCATTCCCTGAAAATAAACACTAGTTTCCATTCCATTACCTGCTTGTTTCTGCAGTTTCAGGAGCCAAACCTCAGAATCTGATGGTTCAGTTTAACTAGACCTAGGTTTGGGACTGTGCTGTTTGGGTTTTTTGGTATTCATTTTCCCCCATTTCAATGTATGTTTCTTCTCTTGTGCTCCATATTATTAAACTATGTTAAACAATCCAAACTGCAGTGAATGATTCTATTTGAAAGAGTCAATAACCTAAGTGGCTTTATCTACACCCACTGTAAGCTGCTTTGTCTAGTTTTGCGGAGAGAAATACCTACATTGTGTCTAGAAAAGATTTGCAAATACTGTGCTATTCACTAGATATTTAGGGACAGTGCATTTAGAACTAGAGTGGATAATGTGTGTACTTTACTATCTGCTGCTGGCACTATCCATTCAGTCAGTGGCCATGGCAGGAAATAGCTTCAATAGCAAAATCCAGGGTTTTGTAAAATACTTAAGAAAGAAGAATGATGCTTTCCTTGCCATTTCAGAATCAGTTTTCTCTCATACATACAGCAAGGGAGTGAGTTTCTTAAACTGAGAAATGTTTTACTCTAAAGATGAGGCAGCGAGTGACTTGGAAATGGCTGAAGGTTTTGTAGATTCAGCTTCTATTATTTACTGGCACCCGTTTGTCTGAAAATGCATATTATTTACCTTTACTTAAATAACAAAAGAATAAATAACAAATAACAAAAGAATAAGGCCTATAATAGAGATGGCTTAGATTAATGTTTTAAATATCTTTAATATCTTAACACCACCACTTGTTTCTTCCTCTGTGAGAACTAATGTGTTGCTAAAGGAAGTTTTGCGTAAAATGTGAGTTTTTCAAACTTTCATACTGTCAGATTATTTTCTTCAGTACAAATCAGAGCTCAGAAAGTGTTCCTCTTCTTTTTCCAGTCTTGTTTCAGTATCCAATGATAACAATAATAGAATCTTCTTAGTGGTGTGGGTTTTTGTTGTTGGTGGTTGGTTGTTTGGTTTTTTACTTATATCTAAATTGGCCAAGAACTGTCAGGTACAGCAGCAGAACCTGCTGCTAAGCAACAAAGCTGCGTTACCTGGAGAATAATATACTGCACTGAATAATGACAGAATTGGCAAATGGTCTCAAAGGACGAGGATCGGTCACCATTCTGTTACAAACCTATACAGATGGTATAAATACAGGGATTAGCAGTCTAGGGGCTTTCTGAGTTAATAACTTAGCGCCCCTGTCTTTTCAAAACAAGCATTTTAAACTTATAAAAGTTGTAATTGCCTAAAAGCCGAATTTAAAGTCTTAAAAATTTAGTTTAGCACCCAGTGATGTGTTGGTCAAAAATAAAGACCATTTGCAGTGATGAAATTATCCAGCCATGGACAGCTGGATATTATTCCACAGTAGATGGAATATCACTGAAGAGGAAAACTGAAAATGTATTTTTCTGAGACTTATTCCACAAGCTTAGATCTGGTTAATAGGCTATTTTATGCATTTCAATATATACTACTTTGTAACATGTCTTACGCATTTTTCTCTGTATATATACCCACACATGCACACGTGCGCGCACACACACACACACATATATATATGTGATTTCTTTAGCTGTATCATGTAGAGCTAGATAAACCTCAAATCCACGTCTTTGCTTTCATGAATGCCTGCATGTTTTCAGGAAGAAGTTAAACTGATGGCTATTTCACCTTCGCTTTCTGC
This sequence comes from Phaethon aethereus, assembly GCF_964289735.1. Classification (NCBI taxonomy): domain Eukaryota; kingdom Metazoa; phylum Chordata; class Aves; order Phaethontiformes; family Phaethontidae; genus Phaethon; species Phaethon aethereus. The sequence continues at coordinate 12,857,124 of NC_138584.1, forward strand.
TGCCTGGTGTGTTGTGCTGGTTATTTGTCCATAATGTTCCCCAGAATAATAACTGTAATCTCTTAGTTAAATGTCTTGCTGCAGTCTAATTCTGTTTCTTTTTGGCCTTTTCTGCAAGGACATAGGGAACAAACTATTTACTTCCGTCTGGAAGCACCCTTTAACATGTTGGCTCAGTCAAGATAGGAAAGGAACATAAAGAAAGTGAAGTGGAATTGAACAGCAAAACACAACAGTGTTAAATATTAAATACATTAATAAATACTTCTAGTTACTTTCCTATGCTGTTTCATGCATAGCCAATGCTTATTGAAGGATGCCTCATTCCAATCTAGTATTGTGCTCTGTAAGACACAGAGACAACCAGTTCTATGCCTACTTGAAAATTTATACCCTGTTTTTCAGAAAAAGCTTACTGTCTTCCTCCTTAGTGCAGTTTACTGCTGCAGAATGAGCTGTTGAGCCAGCAGGTCCATCAATCTGTCCTGCATTTTTTTTCAGAGGACTAGCCCTTCACATCTGGCTACCGCTGCTGGTACACGTGAGAATGTTCTTCTCAAACCTGCAGGGCCTGGGGCCACACCTCCCATCTGCTTCTCCATGCCCCAAGCCACTCTAGGTGCTCTCCAATCCAATCTACAAAGGCGTTCAACCAAATATCACCTTCTTCATATAAATGAGTGCTCTGAAAACAGAATAGTTCACCGATGCGTGTTGAGTTTTCACAGGTCTGTCGTCATTTTTGTAATGTTGTAATGGAGTTTTGTGCATAAGGTGTCCTGCCGAGTATTGGGCATCAGTCTGTGCCTCAGCAATGGCAGCCAAGTTGTAATTTATCTGACACACCTTTGTGACTTTCCTCTCAATTCCACAGTAAACGGCTTTCTCACATCACTCATTCAAATGCACAACCATTTTATCCTAACAGCACAAAAAAAGATACAAAATGGCTCTTATCTATACCACTGCTCTTTATGTGCTTCTTTCAGCATGCTCAAAGGTGAATCTCTTGGCTTCCTCTTATCCCTCTTGTGAATCTAACTCACAGTCTAGTCTCTGCACATCCTTATGACTATCTGAAAAGGAGATGAAGAATAATATTCATTATAAGCGGATCATATGGCAATTAGATCTCCTTTGACCAACCAGCCAAATCCATCAGTGTACTAATTCTCCAGTGGGAGTTTATGTAAATTCTTCTGGTCTAAATGAACCAGCCCTGAAATCATTGATTTCTAAGCATTTTAATAGGAAGTGCTGCCAAATAGAACTGGTTTGTGAGAGACTATTTTCATAAACAAAATGAGGAATTATTAGTCTGGCCCTAAGTCTTAAAAGTACTCTGTGACATTGGGCTAGGCTATGCTATTTACTTGTCAACTCAACAAAGAATCCCCTTACCGTATGGTTGGTGTTCCTCAACTGCATTTGTTTGCTGTCATAATACCTTTGTTTATTTTGATCAAGGTAGAGCTAGCTCACTCACCCAGATGCGCTGATGAAGTCTAAAAAAAAGGTGATGTCAAGTAAAGCCTGTTGGTGTGGTTGCAGCCATTTTAATTGTATTTATAATGTTTTGACCATTTTGAATTTAGTCTTCTAATTGTATCTCAATTCTCCTTCTTTATGCTGCTGCTTTGTGTTTGCGATCACTGGTAGCCAGTGATAAAAACAGTGTAGACTTAACAGAGACTTGAAAATTAAGTGAAAATGCGCAACGGATTATAAGACGACTATAGAAGGAAATTTTTTTTGGTAATAGATGAGAGTGGGAACAAGACCTGCGTGATCCAGCTTGCTGTTCAGTTTTCGTTTTAAAATATTTACAGCTTTGGAGAGAAAATAGATTAGCACGTGGATCAAAAATGGAACAGGAAGTTTGCAAGGGACTCTACATGGTTGTCAAACCTTTGCCATAGTTTGCTACATTGCCCCATCAACTTGGTAGAGCTTTTGGGAGATGTGCCCATAGTTGATACCCTAAGCAAGAGGGAGAGAATGCTTACTGTTACAAAGCTGCTTCCAATGCTTGTATTCCATACTCAGTCTTATGGCTACATCATCTAGGGTCTAGGTTGAGGAAGGCAGGTGTGTAATGTTTGAAGAGTTTCAGATTCATCTTTAGTAGAAAAGTGATATACCCTACTGTGGCTGCACTAAGCAGATTTTCCCCTATTATAAGTCTGTGAGCTGCACTGATTGGCAGCATAAAAACATTACTATAAAATAGAATATACCCCGCATTGGCTGTTATATATTGACTAGACCTATACCCATTCACTATATTTCATGTGCATCAGAAGCAATGGCTTTTCTACATACACTGAAAATTGTTACTACTTTTTGCTCTAGATACATGTTCTAGTGTGGCTTTAATATAGCAGTACGATAAAAATGGGTGTCAACTGCTAAGGTGTCTGGAGAGGAAGCTAAACATTTAAGCAGCATAAGTAGGCATAATTCCTTGAAATATGTGGGAAAATGTTGACTTTATACAAGCTCAGGTTCTAGCCTTTCAGATTTCATTCTTCAAGAACAGTAGAAAGTTTTCAAATAACTGTGGCTATGAAGTCGGTCCTATTCAAGCCCTATTCAGGGGCTTCCATACAGGTCAAGGACAAATAAGATACAGGTATTTCTGCTGTTTCTATTGTACTTTGTAAGGATTTTTTTGCATTTCATTTTGATTCTGACCTTTTTCAGAGACACTGGTTTATGTTGTGATTGTGATTCTGATAGATGGTGACATTTTCTAAGTTTCTTGGTGAGGTCACTGAAGGGACATAATCTTTAAGTAAACATTTTTTTTTTTTCCCCCCCTCCTTTTATTGGTCCTGCAGTACACTCTTCAGGAGGGCGTTATAGGGAGTGGCTTCCAAGCATGAAGAAACATCCTAAAGCTATCAAAATAATTCTTTTTTCAGATAGATTAACATCATAGATTTCCAGTGTCAAGTTTCTAATGGATGGTCACATGAACAGTACTACATCAAGTAACTTAATCAGGCCAGTGTCTGTTTACAATCTGAGGATGATGTCCAACAAGACTTCTTCATCCTTCTTTGTCTTTTACAAATTATTCAATATATACTGCATGGACAGGTCTATGCATTAGGCTACCATCGTGTTAGTACCATTGTTCTGAATCACTCGTGCAAATTTTTCAGTATTTTTAAATGAACACAAAACCTCTTCAGGACTGTAGATATCTGCAACTATGGAAGCTGTGATATATGTTCATTTCAGACGCAATCGATTTATTACAGCTGTGTCCAAATGTTTTGGATAGAAAGTGAATTACACTGTTTCATTTGTTGAAATAGATTTATATGACTCATCTGCTGTTGTTGTTATTACTCTTAAGCTATTATTAATGGTAGTAGTACATATAATGAACACTTTCCTGTTTTGGAGCACTTAACTTCATTGAGGAGTGAAGCATGAACTCTTGGATTCTATTTAGAAAGAAAGTCTTTGCTTTGGAGGGATCATGCCCAAAGGCCCAATGGAGACTGGCAAAGTTGTTACTTGCTAAATAGATTTCAGAGGGCTTTATAAGAAGGGTCCCGCTTATAGTCAGCTCATGGGAGGACTAAAACAGTTTTGAGAAGATTGTAACAAGTAAATAAATATAAAGATAAACTGGGAATATATTTTCTTTTTTTGTTTGAAATCACAAGTATTAATCTTACATAACATTGATAACACTATTGTAGAGAGCATACTTTCAACCTGATTTAATTATTGACATTAAGTTTTGGCATTTATTTAAAATAGATATGGGTGAAAAATCACTAATCTTTTGGAGGAGTGTTCTCATCTTTCAGTGTTACTGGTAGTTACGTGTATTCAGTAAAATATGATTACTCCATGTGCAGACAAATAATAATGATAAAAAAACAATTAGCACCGTTACTCTCTGTTTTGAAACAAGAGTAAGATCTATTTATAGCTTTCTTTAGCTGTAATAATGTGTGTATGAGAGACGGACTGTCAACATACTGCTCCTTAGCACATGTGGAGCCACACTCTTCTAAAATCCCAACATTGGTTTTTTATCTGACTTAACCTCTATTTCACAGCTACATATGGCTGGTGGCAAGAGACTGAACTTTAGCAGGAACAGTAAAAGCAGTTATGTGGGAAGTCTGGGGTCTTTTAAAATGTTGTAAGAGTTATTTTATAGAGGTTTTGCAAAGCAAGCGTGAAATGATAAATACTAGAAAAGTACAGTTGAAGTAGATGTACCTTTGTAATAAATGTGCTTTGCTCTTCACTCCCTTAACACCATGTTTTCGAAAGGGGTATTTTGCTGTCATCTCCAGTGAAGGTAGAGTTGGACAATAAGTGTGTATACAAATACTTTTGATAAATAACTCATGTTTAATTCCTCTGGAGCTTTTATTGAAAAGTGTCCCTGACACTATCAGCAAACTTCTTTCAGCTTTTTGGGGTATGTCTGTTCCTCCACACAACAGCTTTGACTTGATTTCCCCCCCCCCCCCGCCACTGGACTGAAAATAAAACATTTTAAATATTTGCTTGCAATAGAATTGTGTCAGAACAGATGCTCTCTATTCAGAAGCCTCGATTTGTCTCTTTTTCAAAACTTTCAAAAGATTCCTAAAACTTATCTACTAAAAAAGTTGTAGGAGGACAAAATGTTTCCATTACAGTTTTGGTTTCAATGAAAGGCTATAACACTGCTTTCTATGAATTTTGAAAACCATTTAAAGACTTTGCCTGGAAAAAGAGCTTACTTCTCAGAAATACTTAAATCACTATGGCACAAATAGAACTTCCTCCAGTAAATATAATGCCAAAATTCATACGGAAAAGGGAAAACAATTATCTCAAATAATAGTAAAATGAAAATTAGTTCTTATGAAGTAATAACGTAAGGCTTAGTAGTGGGATATTTTGTTGTTTAATTCAGTGTTATTCAAATTACTCATTAAATTCACATCAAATACAGTTATTATCAATATTGAGTTGAGCATCTTGTTCCTCTATATTTTTAGATATTGAAGCACTGGGAGTAGTATCTGACTCAACGTAAGATCAGAAAGGCTGCCTGTGCAGCCAAGTGCAGCCATTCTTTTTGGATTCATGTTTTTAAGTAATTGTACCATGCATTCCTACGACATGTCATTGTAAATGAATGGATGAATGTCCATGTGCCACGTAAAAGAGACAGCAGGAGAAATATTTGTAAATGTCCCTTACTGTACATACAGTCATCACAGAAAAAGGCAACACACGTGAACAACTTCAGTACTTAATGGCTTCTCCTTAAAATTGCAGCTTGGTGTTACTATGTTCTGAAGTAGCTTTTAATTCTTGATTATATTTCTGATTATGCAGACTTCCTTTGATGAAGGTATTAAGATACATAGAAGTCAGATTAGCATACTGCAGTGAATCACAGCTGAGAAAAACAACAGTGTAGCTCAATGTGTTTTTAGCTGGAAATGGGCAGTGAGAGCCGCTGCAGACTGAAAGGACAGCTGGCATGACAGCATTTGACATCCTGTGTGTAATTGGTTTTGAATGCTTGACAGATTTTTATGGTGGTACAGAGGCACTTAAACCAGCAGGTAGCTGCTGGGAATAGATTAAGTGGTGGTGAGCCCATTTTCATATTACTCTTACTTGAGAATCCTTTAGACACACACATGACATCAAAGATATGTTCTCTTTTAAGTTCAAGCGCTTGTCAACTGTTATACCCCTTTTCATCAAATTCAAGAAAAGCAGAACAACTTTAAACACCTGTATGTTATTTCATTAAGTGATCATTGTTGAAGATGAAATTTAAAGTGCATTTCTGTATAGAAGGGGTGGGAAATAAGAGTATTGGCTGGACAACCAGCCTTTAGATTTTGTGTTTGAATTATTTTTGTTGGCAAACTGAGCAGAGGATCACTTGTGAAATTGATGTCAAAATTAGATCAACCAGCCCAACAACTACAATAGAGACAAGACAAGCTGCTTCTGTCTGCTGGAAGTAATGGCATTTTTATTTTTTAATACGTGCTAAGTGAGCGGATCGAAATAATGCAACAATTCTTAGAGAGCTACTGGTTTTGTTTTCCTTTTGCATTAGGTGACTGCAAATTGTCAAGTAAATAATCACATCTCTAAATAGGTTTGATTTTTTGCATTCACTCTTCCCATTTGTTTTCCTCTGTCTGTGTTTCTGATTGAATGATAGACACTAGGGTTCACCACCAGAATATTTGAAAAGGATTAATGGAATTTGATACCTTCATTCTGGGATACTGAATTCACAGCATTGTAAAGGAGTTTGTGTTGCAGATAGTTCAAATATACTGTGGTCTCTGAAAAATCAAGCACCCAGATACTGAAGATTCAAAAATGACCAGTTGCTGTAAAAACCTAGGTCATACATTTCTAGATGTCTGGTCCTTCAAGTGGTGAAAAAGTATTTTGTTGTGTCATCATTTGCTGCTAAAGGTTTGGCGTTTCGCATAAAGTCCATTAAGGTTTGAATCTGGGTAGATATTTGAATTTGGGACAATAAAATATCTCGCATTATACACTGTAAATATCCAAAGCAACTGCTATGTTAAATTTAATAGACTGTGCTAAGCAATGTTCATAATATTTTATTAACTATGAATTGGATCTAGAAAATTTTACAGTGGTTGGACTGACCATTCATCCAAAAGACATAGGCACTTAATTGTGTCTAAGCAGCTGTCAGTTTTGTATGCCCTTAAGATGTCCCTTCCTCACTTGGCTGATCACATCATGTTTGGAGCCTCTGAAATGTTCAGACTTGAACCAGAAGGGAAAATTTTGCTTGTGACAAATCTGCAGTGGCTTAACCATTATGGTGCATGTCTACATCTTTATATGTCTCTGAAAAAATATTCAAAGTTACAGGAAAGGACAAAGACAGTTGAAGTGAACTTTCATAAAAATCTAAGTATCTGTTTTGCAGTGTTTTGTGTACTTGCAAAGTAATTTCTTCAGTAATAGATGAGCCAGTTTGGTAGCAGATGAGAAGTCTTTCCAAACTGAAAGAACTAGCATTGCCGTGCTCCTTAAAACTCTCTAATTCTCTTAATTTCACCAGAGATTATATTTTTGAACAAAACCATGAAAGGATGGCTCACTGGTGAGCACAATTTTCAGAGGAATAGAGGCTAATGGCGTTGGTATTTTATTTTTAAAAGTTAATGAGATAATTTAAAGTTTAGCTACGTAGATCCCTTCAGTTGTACAAACTGTTCTTTGTTTTCTGTTGTAAAGATCTGTGCGGTGTTTTATGTCAGAGTAGTGAATTCTGTCTTAGTGCCATTTGCAATTATTGGGGTAGAGGCGGTAAAAAAATTGGGAGGCAAAATCTTTCAGTAAAGGAACATCTTGGGTGATCCTACAAAAAATAATTTAGCACGGGAAAGCTAAAAAGTGGTATGGTTCAGCTAATAACTATAGCAGCTATTACAAATTACTTGAGCAATTATACATTTTTACCTGTTCAAAACTCATTAGTTTAGAGATCATAAATGGTCACTTAAGTATTGCAATTAATCTTATCAACTCTACTGTCATCATCTTCTAAAGATTATTTGGATCCTAGTGGTTTCTTGACCCACTGGAGGGAGGTGTTTCACTGCCATCAGGTATTTGTTACAAATGTCAGAAAAAATTTGATTTAAAAATTCTTATTTAATATGTAATAATTTTTTTAACACCACAATTTTTCGTTGTTATTTAGAAATTATTTTCTTAGTAATTTAGGTTGCCTAAAAAGGACCCAGAAATCTCAGCTAAAATATTGTTCTAAAATCAAAAAATCTGCATGACTTGAAGGACATTTATTAAAGAAAAGACATATTTGAGACACCCATTAATCTGCTTTTGGTTTAATAATTCCATTGTGCGCACAGAAAAAAGTAGCTGTAGACAGCCCTGTGATTGTAGATGAGAAAGGTGTTGCTCTGGTTAGCTCTAGGAGACAGTCCATAGAATATTAGCCTAGATTAGCCTAAAATAGCATAAGGTAGTATTTGCCACTAAAAGAGTTACTAGTAAGACTAAAGAATGCATTCCCCAAAATCCTGCTAAAGTAAATGCGCATTAAATGCAAAATGTGTAGGCTGATGCACTGTAAACTATGTAATGCTGGCCTCATTCTTAGCTATGTTATGCTTTATTAAAATATACAAGAGGGCTGTAATATTTTTTCCTTTTTTAAAGCAGAAATATATGTATATTTTCTTCTGTGTTTTTTTTACAGTTTAGTTTTGTTTTTCTTTCCTTAAAGTAAAGATTACAATTGATCATAAAAACAAACAACTAGGAGTTAGTTGTCCTCTGGAGTTAAAAACTGGGAAAATCCTATGAGCGGAGAGACTGTCTCTTGCATTAAAAGGTGACAGAGCTGTAATTTAAATTATGAAGGAGGGCCAGTTCCCACTGAAGCCTATCTAAGCAGAATTTAGCATACCTGTCATAGTCCATTTCATTTTCAGGAGCATTATACATCTGCTGCCTCCCAAAAGATAATCTTGGGAAACCAATTTGTATCAATATTTGACTTACATATTTGAAACTTCTGTCCTGTCCTAACCACTACTCGGACTGATTTAAATATACTGGGTTCTGTCAATATTGCGGCTGTGCGTTTTGGATGATGAAAGTAAATATTGTCTACACACATAGCTGCAAAATTTCTCAGATTCTTTGTTGTTGCAAAACTAAGATAAAGATTATTTAGATCTGATTTATGCATTAAATTAGCGTATAATTTTAAAGGATTTTAATATCCCAGTGTTGATGAGAAATTCTTACATATAGTCTTCTTTCTGTATGTAACTATATATGATGGTATTTTGTACAGTTATAGAAAATACTGTTACCCTTTAAGGGGAAATTTGGAGTGCTGGCTCACAGGAAGCACTTCAGACCTGAGGTAACTTTTTCTCTGAGTGATGTTATGACAGATTTATACTTCTGCTCCTCAAGACATGCAGTCAGATTTCTTCTTTTCCCCAAATGGTTTATAACTATCATATATGGCCAAAAGTGGGAGCTGAATCCACTTACAGCAGTTGAGGATATGCCAGATAAATCTTTATTTAAATCAGTTTTAGAAGGTACATCCAATATAGTTTCTCCCATGTATTTGTAGGTCCTGCAGCCTTAATACTGATGAAAGCGATTTCTTATGGTTCAAGGTGAGTTCTGGTGAAGAGTGGTACCGTCCTTCTAAGCAGCCACAGTTTCCGTGCTGCAGGACTGTGCCTGTTCCTTAGTGCTTTTGCTATCAGCTGACAGAAGCTGGAAGCTGTAGAAACAACAGATCAGCTTTCCATCCCTTCTCCAGAAACTTTGTGGTAATTAAACAGTAGACTTTTTCTTCTTCCATTTGCACCTCTTTGTCCTTAGTGTCAGGGAAGGAAGAACCTGGTGTTAAAGCCTCCTGCCCCAAATTCCCTCCTGTTGTTTGCGCCAAGCTAAACAATTGTGTAAACCACAAATCAGCAGTACCAGTTAATTTTGCTCTTTCCTCCTTTCTACATGTTATTTAAGTTTTTTCTTTAATATAAAAGACAGGCAGTTCTCGGCACTACACAGGCTTTAATATTTATGCGCTTTGTACATAAATAACATTTGTAGCTGTATCCATGAATACGGTTATTTTTAATTGATGTAAATGTTCTGCTGACTAACCCTTGGTCTTAGTTGGAAACCTTTTGTAGTTGTTAAATGGAATGTATTGCAATTGTATCAGTTGTTATATCAAGGAAATGGTTGCATTCCCTATAAAAGCCATTGAACGTTCCCTGTCAGAATGGTTTTAGAGCACTCAGGTTTCAAAATGATTTACTTCATATGATTACAACACAGTCATTACAATTTGAAGAAATATGAATTTCTGCCATGACAGATGGTAATGGGTATTGACGACTTTTTTCAGTGAAAAAGATAGGAAACTTTAAATCCCTTTTCTTCCAAAAGTCATGCCTTCCCACTCGACTTTATTCCCACCTGCCAGCAAAGACAGATTTTTTTCAAAAGTTACTCCCTATCTTGTGCCAAAAGAAGTGGCTCTATTTTAGCAAAATTTTAGTGCGTTGGAAAGTTCACCTTAATTTTGTGTCTAAAGATTTAAAAATCTCTGAACATTTTTGGACAAAAGCTGTTGCCTGGGATTTTTGTTGTTTTTCTCATGACTCAAGGAGTTGGCATCCAGACGGTTTGGGATTTCAGCTTTCTGTGGGCAGCCCACAGGAGCGACTTTATCAGTGCAACTCAGATGGCAGCAAGGCAAAGCTACTGTAGGCTGTGACTTGTGTAGTGTTATTTGCAGTAGGGGAAATCACAGGCTCTCTAAGCTCAGCCAGCCCATAGTCAGATTTTGCAATTTGCACCAGAGCTCGCTGCTGTTGCCTGTACTTAGGGCAACCCCTCAATTGCTCTAGCTTTGCAGACGCTATCTGAGGAGGCCCAAGATGCTCTGTGTTAACTTCAGTGCATCTGTTTCCTGTTGAGTCTTTAAGCTGCTGTTTTGACAGTGAAATCTTGTGCTTACCCCAGTGAATCTGAGGCCTGTTTTTCAGGATAGTGATGCTGCTGATGCTGTTTATTAGACTAGACTAAAGGAAATCTGACCACCTTTGGTATATAGATCAATTAATGTAATTTACTACTACAAATACCTTGAACATTTGACTTATTAGCATGAGTAATTGATTAATATCAACATCTGTGTGGCATAATTTATCTTTCGAAAAGCCGAGCTGTATAAGCTAGGGGCTTATAAGGAAGATGGGAATAGACTTTTTAGCAGGGCCTGCTGCAACAGGACAAGGGGTAATGGTTTTAAACTAAAAGAAGGTAGATTTAGACTAGATATAAGGAAGAAATTTTTCACAATGGGGGTAGTGAAACGCTGGCACAGGTTGCCCAGAGAGGTGGTAGCTGCCCCATCCCTGGAAACATTCAAGGTCAGGTTGGACGGGGCTCTGAGCAACTGTTGAACCGTTGGTCTAGTTGAAGATGTCTCTGCTCATTGCAGGAAGGTTGGACTAGATAGCCTTTAAAGGTCGCTTTCAGCCCAAACTATTCTATGACTTTATTGTTGTAAATAAACTTAAAGTGTAAAGCAGCTGTAGGAGAGTTTCTACAATGTAGTTTTCATTCAGAGAGAACAAATAGATTTGTGTCTGTTCCCAGAACACCCTGGATATGAAAATGCTGCCTATTCAGGTGATAAATGAAGGTGCTGTATACTATAACAAGTGCCCAGAAATCCAGATGTATTTGGAAAAGTAGCTGTAATGATAAAATAGGACTTCTAGGGAGTGACTGGAGTATTCAAGCAATGCATGAGTTCAGCGATATGCATTGCCTGCTTGATTTTCTTTAGAGTACAAATGTATTCATGCTTCAGATCTTACAGAATGTGGCAAAAGGAGATTAAAGGAGATTGTGTAATGGGCAGCAGAAAAGAATAAACAGACTGGATTTAGTGGAGTAACCAGATGCATAAGGTAGAAAAGACAGACTTTTCTTGTTTTAAAATTTGATCAGAAAATAATCACAAAGACAATTATTGATCAGATCTTCTATTTGTGTTGAAACTTGTTTCGTTATGTAAAGTAATAGAAAAAATAATCACATGGTGAGAAGGGGTTTTGAGTTAACAGAAGACAAAAACATTTCTACCAGCCTAAGATGATCATCAGAACACAAAATAGTGGTTAGAAATGATAATTAAAAAATGAGTAGTTTTCCAAAACATTCTTTATTATTACCCTCTTTGCTTTCTCAAATAGTCCTAGAAACTGAATGCTCATTCTGTTCTTCAGAACGTTTTTGTAACAGTATAACTCAATCAGATTGACTAGGTTTATGATAGTTTTCTCCCCATTCTTATGAGCTGTGGTAACTCTAGTGAAATCGAATGATTGTGTTTCATTTGCATACGTGTAATGCTGCTAAGTTCTGTGGAGAAACATTGATGCAAGATTGATACAATAAAGTGATGAATGAGGTTATGAAAGTTAAATTACTGTTAATCTATTTTAGGCAAGTCTTCCTAGCATAAAAGATAAAGCACTGGAATTTTTCACAGTAAAACAAACAAGCAAAAACCCAACCAAAAGAGTTAGCAAATGGGATGGTAGTTATGAGTTTATGAATCAATGGCCTTAACCCATTCAACCCAGTAATCTCATGGTCATTCTTGCTACCATTCATTCTTGCATGTCGTTCTCTACAAATACAACACAGGGGTTAAAAGATATACTGTACACTGTAAGAGTAAGTGTGCAAGTAATGCTTTAGATAAAGTACCCGTTCTTAGCAACTGGCTTTGATTAGTGATCAATAATACTTGCTTTTTATGGTCTGAGTATTCCATTTATTTTAATCTATTAATTGCTCATAAGTATTTTATTTAAATAATGGTGTTAGTGAAAGAAAGCTAAAATGTTAATGTGAATTCTCTTAATCATTGCATGCACTGTCTGGGTTATTGTTGCTGTTATGTGGGACAAATATTTTGTTAAGATCACTTCTGAACAAGGGTATCACTATCTTAGTAATGACTATTTCTAGTATAAAAAATAGATTCTGCTGTTATCATCTACTCTAGGGATTACATGATACTGCTAACGAGATTTATCAGGTATTGTTTGTCTTGGCAAGCAGAGTGAGATCCCCGTGTGGAGTGATGCTGTGAGGGCAGTTTCCTATTCAGCGTGCATGTTTGACCTAGACAGAAGCCCCAGGCTGAGTCGGGAATTCTGGTATCACTTGCGGCTCTTCTCCAGAGCCTGTGTTCGGCAAATGCTGCTAGTGTGGTCGTGGTGGTGATGTTGGTGGGATAATTGTGCTGCCTTTGTACGCTAAAACTGTGTTTATTTTGTGCTGATCTTCCAAGGGTCAAGTTAATTACAAGACCTGATTACCAGCACACAGGTCATGCATCCCAGTCAGTTCAACGTTGTACATGATTCATTGGCATAGTCCAGCATTGAGATGGGGAATTCACCCTCTGGATGGGTGGGAGGCTGAGTAGATGGCTAGGGATGAGTCTGCACAGCTACCACCCGAGCAATGTAAGTGCCTGGAATTTGTTTGTGGAGCGGTTGTCTCTGCAGTGAGCAACTGCATAGGCTTTTTGTGATCAGTCATGTGTGGCTACAGTTAGAAAAAATGATCTGTATATTCTAACTGTGGTTAACACCTGACTTTGGATTTTGAAGCAGTCTTAATTAAGCCCAACTTGCTATAATGTTGAGAGTGGACAATTTTTTTTTTTAGAGTGCTGAATACAAAGACAGAGATTCAGATGGATTTTCAGAATACTCACTGGTTTTGTGTGTTATTCTACTCAGCTGTGTACTACATATTCTGTCTAGAGTAGTCAGAAAAAGTAATTGTCTTAACTTCCATATGGAGTGTAGCTCAGGAAGTATCAGCACCAAAAGTTTCATTTGTGTCGCAAATATTAAGGGCTGTGTGGAACCGAATGGAAGAGTCTGGCTCTACTATTAACTACAAGAAGAATTACTGCAGACTTCTGTGCAACCTCTGAACTTTCTCACTGTTTTTCATGCATATTTACTGCAGTGATCAATCCTCCCATAGCAAAGAACAGGAAAAAACTGTTTTGTAACAGTTTCACACATGCTGCCCTGCACCATTTTCATGGTGAGGAAATGATGCCTAAAGAGTTACTGAAAGAAAGCTCCTGGAAATGGTGGTTTCAATTTTCCATTTATTTTTTAATATTCTGATAATATAAAATTTTATTTCACATTTCTCCTGAATTTTAATCAGGAAAGAAAAATGCACTAAGGAGTAAAAACTGCCAACATTCTTTAGTCCTTGAATTAGGAAATTATGTAAGCCAGCAGTGTTACAACTGAATGGGCGTATGGCAGCGTGGGTGGATCTCTGAACTTACAAAGGAGCGTCACTGAAGTCAGGTGTAGGATCAGAACAACTTTATGAATGCAATCATTCTCACTCTTAAAGGCAGCCTCTTAAAATTATGTGCGATTTCCTTACTACATCCTTCAGGTGGTATTTAAGAAATGATTTCTCTCTTGTTTAAAAAAATAAAATGAAACAATTAAGGAATCGAAGTGGTTGGAATAAATTCTTGTTGTGTAAAGAGTTTTAATTCAAATGGTACTGTATGGTTATAAATTGCATCGTAGACCCATCAGAAATTCGTTCTGTATATATTCTTACTCATTGGTAACAGATGGCCAGCAGTGTAGATTTTGCTCTAAATGAATCCTTCACCAGATCACCTGTACTGATGAATTTGCTATCAAAAGTAGTGCCCACTATGTTTGAGTGTTTTCTGAGCACACTGAACTTTTATCTATTTCTGACCCTAAAAACTGAATTAAATGATCCATTGAATTCAGCCAGCTGTTAGCCAGCCTCCTTTGAACCGTAAATGCCATGAACTAATTTTTCTCTCTTAATTGTTGAAATTTGTGAGACCTCAAATCTGTTAACTGAACATGACTCCCCATGGCCAATATTTTAAAAAGTAACCAGTATAAATACCAGGTCTGTTTCTTTTTCTGTCGATAGGAACTGGCACTGCTGCAGTTGGCATGATGACAGAGCATCCACAAAACTGTTGATTCTTCATGAACATTTGCAGCTTTAACATAGATAATTAAATTCTTCAATTTCCCCCAAAGAAAGTCCCTAACTAATTTGTTACCATGTATGTGGATGGACCTCCCAATACAATCTCTGAGAACTGCATTCCAGGGTAGTCCATTGAATACATGCTTTAATAAAAGTCTTCAAAGGACTTGCAAAATAGAAAGAGTTGCTTGATCCTGTTTAGACTGGATGGAAGATCTCGGTTATATATATATGTTATTTATGTATTGCAATGACTGTGTTTCGAATAAGAGGCTTAGCAGGATTTCAGTTTGAGGATTTTGCCGCTTCTTTTTGGGGGGGGAACACTTGTGAGATGTGAGCAAGGATCTTTTCAACTATACCTCTGCCCTCACTTTATTCTCTGACTGTAGTAGAGTACTTTTGCTTCCACTGCCATTTTGACCATATCCTTCTCTGCTTGTCTGTAAATTCCTGACATGTACTACACTGTGGTGTGTCTCGTCCTCATTTTCTCTTGTTCTGCCTCTGCAGCCCCTTTAGCTTTAATTTCCCTCTAGTTCTGGTAAATCTAATCTAGCTAAGTACTTGTTTTATTTTGCTATTATTCACCCCCATGATATCTGGACAACTTAAAGCTTTTCAGTTTGGTTGCAATAAAAATATTTTTCATCTAACCTAAGCTTCTCCCTGTTGCACCTATTTGTTGTCTTATACCATTTCGATTGTAGTAGGAAAGTTAAGTTTAAAAAAAATAATAATTTAACAAAAAATCAAGTTTAGTGTTGAAAATTAGGACCTCTTTGGTCACTATGGCTGCTCTCAGGGTCCGCTCAATTTTTCTCTAATCTTGAATGCTGAGACTTTGGCCAGAGGTGATGGTCTGTTCATTCAGAGCTCTTGAGATTGTGCAGAATTATCCTCTCTAGAGGAGTGAGGTCTTAGTCTTTTCTCACAAAAAGCTTTATAACTGCATTAATTCTTGGAATATCCTTCCATTTATGTATATCAGTTTCTCTTCCATCTTACTTAAAGTCTAGTAAAATTAATTTCTTTGATTATTGTCCTTTATTGTGTCTTTCTTGGCTATTAAAATGGTTCTTAACTGGAGGGCTTGACACTTTATTGTGTCAGTGATGAAATCAGTGGTGTTATACCATGAGTGATGGTTTTTTTCCCTTCAGGACCTGATATCTGTACCATAGTGAAGGCTGTCATAGGATACTGAAGTTTCTTAGAGTTATGCTTCTAATCACTAAGCTTGAGGTGAAGCTTTCTTAAAACTTGATGAGCCTCGGACAGCTGGAGAACTTTGAAGACCTCCAGCACTAAAGAAGATCTAGCATGGAATAAGATGAATTAATATCTGCTAATGAAAAATTACTATAATAATCTACATTAAAAACAGTTTCAAGGGAAATTCAGATCAATGGAGCATATTTTTTTTTAATTACTTTGTGCCAAGAATTTCCGCTTTCAAATGTATAATAAAAACAAGATAGTGTTGAGTAAAAAATGTTGTAAAAATATGGAGATTTCTCATGTCTAGATCATAGTATTATTTCATAAGAAAATATTATAAGCCTCCAAAATTAATATCCTATTCAACCATTGAAAGCAAATTAAATGCAAATGAAACTCCTCAGATGAACACATAATGCTTGCTGCATTGAGGTTTCAAAACACATTTGTGATGCTGAGTAGAAAAAAACCAAACTTACATTGAATCTACTGTGCAAATGCAAATGTCATCATCCATTTCTTTTTATGCTTTTTTTTTGGTCTGTATTCTTTGTTTTGCAAATATGGTAATTGTTATACAATTGTATTAAAATTGGAAGAAATCAAAATTCACGCAGCAAGCACAGTCTTCTTCCAAAGTTGCTTGGCTCAACAGTGTAAAATGGATTTGGAATTTTAAGTCACCAGTTGTAAAACTTACCGTATTACATTTATATATTCTACTATGGCATGAATGAGATCAGAAATATGAACATGTTAGTATGGAACTAAACAAAAAAAAAATTATAGTTTAATGTGCAATTTAGTTTTTTAAACTAAAGGCCATATGATGACATTTTATTTTTTTTGGCAAGACAAATGTTTTGCTGCTTATACCGAGGCCTTTACTTAAACTTTGAATGGTGTACCTATGTTTGCATGTTTATTGTTTTCCTTCCAGTATTTGAATTTCAAGAGTTCCCTTAGTATGCCAGTTTTTCCATACAAGTCCTGTAAGAAATAACTTTTTAAGCCTAGAAGGATTACCTTCGACTTCATGCATTTTGCATGTCCATTTATCCATATCCAGTGACGGTTTGACAACGCTGGGAAGAGTCCTCTCATGTTTGCTACACCACCACTGCCTGCAGTGCTCTGTGATGCAAACTCCGGGAGTTGAAGAAACTTTGTCCAAGATACTGTTAAGTTTGCTCCACAAACAAGCACTCATTATACTAGGCTTTTTAATCTAATGTTAGTTGTGATTTAGGGTAATCTGTGCCGTTGTGATTCGTGGGTAAGGAATATTCAAATATCACCCTATCATTAACACTGCCTGCTAACGGCTTGCTGGTCATTAGTCAGAGTGTGTTGTAACAAGCTGACAAGCTCAAGACCGCTAGGATGATTCCGCAGCCCAAGTGCTGGCATCTTACCAATTATGCTGTTGCACAAAAATAATACATTTCTGATGTCAGACTTTCTGAGGTTCATGTGGTGCAGATTGTTATTCTGCACCAGCAAGCAGCTAGTAAGGAGTTAAATGGTACTGTCCATCTGGGATTCACAGCATAGATAACAGGTTAAGTCCATTAGGAGGCAGAAAGCTAAATCACTCTAAATGACTGACACAGGCTTTATTCTGCTAGGGTTCAACTGGAAGATTCTGGAGCAGAATGGCAGTACGTTAGGTATGTGGCCTGTAGTACTTTGTCAGAGAACCTCAGCTTTGTCAAATGCAAAAATGAAAATAATTTTGGAGAAAAAACCCAAACACAAACCCACAGTTCTGAAAGGTCATAATTAGTGAAGAGGCATGTAGTGCACAAAGCTTGGATAGAAAGCTTTGGAAAATTGACCATCAGGAAAGGTGATTATCACATAACTAAAGAAGAAGTACAAGAGAAAACGCTTTGTTTCATGCACAGTATCTGGTTAACAGGAAAGGTGGAGGAACTTTAGGGAACTGATTGTCAGAAAACCCCCTAAGGGATAGCACAAGTTAAAACGCTTTATGGGAGATTAAAGTTACACCCTGTGGTGAAAGAGGCACGCGGTTAGCAAAAATGCCTGTGTATTTTTGCATTTTGCAGCATAGCAGCAAAATCTGTTTTGATCTCATTTGTCTTGTTAAATGTTTCAACCAGCTCTGTATGCATTGTCTTTATATCCTGTAAGAAATGGGTTAAGATCCTGCATGCTGTTTGTCAGATTTTTAGATGTAAAGCAATGCTCTTGGAGGCTTAGCAACTTTAGTTAACCACAGCAGTGTTATGGTACGTGGTTCAGAGGCTGGTTTGAGTATTACAAGGCTACATACAAAGCAGATCTTCAGTGATGTGGCATTTGATTAGTGTGGAACTGCAAAGAAAAGACTTTTTGCAGTTGCAATGTTTTCATATTTGTCATCAGAGCCTATGAGTAAAACGAGATTATCTGCTTGCTGTATGCAGGTACCAGCAGAAAGAAAGTTTTGTGAACAGTACAGGCTACATCTGTGAGCCTGGAATCATAATGAAAGAAAGCCGAAAATGTTGAGCTTATTAGGAGTCTCCACCATCGTTTGCAGAGGACTTTGGAATTACTGCTGTTCTTGGATGGAAGGATTAAAGAAGGAGGTATTTCTGTGTGTCTGTGTATTGGCTAGTGTTAAAATCTCGGTGCCAGTATAAACAGAACTATAGTTTTGACACTTTTTTTATAATATTTCAGTTCTATACTCCAGTCTATTAGAAATTTGATTTAGCTACTGGCAATCCCAAATGCTAAATATGAGTTCATCATATACTTGTTTCAAAAAAAAAATCTGTAACTGATGACGTAGGATCACAAATGCCATTGAATGTCCATGATACTGGGGAAGTATATTTTTTATATGAGGTATCTATATCGTAGAAATATTGATTGCTATAATTGTTATAAACTACTTAATCATATTTGACCATGAAGTAAAACATGAGCAGATGTGATCAGCCTCTCAACTGATACAAATACAAATTAGGATAATTCTGTGAATCAGTAGAGTTATACTGTAAGTTGTACTGGTTTGCCCAGGGGGACTTGGCAGAAAATCTATAAAACTTGATGTGATTTTTGAGCTATATTGGTCAATCTTTTCAAACAGTTTTTGCTTTCTTTTTTTAATGGAGAAGTGTTTATAACCAGAAGTGTTTATAAATTAGGTGTTTTCAGGTGCTACAATACACAATGGTGCTTAAAGACTTACAATATCTTTCATAACAAATTCCGTCATCAAGTGTGCTAGCCGAATCCACATCAACCAGTAAACCACTGCCAGGCAAAAGCAGGTGATGACCACAAACTAGGAAAAAAAATTGATGCTACATGCAGGAGGAGATAAGCCCTCTTGCATTGGCAAATACAATGTTTGCACAACCACAGGCTGATGGTTTTCAAGAATTCGAGTAAGGCCCCTGGCTGACTGTTTGCTTTTGATAATCACTTTGCTTTTTCACTCTTATGTTCCTTAGACTTCTGTTCGTGTACATGTCTCTTTCATAATAACTCTGTGCACGTGGGGCCTATAAAAATACACTCTAGTTGTATAAATTATAGGAACTAAATACAGCTGGCCTTTCCGTCTGTATGGGTTGGAAGCACTAAAATATATAACTGCTGCAGGTAGCA
The DNA here is from genome assembly GCF_964289735.1 of Phaethon aethereus. NCBI lineage: Eukaryota > Metazoa > Chordata > Aves > Phaethontiformes > Phaethontidae > Phaethon > Phaethon aethereus. Next base: position 12,876,630 of record NC_138584.1, read on the forward strand.
GTTCTTCAGCAGATGAAGTTTTTTGTCTGAGTCACTGTGGGTAAATCAATTTTCCAGCGTGGTGGGTCATAATCTATCAATGATTCTGCTGTCTTTAGAGGTGTTCTCATTCAATTGAGATGTAAATGTGAGGGGAGTTCAGTGAAAGGTTTACTGCCTAGCTTTCCTCTCAACCTTTTTTTTTTTAGTGCATACATGCATGGACTAGCGCTGTTTGCAAATAAATTTATATAAATATAGAAATTAATGAGGTTGTTTCATCAATTATAAACAGTGAAAGTTAAAAGCTTTCAGTTTTGTCTATTCTTAATGTTACTGTTTTGTTCCAAAATCTGTTTTTAAGGGCTAAATTATGTAAAATACTTTAGGTTACGTACATGCAATTAATTTCAACAATATTCTTTTTCAGGTCTAGCTGAATCAATAATTTTTCCTTGTTTTTGTCAGGTTAATCAATACTTTATTCATTTTTGCAGCACTAAACCTGAATTTCAGACTAATAGCATTTAAGATACCTAAATAGCAAAAAATGTTCACCTGGCTTTATTTAGAGATTTTCAAGTCCTGTCTTGCAGATATGCTGATGTTTGTGAAACCATCAAGCTTTGATCATATCGATTAATCCAATTTAAAGATTTTTAGAATTTTTGTTTAATCTTCAGCTTGAGATAACCATTGGTGATGGTTTCAGAGGGAGTGATAGCCTATTTGGGAGAAATACTGTATTGCAAGCATTTGCAGCTATTACCATTTAAATAGCCCGTGTCAACCTAAACAATACAGGAGGGTTTGAATGACATTTTTTATGGGAGTTTGATTCCAAGGATCTTTATGGTATGATAAGTACATGATCCAAAATGGCATATTATGGAGATATTCTGAGCTGGGGCAAACACAGATCTCAAGCAAAGGATGATAGGCAAAACTGCATCTAACACAGAAGGAGTAAGCAATAACAAATAGATGGAAAGCACTTTAAACCCTGTCCTCCAACATGTACGGCACTGTATTGTGACATTCATCAGAGAAATCTCATCTTCCCAAGCTTCTTCCAATTTTCTGCAGCCTATTTGAATGGGTCCACTTCTATTAGGACTGAATTTAATGGGCAAGTAGAGTTTTTGTTCTAGCTGCATCCCTACTGCCAGAAGAATATCTGTACAAGTCCTGAACTCTGAATTCCTTGAGCTATAAATATCATACATTTCCTTACAGGTATGTGCCCGAATAACTCATTAAGGTTAATGTTTCAAATACAACTAGGAAAGAATTGTCAGGATTGAGGATTAAGGAAAGTTGTATTTTTTGGCTTTATTGCTTTTATTGCATGAAAATACTCAGCAGATTTTATGAGAACCTCCAGGGGGATACATGTTGTAAATAAACCGAGGTCTGAAAAAATAAGGTCCAGGGACTCTGAGTTACAAACTTGCACTTGGAATGTTAGGCAGGAATGAAGAACGCTGGTGACCTGCTCCTGCAGTGGTGGGTTGCAGGGAGCTGTGAGCATGGGGCTGGAGGAGTGCTGATGCCCACCAGACCCAAGCAAGGGTGAATCAAGAAGGACAATGCAAATTCTGGTATCAGAATCTGGTGTCTATGTTGATTTTTAGAATACCAAGTTTGTGTTAAATTACAGCTTAACTCTTAATTGTGCGAGTGTGACACTTTCATAATAAACACAGGCTGCCTGGGTTCGTATGAAAACAATCTTACATGTTTGATTATTTTTATTCATGTGGAAATTTTTTATGTCATCTGCTGAGTGGGTTTGGTGCTTTTCTGCCTTTTTTTCCAATTCTAGCTTTGAGTGCCTGCAAGGAAGGAAGAAAACAGACACCAAGAGGAATTGAAGTTCTTCATTGTGGGAAGCGTGTCTATAAAATTTGTCTTAAAACTTTGAATATTTTATTCTTGTAACAAAAAAGATCTCAAAGATTCAGGAACAGATCTTTCTGGCTGTATTCTTTATCTGCAAAGCTATTTAGATTCTTTGCTTAAAAAGATTTGTTCATTTAATAAATGTACAAGAATGGATTGGTCAATACTAACATTTAAGACACAATTTGTGTTTGCAGGCAGAAAGTTTTATTTAGTGCTCCTGTCACGTGAAAGGTGATGTGTTGCACAGAGCAGTACGAACATCATAACATTGACCTTGCCTTCAGGATACCATAGGAGAAATAGCGTGAATGACAATATTTACGACGTTGTTATGTTATTGTTATTAATTTCTGTAGATGTACTCTAAAGTGACTATGCCTGGGAGTCTCCCTGGTTTAGTATATTGCCAGTTCTTTGTTTAACAGGTCTATATACTATTGATATACTTTGTTATCTATTTAAATGTTCTTTATATAGTTGTCACTCCATCACTTGCCTCTGAAATACTGTCTGAAAAAAGATTCCTTACTTTTCTTTTCTTGTTTAATGGAGAGATATGTATGTGTGCATACGTATATACAAACGTATATATAATAAGTCTCTGCTGGCCATGAGAATTGTGGAGATGGTTTTTTGCACTTCAACTACTTCCTATAAACAGACTAAAATTTTAAAGCTCATTAGAATGTGCTTATGTTTATCTTCCATTTGAAAGCTAATCTGACGTACACTAGTATCTTGCTAATAGACGGTGTACGACATGTTCAAACAAAAAAATGTGCCATTAATAAAATGGCACTCAACATTACTGACAACGTTAAATGATGCAACCCCATCAGTTTTGAATCAAGTTAGACTTTATAATTTAGAATTCATTTGAATTCCTCTTAAACTCTGCTTCAAGCATCTCCTAGGTGTTTAGACTGCAGAAAGATAAAATGCATAGATGTATATTGCTGCCTAATAAATCTCTTTCATGTTTGTCACTTGCAGAGACAGAGTAGCCTGACCTTGGAAAAGGGCTATAATCTAGTGTCTTTATAGAGATGAGGAGGCAGCTTTGACAAGTAGAAGTTAAACCCTAGATGGTCCAGGACTATCTAGCCGTTGCTTAATCTTCTTAATATGGTAAGACAAATCCCATTCTTCATTTTTATATTAGCATATTTCAATTTTATTACAGTTTTTAACTCTTAAGCAGAGCTGTAGGAGCTTGGATAGAAATGCTGGGCGAGCACACACATTAAAGAGAAAAAGAGCTCCTCAATTCAGCAAGCTCACAAGTTTCAAAAAGCTTATTTTAAATGGCTGTGAGGAAAAATTAGGGCACTGAGCAAGACCACGTAACTACTGCAGAGACAATATAATAAGGAATATAAGATGGGAATTAATTACTATTAACAATAAAGTAGATTTATTCTGGGTAGGACTTGCTGTCAAGATAGGATTCCTAAGTGGGCACAGGCTTGGAAACATCCACTTCTGATTGTTACCTGCATCATCAGCAAGTTTCATATTTTTGGGAGCAGGATATGATTATCCCCAGTTGTTTCTGAAAAGGAACATACAATGTCAAGTTTAACCTTTGTGAGGTGACTGCCTGTTTTATAGTCTGTTACAGTGAACAGAGACTGACCAGAAGGATTTAACTTCTAAAACTATTTCTGGAACTGCAGGTCTGTTCTTTCTTACATCTCTCATATTATTCTCTATTTGAAGAAATTCTCTGCCGCTGAGTGGATTACATAAGCAGTCAAATAACTGAGTTGTGGTTGAAGTTAGCCAGATTAACTATGGACATAAATAGTATTTTCAACAACCCATACCTTTTATTTGAAGAATAGCTATATATTTTATGATTAACTTTAAAGCATTTTAACTCCATTGGCAAACATAGGTACAGAAAGTCTATGGTGTCTGCTCAGTGTATGCTTTGGATGTTTAAAATTTGTGATGTGAGCTGTAGTTGTCCCTGTATGTCACTGCTTGTTGTTGCTATCATTAGATTATGTGACATTTTCTAGGAAACTTGTCCACTTCTGGGTTAATTTCTTGAGTAAAAAATTATTTTTCTCCATTAAAACGAACAAAAACTACTAATAACCCAAAATTCGAAATTTGCAAAGATTTGTGTGAAAATTCACACAATGAGTAATATATCATAAACAGTCCAAATTGAAATTGGTTCTGCTGAAGTCAGTTGTTCTGAAAACATTTCCCATGTTTCACTAACTCTAACATTTACAATCTCATGTGGAATAAAATTGTTAAAAAGCAGAAGATTTGCAATTCAAGTCAAAATACCCCAAATCAAGCTTTGTACCTTCACTGTAAGGGTGTCATCAATATTTGGGATTTTGAAGGGAGGATTTTCAATCTCGGCTGCTCAGATATTGATTCTATTCCTCATGCTCATAAATAACCTTGGAAAGGGGTGATTAGTTATGAGATACAGACTGCTGATTGATTAAATATTTTTGAATACTCAAAAGTAAAGCTGATTCAAAGGAGGTAGAACATGATTTCTATGAAGTCAAATGACAGATGAAATTCAATTTTGGTAAATGCAAAGGAATGCATGTATTTAAATATGCATTTTGACTTAGTAGTTACTATTCAGGAGGGAGATTTTAGTGTTACTGTGATTAGATCAATAAAACTGTTGTCTCAATGCTAGTTAAAGAGGAAAATATAATTTTATAAAACATCCAGGAAAAAATAAGAAAAAGAAAAAAATGAGCACAATCCTTTTGAAATTTAGGTTGCGTTGTTATCTTGAATATTACAGAGAAGACTGGTAAAAGTCCTCAAAGGAACTAGAAGAGCTCCAAAGAACAAGAACAATAAAGGCAGGGAAGGGTTTCTTGCTGAGGACCAATTAAACGGCTATATACCTTCTCCTTGGAAAAGAGAGGAGTAGGGTTGTGGTGAAGGTCTAATAAATGACAAACGATGCAGGAAAGGTAGAATTTTTTATTAGTTGTTATAATGTAAGGATGAAGGTGTACTGAAGAAAATAATCATGCAGCAGTTTTAAAACCAATAAAAGGAAATACTTGTTTCATAAATGCGTAATTAAACTGTGGAATTCCCTGTCAGAGGGTGTGATGGAGATCTGAAATGTGAATACGCTCAAATGGGATTTGATTACATTGTGCTGTAATGAATAGGCCTAATTTTGTGGATTTTAAAGAACATGAAATCTTTAGATGTAATTCCCACCTCTGCTTTCAGATATAAAATCCTGCTGGAAGCACATGCCATTCTGTATTTTCCTAGTTTCTTACAGTATTTCCTAACTGTGGACCTTTGTTCAACCAAAATATGGCTGTTCTTGTGATCTTCAGACATTTGTGAATAGGATTAATTTTATCAGTATAAATGGTTTCTCTGTAAAGTGTGGTATTAAATGCTTGCATATGTTTACACTTTAATCTTGTGAAGTGCACCTGCAAGGCGTCCATGCTAAAATGTGTTGTTCTTGAAAAGAACTCTCTGATGGTCCACGTGCTTTCTCAGTATGCTCATGCACTGTCAAGATTTTTTGGCAGTCATGGGTGATTGTAAGGACAAAAGTGCAGGTGCAGATTTAGGGAGTGGGCTTTGCTGCTGTGTGGTTGCTGTTGCTTTTGTTCAGAAAGTTTTTTGTTCAGAAAATTTGCTTCTGATAATACCGTCGCATCAGCTGTCATCTTGAACTTCACAGAATCACCAAGGTTGGAAAGGACCTTCAAGACCATCAAGTCCAACCGTTAACCCAATGCCACCATGCCCCCTAAACCATGTCCTGAAGCGCCACATCCACATGTTTTTTTGAATACTTCCAGAGATGGTGACTCCACCACCTCATTCCAATGCTTGACCACCCTCTCGGTGAAGAAGTTTTTCCTAATATCTAGTCTAAACCTCCCCTGGCACAACTTGAGGCTACTGCCTCTCATCCTATCACTAGTTAGTTGGGAGAAGAGACCAACACCCTCATTGCCACAACCCCCTTTCAGGTAGTTGTAGAGCGCGATAAGGTCTCCCCTCAGCCTCCTCCAGACTGAACAACCCCAGTTCCCTCAGCTGCTCCTCATAAGACTTGTTCTCCAGACCCCTCACCAGCTTCGTTGCCCTTCTCTGGACATGCTAAAGCACCTCAGCATCCTTATAGTGAGGGGCCCAAAACTGAACCCTGTATTCGAGGTGCGGCCTCACCAGTGCTGAGTACAGCGGCACGATCACTTCCCTACTCCTGCTGGCCGCATTATTTCTGATACAGGCCAGGACACTGTTGGCCTTCTTGGCCACCTGGGCACACTGCCGGCTCATGTTCAGCCAGCTGTCAACCAGCACCCCCAGGTCCCTTTCTGCCGGGCAGCTCTCCAGCCACTCCTCCCCAAGCCTGTAGCGTTGCATGGGGTTGTTGTGACCAAAGTGCAAGACCTGGCACTTGGCCTTGTTAAACCTCATACAGTTGACCTCGGCCCATCGATCCAGCCTGTCTAGATTTGGACTAAATTTGGACTAACAATTTTATGTCGATGGAAATTAAATCCAAAGAAAGACTAGCATGGAGCTTCTCTTTTGCTGACTGGGGTCCTGTACCCCTTGCAGCATTCTGTTAACAAAGTTGCAGATCAGTCCTCGATGAGGAGCTGAAATTTACCCCCTTACATGCACCCAGGTTCTTTCCTATGAAGAAGCAATTGATATGATTTTGTAGTGCACATGCTTCTAATGATTTTTGGGGTGTTGTGTAGCCTGTTTCACTCTATTTGCTTATCAATTTCAGAACCAATTAATTATTTTAAGGTTTTAATTTTTTGTTATTTGCTTTTGTAATCCATAAGAGACATTCTGTTGCTTTATGGTAATCTGTATAAGTTTGTGGATGTATGTCAAGTATCTCAGTTTACAGGATTCCTTTTCTTGTGAAAAGGAGTCCTAGGGAATGGAGAAAATGGGCTAAGAAAGAGATAAGGTAACAAAAACAGGAGGAGTAGAAGAAAATAAATTCACTGGAATTTCAAAATAGTGCATGTGAGAGAATCTGTTGTCAGCAAATTCCACAAAGGTTTTTCGGTATAGAACGTGGAAGAAACATATTTCAGAAATACAGGATGTACTCTGATTCTCTGATGCCTCTCCTTTCTACTTTGGCCTAAATTTGACGTGGCTGAGATGTCTTCCCCATAGCAAAAATCCTGGAAAGCAAAGAGTGGTGCAGCTGGTCCCTGGCTAGTTCATTGCTAAGGGGAAATCTTAATTAAAGCCTTCTTCATTATAGTTTGTCCTTGGAATGGATCAGATGTTACATAGAATATTCCATGCTAGGGACACCTTCAGAGAACACTAGGCGGGGAATACAAATTCTTTGGAGAATGAGGTGATTTTAAGATAGATAATGGTATGCAGAGGTAGAGTTTTGGAAAATTTGGCCTTTGCTTTGGATTTTCAATGGTTTGGGCACTCTGCCTGTAATTGTACACTCACATCCCGGAGATTCTGCCAGTCACCTGCCACTTGATGTGATAACATCCAAACACTCTTCTTGCCAAGTCCTACAGGACTCCTCGTTGCTCTATGCTCAGAGATTTAAACCAGATTAAAAAGCAACCATGAGAACCAGAGCATGAAAAGAACCCTTAAATATCTGGGAAGTATGCACTGGCATTTCACAAGACACAGCACTGTTTGGCATCATGCAAATGACGTAAGTGCCAATGGATAACATCTGAGAGCAAGAACAAGCTAGTGATGCATATTTTGGACAGCTTCTGTGGTATACTCTACCTCTGTTGATAGTTGATTGTTGCTTGAGCAGCAAAATGTTGCATTGACTCAAAAAAAGTATTTTGCAATTTGCAGCTGAAATATTTCAATCTGGGATAATTCTGCTTGAAATTTATATATAATTTTAATTTTCCCCATGGGAAAATGAAAAAGTGTTGATCGAACCATTCCCTCACATAGAATACTGAAACTGCACTTTTCAGTAATTGGTTTAACACAAAAATGCTCAACTTAGTATCCGGGAGTTTGAGATTAATACCCTTGACTAAAAATTGTCTCCTCATCCAAACAAAAAATTCTTCCCCTCTTTAAGTTCCTTGCGGGCTCTTCAGATTGGCTCAGCCTCAGATGTGCTGACATAAATGAAAAAACAGTGCTTTTATAGGCTTCTAAATAAATCATTGATTTACATGGGCAGAAGAACCACCCTTTTCATAACCAAATCATAGGGGTGAAGAGCTTTCGGTAAAATGTTTCATATTTTGCTAGAGAAGCTTTACAAGGTCTTCATTCCTGCATAGATTTAACTAAAAGGATTTGTATTAAGCACGAATGTTTGGCCCATCCGTTTCCTTTCCTGGGTATCTAGCAATGTCTAGAAAGTCTAATTTCTTTTCAAATGTATTTTGCTCTTCCTTGGGCCTTTTCAATCTCATCTATTTCTTAAATCTTACAGCTAATGTAACTCGTCTCATTGTGATAGAAGACTTGGCCAATTACATCACACAATGCATCTGTCAGGACAACTGAGTGAAGAGATGATTTTATTGTATACCTATATTTCTCCAGATACCATTGTCTTAACGCTAGGAAACGAGTGAGTCTAGCCAAATACATGAACAGATGATGCTATTTGTGTGGTATTTGTTAATGATATCTGCTGGAATACTTTGCTTCTATTTTAGAAATAAGAAATGTGCAGTCATTCTCAGAAATACTTCAGTAGCTGTTCTGTAGTTCAATGAAATGAAACCTGCACTATTTTTATCTGTTTTTTAATTAATATATCCATGTCGCCATAAAAACAAAACCAGTGGGATCTTACTGACACTGTTAACTCTTGTGAGAGCATGCCACATATCAGCAAACTCAAAGGTAATTGGAGGGAGTAAATAGTTACATTTTTCATTTATTCAGATAATTTTGAATTCTCAAAATTATTAGTTTGGCAGTGTAGTAAAATATTTTTCCCCTTTCTTCTTGAAAATGTTTGCACATTTGAAAATGTGTGTCTGGTTAAATATAAGTAGTCTTGGCTGTATTTAGCTTATTCTCAGTATTTCCAAAATCAGGCCAACAGCAACATTCATGGACTCAAGAATCAGATTCTGATTTGAGCTTCAGCAGTGTAAACCTGTGGTTAAGATCTGACATTTCAGTGGTTTTACTTTGACTGTAATTTTGAGAACAGAATATGACTTTTATTATTACACCAAATACAATTTTGTATGCTAAAAAAGAAAAAAAAAAAACCCCAACCAAGCTCAACCTACTTTAGAACTATCATTTAAGACAAAATTCATTAAAAAGAAATTCCACAGAAGAAATCCTATTACCTTCTCAGGCACCGACTGTCACTGAAAAAATGCTTTTAAATACGGATTCATACCAACAGCTTTCTGTCCAGCAGGTGACTTTCTACATTAAAAGATTTGTAGAAGTGGAGATTGTAATAGGATGAACAACCTTGATAAAACACTTTGATTCTTATCTTTGAATTTTTTTCCCTATTACATTTGCCTTAGCTGGTGCTGCTGCAGTTAAGGGGATGTCTAACGCTCCCATTGTAAACTCCTTTCATGAGGTTTTATGACTTCATAGTAAAAAATAGCTTATATCTGAAATACAGCAGATTTTTTTTTAATAACTCATTGTTCAGTTAAATAGTGAATGTTAAGTTGAAAAAACACATTTATTGTAAATGAAAGGGCAATCTTCAGCTATGTAATATCACCTCAGATTAATAAAAATGACAGTATTTTAAAAATCCAATTTTGTTTTCACAGTTAAGGTTGGTTGTTTGATTACCTTTTTTGCATTGCACTTTGTTTAGACAGGGAAAATCAATGAAGTTGGTTTCAGTGGGCTGGTAATCATTTTCACTCTCAGGTTGTTAGCACCACAATATTTAAGATGCAGTAGCCGCAAGGTAAATTTGATGAAAACAACTGCATGTATTGGAATTTTCTGAAAAGTTCTAATGTTATATCCATCAATTTTTGGTTGCATGTTATGTGTCAGAACCCAGCAGTATTCACCTGCTCAGCTCTGATTTCTACCCTCTTGCCTGTGAGTCGTGCTGCAGAAAGCCTAGCTTTCGAAGATGCCGTCTGCAGCTCCTCCTTTCTCCCGATTCTGAGGGGCTGTTTTCACAAGCAAGAGCTGGAAGATGAACGAGCTGGGAATTCAGAGTGGGGAGCTCCTTTCCCTGCCCTCCTTGTCTTGTTTCCTTGCAAGCCTGGGCTTTGCCCTTTCTTGTTGCCTGACTTGTGACAATGCACCTGACTTGTTTTTGAGTTCTCCTGGCTTTTGGGTTTATGTTCTAAGCAGTGACTTTGCTGTCATGTAGCTTAGCAAAACTACGTTGTAATGGAAATGTCAGTCAGTTCTGTCACAGCAGCCTCAGTGCTGTAACAAATAACCTTCTGGGCGGGGGTATGAGTTTAGTGTTAACAGGTTTTATTTGGGATAGCTGTAAGAGAATGGTGATGCTTCCTTTAAAATCTTGGGGTTTTGAAAGTGCTTTTGTTATTTGATGCAGGGCTAACTGAGACGTCCAGTTTTAACGGCTTTTTCTTGTGAACCAACTGTAAGAATTCAGGGCTCGGGGAAAAGACAAGTCAGGGGAGCAGAGGCAGCTTGGAGCACTTCAGTGCCTCTCCCTTGTGGAACAGGTTAGTGTATGGAGGGGTTTGCTCTTCCAGTGAATGCTGGGAAACCGGCACATATTTCTCTCCTTGAAGAAGACACAGCAGAACAAAGGCCCGTGTTTACTCTTTCTTCAATACTCTGCAGCTCAGATCTTCAATGTCCTGTGAGCTCGTTATTTGTCTTTATTTGCTATTTTATGCAAGGTACGCACCGTAAATACAGGAATGAACAGCTAAATACTTAGTAATTTGTTACTAAGTGTCTTACTCTTGGTGATGCTGTTTTCTCCATGTTTACAAAAGAGAATTAACTACGGTTGTGTAATTCACTTAAGATGGTTATGCTGGAGTTATCGAGTACCTTTGGAGAAGGCACTATCAAAGGGTAATAGTGATAGTATAAGGAATAGCTTGCAAGTACTTGCAAAGGCAGGAAATTGTGTCACTACTATTGTTTTCAAACAGGAGCCATTAGATTTGGCTGTGAAGTGGTTTTAAATGTGCAAATCCTTTAAGCAGAGATTTTCAAAATGCCTATCAGTTTATTGAAAACTACCCTAATTTGAAATTTGTGGACTGAATATATTGCTTTTGTAATATAAAACACAGGCAAATTTGTTTTGTTTTGTGTTAGGAAGTATTAGAACCATACAAAAGTGATATGAAAGCTTTAACTAGAAAAGGTTTAGATTTGTCATGCAAATGAATTCATGAAAATGATCCATTCGCAGTAGATAAATAATGGAGCTAAGTTATTGGAAAGTAAAGATAACAACAGTATCTCTGGGATCTCATTGTTCAAGAGCTTCCTATATATATAGTGTGTTATTGCTTAAGCGTTATCAGGTTATCTTCATTCTGCTCAAATTTATGTGACTTTTCAGTATCTGTGGAAAAATGGTGTGAGAGGACCTGGCTATTTTGACTTGTGGTTGTTCATTTTGCCATGGACAATGCAGACTGAAAAAAATCAGAGTTGCATTGCTAGAGTCAAGTGACATGGTTATCTAAAGCTGAGCTTGAGATAGAATTTCTTTGTTCTTTGTTGTTCATTCCCTTCAAATATAGTGTAATTAATTAATTAGGAAGTTCACTTTAACTGTGAAATGGAATAAGTGAAAAGAGAAACCTCCTTTGTACATAGCCTTTCCAGTCCCTAACACCCCACTGACCTCTTGATATTACTTAAGTGAAAACTGTTCTTTCATTTACAAACCCTGCTCTTTCCACCAGTATTTTGGAGGAAAGGTTCAAGAGCATGTTGGGCCTTACCTACCAAGTACAGTCAAGAGGGACTGTGACAACAGCCAGGAGTGAGTCTCAAAGCACAGGGCTTGTCCCTCTTGCCTCCATCTGAAAAGAAACAGCTGGGGCCCTATCCTTTTACAATGGTTGCTTTATGAAAAATAATTTATAGTAGATACTGAGGTGGTCATACACACAGATAAACACCCTGACCTCCTTTCTGTAGTCCATGTGTTCCAAATTTCTCTATTGTGCAGTGGGATGATTGCAGTACAATTGTCTCCAACCAGTGACAGCCTGTAACTGGGTAGCCATGATTTTCTTTTCCTGATAAGAGATGCAGGAGAAAATTCTTCAGCAGAGAAAGAAAGTACATTTTAATTATCTATACTTATCTGTATGATCATTTAAACTATAGAGACATTGACCAGGAGCGTGCTCAATAAACCCTCTTCTCCTCATCTGTTGTGGGGTTTTTTTTTGGTTTTTTTTAAGTAAAGCATATTTTGTGTATTTTTTTGGAGAGATGCTGCTTTCAGGGAGGAGCTTCAGATAGTGTACTGCAAACAAAGCTTCTCCTCAGCCATCAGTGAAGTGCATTTGAGGACCCATGTGATTTCAGCCTTTCTCTTTTGCCAGGTTTATCATGTCGATGTGGGTGGCTTTGCTTGCTGTGCTTACTGGGTGCTTTTGTGGTTGGCATGGGCCATTGTGATAAACTAGGTTTGGATTTAATGATGGGAGATGGCACTTAACAGTTAATAGTCACAGAAATAATTTTTATGGTATTTTGTTCTTTTTCAGTATAGCACTCTATGGCAAGGACATTTATTCTTTCCACATATGATTAGGTGACATCCATCTTTTGTGAGGCCAAAACTGAAGATATTTTGGGCTGTGTATGGGAGCCTGTATTCTTTAGGGAATAAAGTATAAGGGTGTGTAAAAACTCCAGCTAATGAGCCATAAACTTATCTGGCAAGTTATTGTCCTTTTCCCTTGGTTTATTCTTAGGCTACAAAACTTAGTTTAGAATATGAATGGAGAAGAACAGATTCCCTTGACATTCTTGAACCCTCTCCATGCCTCCCTGTGACACAGAAGGGTTAGCTTTGAATAAAGTTGTCCCTGTTTCGAAATAAAATATTGGCTGGTCTGTCAGCAAGGAAAGCATCATAGATCATGTGAGAGTTTCTGTTACTAATTTTGCTGAAGTATGTGTTTATGTGAGAACAGTGGTGTGTTATGCAAGCCAACATTCTACAGCTTCTGAAGTCTTACTGGTATCAGCCATCAGTAGAGTCAACACTTAACTGCATCTCTTGCAATGCTCCACAGTCCAGTCTTGTTTCTGGTTTTCAGGAAGTTAATAGTCCTGAAACAATTTGAAGATGTTGAAGGGGGTGGATGTTTTCTTTTTCAGCCAGCAAGAGAACAAACAGTATAACCAAACTATTAGAGTGAGAGAATGCTTTCGTTCATCGGGTGAAAGTATTACAACAATAGGGACTCCATGCACCAGAAGGTGAAGGTAACATCATATTGCTGCTTGATTACCTCTGCCTGACTCCCTCTAACTGACTCCATTTTAATTATTATCTGTTTGCCTTTTCACTTTACCATTGAATTTCTGTTTCAGCAATTATTTACAAATATTTTCAGTGTTTCTGCAATATATTAATTTGGCCATTCTGTAAAATTAAGTATTTTATTTATCCATAGAAGCAGTATAGCAGAGACAGTTGAGCAACTGTTGTGGTATGAAAAGGTGCTGCTTTGTCAGTCCATTCTAGTTTTGGCTTTCCTCTTCAGACTATTTACCAGCATGTTAGTGTAATCATGGTGCGTGTTTGGGTTTTTTGGGGGTTATTTTTTGTTTTTTAAACGTATCTACCCATATGCCGTGCTATTCTGCTGCACATCATGACTCACAGGCCATATGATAATGATGTTTGACTTACGTCAACTTAAGCACACTTTCAAGTAAGCATTCCAGAAAACCAAACATCAGCTCCCAAAGTTGATGAATTCTGTTTATAGCTACAATTTTTTCTTTATGAAAAATAAGTTACATCATAATATTTCATTAAGTAGTTTTTTAACGTGTATTTTTACTAGTGGGGGCAAAGTACTTTCTTCAGATGGAAATCTCATTCTGGCTATGCTTCTTCAGTCAGCACTTCTGTTCTCTCCTTATGCAGAAATCCCGTTTTAGCATTCCTTTTTTCCCCTTCTCTGAAACATGATTGTATGGCTCTAGTAACCCAGCAGAAAACTGTAGAGGTCAATTCAAGAAGGCGCCAGAATGCTACTGGCCCAGGAAGCACTCCACATGCTGAACAGTTTCACTTAATTGTTCATCCCTCCCTCTCTTCATCTTAGCCTGACTGTAAAGTGCTTTCAATTGTAGTTCCATGTTTTCAGAGGAGCTAAGGCATGTCAAAGCTGAAATACAAAAGGGTATCCTTAGAAGCTGTGAGCTAAAATGGCTTTCTTACAGTTTTGGAGACTAGGCTGAGGTGCTGTGAATATCTATTCCTTATTCCTGTATCTCAACCTTGTCTCAACATTATAGAACATAAAATGGCGAGGACTAGTGGGACATACTGTGAACCTGGTTGTTCACTGAGTGCCGTAATATGTAAAGGTTTTTGCATTTGGTCTCACGTTTTTAATATATAACTGTAAAATGTTAATTCAGTTCAAGTGCTAGAAATATCTGTATTCTCAGCTGTTATTAAAATGTAGTTTAAAAACAAACACATGAAAAAATCAATACACTGTTAATGTACAGTTGTGATACTTAATTTGCTTCATTTATTTCCATGCTTGTCTTTTACTGAGTTCCTTTCTATACCTGATGCAATTGGAGCCTGTGTTATAGCTCAGCTGTGTATTTTAGTGATGCTGTTTGTATATAACACATACTTGCTTACATCTTAGTCCCTACTTCTCTCTGTGTATGCTAAGACAGAAAGACCTGTTGGTTACTGTGTGATTAAATACTGATGTGTCTGTCCCACAGATCTGTTTAAAACGGTAGGTTTATTAAAATATTCAGGGTAGGTTAAAACATCATCATATAATAAACTGCAGTAACTGTCTCCATGGAATATTAAGTAAATGCGGATAAATGACACATTATCTAGGTGCATGTGTAGAGAAAAAATAGTTTTAACAGTTTTCATCATCAGTTGTGAAAGGAGAAAAATGCTTTATGGTACTTTAGATAATGCAGTTCTGAAACAGACCTTGCTGCCCCACTTCAAGCATAATCCTTACAATGGCTATATTGCAGTGAGGATAAGATCATCTTATAAGTACCATAAAAGTGCAGTCTGCCATGGTTTCCCAGTTTCTTCCTTTTCCAGTTCCTTTTTAAAATCAGAATTAAATAGACTCCCAGCAGTAGTTTATCTGTGCTTCATCAGAAGATAGGTATTTTGGGTTAGTGAGAACAAAAAGCCCTATAGGTAGTAATTGTTCCTCTCTCATGAACAGTTCGCAAAGAGCAAAAACAAAACAAATGAGGTTATTTTCAGGCACCTTTGCAAACAAAAATAATCCTAAGCTCTATGTATTTTAATGGGGAAAATACCAGCATATGTAATTAGAAAGAAAATTAGTTCAATTATGAGATTTGTTATACTGTTAAAAACCACTGATGTTGACAAAGACAGCTTTAGAAAGCGAGTAATGTTCCATTTTAATATCAATTGTGGTGTTTATTAATATTTTAGAAGCCAAGGAGCATGTCTGTAAAAATCCGATGGTATAAGAAGGCAGTACTTTACCAAGTGCTAGCTATGTATGGTCTGACTGTGCTATTTATCTGAAACATGTACACAACATATTTGTTATCAACATGTCCAGATGCATTTAAACAAATGGTAGTGTAGGGAAAGTGCTTTTCAAAGCACTGAGGAAGAGATATGAAGCTCTTTTTGGTGTATGCTCCTTAACTGAATGATTCTGATGAGTGTATCTAGAACTTGCCACAGCTATACATCCCTCTGATAAATAAGGACATTGGTCCATCCAATATTTTCTAGGTGTTGTTCCCCGTCCTCCACTAACTTCCATGGAAACTTGTGGGTCAGTGATATGTGTATCATTTGTCTTCAAATTGGCATTTTTTATTCAATTCAGGCAAGCAGGGAAATCTGTTACAGAATGTTATTTACCACTGCTGTTACCTTTAACAAGCAGTAGTGAAAAGGTAAGAAGGGAAGGGGGGCTTTGAGACAGGTGTGGGATTGGGTTTTGCTTCCATTGCTTTCTGCTAACCCAGGCAAACACCTTTATTCTTGTAGTGTCTTTCTCCAGCCATTCATATGAATAGTGCTTGTTGTAATACTGCTTGTTCCATCTTTAAAGAGTTAGGATTTCATGAATGTAATTTTTTTTTTTTTTGCAAACAGTAAAAATGTAAGAAAACAATATTAGAATGGGGGCTCAGCTGCTTGTGATCCATCTTCACAAAAAATATGACAAACACATCTAAGTTTCATCCTATGCGTTACCGCAGTACTTTCCCTCTGCAGTACAAACCTCCACAAGCCAAGCATATAATTACTGCAAGTCTTTCACCTACAGCATTGTCTACAGACCTGAGATGCTCAAGAAAACTTATTTCAAACTGTGGACAGGAGACACAAAACCATAAAATAGCAGGAAGTCTTTCCAAAAGGAAATACTACTTTATAAACTTTGAAATCAAATTGAAATTAATTTTGTTTGAATGAAAGAAGTGCAGCAAACAGCACAGCTTTCAGTAATTACAAGGTAATGTTGTTTGTATTCTGAATATCTAACAGCAAAAGAAGACCAGTTTCGGAGGCAAGTCACTGAGGAGCATACATTGTACTGATGCTTCAAGTAGAAGTAACCTTCTTCTTCCCATTATACATGATTTTTCTTAGATAATTGTTAGCTTGTGTCAGGGAAATGTGACTGTTTCACACTATGTGGACCTGTGCTGGCCTGGAGGCGGTTTTAGAGGCATCTGAGTACATGTTAGATTTCTGCACAAAATTCAAATGGAGAAAGACACATTAGGTGTTTAATTTGTTTTGCATACTCCTGGAGGACCATTGGCATACCTGTCCAGCATTATGTGGAAAAACTGTCTTTGAAAGTCATTTTGAGAAGGTACCTGCTATGCCAGAGGAACAAAGTAAAAGCGTCTTTTCAACTTTCCTCACTAGTTAACAGTGGCTGAAGCTCAGATGAAGGTTACACTGAGTGTTGCTCTCTTCAAGGAGTTTTTACTGAGTTTGAGGTCTGCCACCACTGATGTGTGTATCTCAGGATCATGTTTTCACCAGACTGGTGTGAGGCATTTACAGGTGGATAGTTTGGTTGGGTGACCCTTTGTGTTCATGGATCACTTTTCTAGGGATTACTTCAGAGCATTGACACAGTGCAACCTTGAAGTACATTCAGATCTGAAAACATGCCTTGAATGGGTGCTACTTCCATAGTATGCCAGTGTGCAGGGATGCTTGATTGCATCTTGGAGGCAATAAAAAGTACTTGCTGCAGCCCAGGTTTGAGCTTGACTGCTCAGTTCTACCTTTGGAATAAGTTGTTCCTGTGTCCATTGATATTAATCTAACGAGTAATGAGTTATGGACCCTACCAGTATTGCGTTAATAATCTCTTCAGCTTTGTATTGGACATATAACTCTTCTGGTTGTTTTTGCATCAATCGTTGAGTGGTAGAAACAAACAAACAAACAAAAGTCCTTTTATTGGTTTAGTTTTAACAGGAAATAAAGTTTGTTTCAGATTTCTGTCATTACTTGTGACTAAGTTCTAGTTTATTTCACTGATAGCTGTATGTTAGAGCCAAACACTGTTTAAACATTCCTGAGCCATTATCTTCATTTCCATGGATTTTTCAGTTCTACTAGAGATTTAACTTCTCCGTTACTCTATTCAGTATTTTACTAGGTCATTTTATTTTTACTGCTGCATCCTTTTCCAGCAGTCAGTAAGAGGCGGGATGTAGGATAGGCATGCTTTGCTCAGGATCTGAATTCTGGCCAGAGCCTCAACAGAACAAAATAATTGACTCCAAATCAGCTTGGACCAATGACTCTAAAAGATACAATTCCCATCTGTGACTCCACTTCTATTTCTTGTTCTCTTCCAGGTAAAGTGCCGTCTGAGGAAACAAATTGTATGGGGAGTTGTTATCCCTTGTAGATCATCTACACTGTTGGGTACTTAATACTGAAGCTGTATGTCCTAAAAAAGGTAAATGAAATGTGGAAACAGCACATTTCTCTCTCTGGTTTGTGAAACCAAGCAAATGGGCATTATTTGACATGATCATAGATACAGGGAGGTGCCTTGTTGCTTTAACTATTTTAAGTTTCCACTCTTTCCTAATAGGTTCCTCCTCTTTGGAGGATCCTTTCCTGAAATGACAATTGAACAGCAAGTGAATTGGCCCCCCCGGAGTGAAAACAAAAGCTCTGTTTATTTCAGAGTGTCACTCACCATTCAGTTCTGTTTCTTGAGCTGACAGCCAACCTTCAGAAGTCTGTGGCATTGCACATTGCAGATTTCTTGGCTTCTTGGAGCTGTCCATGCTTTGGCTTGAGAAGTGAAGAAACAAACCTACAGACATTTGCTTGCAGGGACCTACTGGGGAAATAATTCAGGCACTGGACCAGAAGTTCTTGATATTGGGGATGTTTCTTGATACTGTGGATGAGAAGGTGTAAGTTGGAGAAAGGTAGCTTTCTCTAAAATTGTGAGCTCTCACTGCTTGAGTGATGTGAAACTTGGTCTCCTAGCCAGTTTTCACATGTTCTATCTTCAGTGATACTGATGAACTGAATTACAGTGTGGTCTGCCTAGCGCATCTGAGACTGCTGTGCTAGGAGCTGTACAGACACGTAGAGAATAGCTTCTGCTTCAATGAACTTGCAGTAGACTGTTTTGTTTATTGATAAATGCACAGATGATATTACTTCCTCAAGATTATTCATCTGGTCAACAAAGAAGCTGTGTAACCCTGGTTTCCACTCCAGTCTTGTTTCACATAAATCATTCTGCCTAAGCATTAACCATTTTATTCCCCTCTAAGATGGAATATAATAAAAATAAAACCTTTATTTGACCTTTTCATTTAAAAGATCCCATTCAGTACCAAGTCTCCAGATTGGTGATGAAGACATAACTGTGCCTCTCCTCGGTCCTCCATCGGCTATATGTATCTTGGTTTTGCTTATTTAACTCATTTTCTCCTCACCATGACACTTACAGGCTATGAATTGTGGGTTTTGATAAACTTTGTACTTATTTGCTGGTGTCCTTTGTTTTCCTGTTATTACTGTGGCTGAATGAAAAGTTTTCTTCTGGTCCCAGAGAAAGTATCTGCTGTCTTGTTTGCATAATTCTATTTTAATCTTTTTCTCTTGGTTAGTATTCTGTGTGGAGCTCTGTACCACCTAATGGATTTCTTTCTGCAAACGTGAATCAAACTTGCAGGTGAATACAGATTTGCACTTGGCAACCCCTCTCTTGCTAACCTAACTGGCTTCTAACCCCAGTTTAATCACTATGAAAGACCAATCTTACTCCCTACAATCTCAAAAAAAAAAAAAAAAAAAAAGCATTCATTTTTTGCATTAGACAAGTTACCTTGCAAAAGCAGGTTGACTTGTTTCTTTGAGGGCATCATGAACTTTCCATGATCTTGAGAAATCCCATCTTTTAGCCATGGAAAGGATAAACCTATTGGTGCCTAAGGCAATACAAGTAAAGAACTTGCCAAACTCAAATGTTTATACTTTTGGGAACATGTCCTAATGACGGTAATTTCACAAGATTATTCAGTCGCCCCATGGCTTATTTATAAAATGTTAAAATGTTAAACACAATTAGTGTAAGCATCCTAATCTCTCGAGAGAATCTTTGCTCATATTATTGCTTGGAGCCTGTGTAAAATAGTCTGGGGTATTTTATCTTTTTTGGTTTTGTTTGCTTTTATTTTTTGAGACTGAATGGGAAAGGAAATCTCAAAGATAAAGTGTTTTCTTTCTTCTTGCAGGCTACTACACTTTGCTGGTGAAGCTGTAGTAGTCTAGTTCTATCCTGGAGCAAGATTATACAATTTGGGTACCTGTGGTTTTAGTTGTGTGCGGTGATCTTTTTTTTTATCACCATATGATGAGAACATTGTAATGTGACCTGTATGGGACTATTTCTTGTCATCAGACAGAAAAGGAAACTATCAGTTTGTTTATTAAGTAGACAATGATACTGGGAGAATGTAAAACTAGTCTTCTGTTTGCTGCAGTAGTGGTCTGTGTCTACCTAGGAAGTGTCAGAAACTAGGTGAGGTTTTTGTTTGGTTTTTTAAGACTTAAATAGTTTGTAACCTAATTCTGTGAGATTTTTTTCGTGAGTGATACTGTCTCATTTATAGTCGGACAAGGAAGAGATGCTACATCTTCATCCCTGAACGTATGGCAGGTGGCTAAGAATATAGCTGCTTCTGTGAAGAGTATTTGATGGTAGACCTCCTTTTTCCTTTAGTGAACCTGTTGGCATTCTTTAACTGCCCCTTTAGCTTCCTAAGTTTTGGTGGTGATGTTGGTCTTGAGTGATCACAATAACTGGATGAAAGGAGGAGTGGTTATAGTGTGCTTCACCATGGCAGCAAGCACAATGTGAAGTAATGATGAGTTTGGATTTTAGGTGTCATGTGTGCTTTGATTAATGTTAAGCTATCTGGAGTGTATTTGATGCTTAAGTAATTTTTCAAATAATTTCACTTCTCTTGTGATACACACGTCACTAATGGCTAGCAGAAGAGCGTTGTCTTTCTAACTGGGTCTTCTAGACTTCTCATAGTAATTCACACGTGGACTCTTACACACTTTGTGATGAGAAGAGAATGGTTTTAATGGATAGACACCAAAAGGACCTCCTAGCCTCTCATCTTTGTGGAAGACTATCAGCTTATGGATTGAGAGAAAGCTAAGTTCATTTGTTTATTTTTATCTGTTAAGATAAAAAATGTGGACAAGGCATTGGAATTTGTTGTCAGAATTCCAAACGCATATTACTTTAATTATTAATAGGCATAAAGAGTTATGAAATAAAGAAGTTGTCTCCATGAAATCTCACAAGTGAGAGCTTAATGTCTGTCACAAAGATGGCACAGATTCTAGACACTTTGGGCATTGTATTTGTATAGGAGGAAGGCCAGGTTAAACAGCTTGATGTGCAGGTGATTTGACAGCAATAGAAACTTCTCCTTGGTCTTTAGTGAGTTTTGAGCTCACCTTTTTCTGCATTTGCTAAGTGTTTGACAGCAAAGGCAATCAAACCTTGAATAATCCTAAAAAGTCAAGAAAATATTTCTTACTGTTTTTATCCAATAAAAAGCGAGTTTGAGTGCTAAAGTCATGTGTGAACAGAAAAGTACACAAACGCAACAAAAAAACAACCGTAGATCCGATGAAAAACTTTATCTGAATAATTCTCTCTGATAGTTGCTTATGGATGGTAACACTGAGGAAAAGGATTTCTATTTCTGGGCTTCGTGGAGGAAATCTCTAAATGAGGATTTGTACGAAAAGTGGGACGAGAATGTGAATTGCAATGGATGTTAGAAACCAGGAAGAAAGACAAAATTGGGAGAGTGGGAACAGGGGAAGTGAAATAAAGGCAGAGGCAAGTTTGTTCTTCAATTTCTCCTCAATACAGTTTTTGGTACTGATCTTTTCAGCCTAAGAACATCTAGTAAAAGGAAGAAAGGCACGAAGACCTCTGCTGGTCACACTGATAAGGGAGATAATGTCTTTTTAGTGAGGATGCAGGATGTATCTGCAATATGTTGCCACACAGAACCACAAGAAGTATAGTTTGATCTTCCTCTTGTGTTATCACATCCCCAGAAAATGATTTAATTCTGCTGCCACTGGTTTCAAAGCAATTATTATTCTTCTGATTTGTGCCTGATACTACGAACATAGCTGATGACATCTAAAAACCTTTCCATTTGTTTAGCTTAGGATTCTGCTACTGTGCTTTATCTTCTGGCTTTTATCTTCACATCTGCAACAAAAATATGAGTCTCAAATGAAGATTTCTATGAAATGACTTTGCCTACGACAACCACCAGATTGTAAATGAGATGTGACAAGGCAGAAGGTGGATATTCCGGTTTAATAACTACAATTAATCAATCGATCCATCACTCTATGTCCCTAGGGAAATTGGTACATTATATGGATGCAGCCACCTTATTTTATGATCTGTTGCATTGCCCTTGGGGAAGTCCAGTTCTTCTATGTGATAATCATCGGCTCAGAAGTGACAGTGAATTTAAAATACTGCCTTTACAACCTCCCTAGATTGGTGGATCATCAGATTGGATGATACAGTCATGAGTCCGTGTAGGTGATCTATAACTCTGTTCTACCCAAAGAGAGTAAGAGAAGTTTTGTTGAGGTTTTCTGAAAATTGACTGTAATAGAGCAAGATAAAAATTAGCCCTTTTAAGATTTCCTTTATGATTACATACACTTAGTTATACGGACTGGTGAATACAGATGGAGAAATAAACTAGATGGATAATTTAACAGAGTATCTATCCAGGTTTATCTTTTGCAGAAATCCTAATTTACTCTGAATTAGTTATGGTCACGTTTTGTTCTCCATGTCAAACATGGCCTTAAATCTAATTTGTCTTTGAACTTGGAAAGTGATTTCTTGCCATGAAATACTGAAACCCTGCAGAATGAACTGAAAGGTAAGAGTTATTTTCCTGACAGTAGATGTTGTGACCCTTTGTCACTAGCTCTAGACCCCCAGTTGTTTTAACGTAACACAGGTAGGCTCTTTTGTTTTAATGAACCTTGTAGAAAACAGTCTGATTAAACAATTCTGTCTGTATCACCTGCAGCCTATTTTCTTCTCATTTCTTTTTTCTACAGCTTTTTCACAAATAACAGCGTCTTCACCCCTTATTACAGCTTACCTATTCCTGCAGTTTTTTCCCCTCACCTGGAGTAATAATCCTCTATGTGCAGCACTGTCAGCGTCCCTATAGTAACCAGCCGTGATGTCACAGACAGCAGTGGTTTATGATTTCTATTAAAGAATATATAAAATTTTAAAACCAGTGCATTTTCATGACCCAATATACATATTAATGAGAAACTAGTCTTGCTGTTCATCTATATAATAAAATTACAACCAGTTGCTTTGAATGTTATGGTACATAAATAGAATGAAGAAATCTTCCCATGGTGTGAGCAGTGTATTGTTCACAAGAGGGTATCCTCAGTTATTCCTCTTGCTGTTATTTAGCTCTAAGTGTAATAGATTTAAAGGGTAGATAACAAAGATGAAGTATAAACAACTGTATTGCTTCAAAGAAGCAAAAAATACTCTAGGGTATGGAAGAACTGATTCTGAATCATTCCAATTTAGCACTACTTTGTTTTCAGTAATGCTAGTGGGTCTTGCCAGAGCAACTTGCAGTTATCTGCCCTTTAGTTAGGAGCACAATTCTGAATTTTTTAGGAATGTATTTTCTCATATCTTTTCATAAAGAATACAGTGTGATTTGAAACATTAACCCATTCTGAATGTTTGAAAAGCTACACAAGTAACATTTCAGAGGATGGTGTTTTATTAGGGAAAAGTATATTAAGAATACTAAGAACAGTATATTAAAATATTTAATTTTGTTCTTTCTTGCTTTCATGGAATTTAAACTCCAGCTGGCATTTGAAACTCTCACTCTAAAGTTAAAACCAACAAAGCGTTACTGTCACCTGTCAGTGAGTAACTCGGAAATTTAAGGTATTATTCATGCTTTACCAGTTATTTATCTCAAAAAGATCTTATGTAGTCACCAAACAGGAGACCTGGCAATCATTTCATTTGGTCAGTCTTCAGTGTGTTTTGTAACATGGCTTTCCAAAGATGGAAAAATAACAGTAATAATTGGGGAGCAAATAAAAGAAGAAACCAGTCCAAAATAGTGTTTACTTTTCTCAAGCCTTCTTAAGCTGACATATTTACTGTCCAGGAAGTGGTCTGCATCATACTGCATGTGAGATGGCCAGATTCGGTGCCAAATACTGTTCCTGTAGAATGCATATGATCACTTCAACTGGCGAGTGATCAGATGTGTCAGATGTTGGTGGGGCCATCTTGGCTGTGTGTTTCTTTCAACGTGGAAGCATCTAAAGGTGGAGTAACTATTAGATTTAATGGAGAGCTACCAAAGCTCAGTACATATGATATGCCAGTTAAGAAATGTATGGACCAGATAAGATAATCACAATAGTTTTACTTCAATAATTTGAAATATATACAATATGTTTGAAACGTGTACAATAATTTGTGTTGGAATTTGAGGACAAAATATGTTGATTTACCTCAAGAATGTGGTTTGGTCCAGGAGATCAATGAATAAACTGAAATAAATGACAAACTGATTTTATGAGTTAAGGAGACATTCTCAGAGAAAGGATGGTAAGCACTAGCAATATACCTGTGTCCTGGGTTCAGCCAGGATAGAGCTGGTTTTCTTCACAGAAGTTAGTGTGAGACTGTATTTTGGATTTGGGATAAGAAACTGTTGATAATGTGCTGATGTTTTGGGTTGTTGCTAAGTAGTCAAGGACAGTCCAGCTTCTCGTGCTGGCCTGCAGCGAGCAGGCTGGGGGAAACAGTAGAAAATCAGCCAGTAGAAATGTTAAGGTTGGATTCATTATTTCCACGCGTGGAATGTGCCAATTTGTGGCATATTAGAAAGACTTACTGCTGTCTCAAGAACAAGAACTCACTACTCTCCTGGGAGCAGCAAACAATTCCTCTAACCTGCAAAACAACTTACCTGTGTTACCATGGTATTTGCAGATACGAGAAAAACAGGACTGATAGAATAATTTGTAGAAAACAAGCTAGTTGATTGTTTTAGCCCTTGATTTTATTTGCTTTGCAAGTTGCTTGTGTCAGTTCAGTGGTACAAAATTTTAACTCTAGAATTTTATTCTCAGCTATTCAGGGATAATTCATATTTATTGTTCGTATCCTGTTAAGCTAGATATAGTTACTTGAATACACTCTGGGATCCTGTTTCTACTCCTCCTTGAGTAAGCAAATGCTATAGGCTATGCAAGTATTTTGTCATGAGTATTTGTAAATACATCTCCAGAATTCTACTTTTGTAGACATTCATGAAGAAAAACATGGTTGTATGAGTGTTTTCAGAAAGTATTGACAAAGTTGATTAAAAATAATAAGTGAATTGCAATAGGTATTGTTACTCTTTTGAGTGAAGTGATTCATTATGTTTCAGTGGAAGAGTGAACAGCTAACCAGATTTTTTGACTGGAAGATTTTTCAGAGCACAGTTACCCTCCTTTACAAGTACAAATTTTCTTTTCTTTTGAAAATAAAATGAAATGGTGTGCAATTTCTTCTACCCTGAAGTAGAAGATTTAAGAAAAAGTTGATCAGAAAATACTAATGATTTTTTTCCCCTCAACCCCAAAAAACATGCTTTCCACAAGAAAATACCCTATAGGCCATAGTGAGAATTTTGGAGCTTTGACTGCCTAAAGCCTAGTACTAAAATCAGTTCTTTTGTGTGGGTAGGAAATGTCTTTTTCACACACAGTTTGTTCAGAAGTAGCAAAACATGAAGTAGCTTCAGTAAGATATTTGTGCATTTAGACGGCAAGACGACCTCTGAATTAGACAGACTTTTTTGGGGTCTTGAATACATTTCAGTAGCCTATTAATTTCTCTGTCTTAAATCTCTGTAATGCTGACTAAATGCTAAAGACTTGCTTTAATTGCAAAAAGCTTCATGTTCGTACAGTTTTTTTTCTTAGATGAATCACTGCAGTTTTATTATTTTAATAACCCAAAATAACATTTTTGGATGTATATACTGAAATTAAAATCCACCTCAACATAATATTTATGAATTTTCATTGCCTCAAATACTTACCTGGATTATGGCATGTGCCTGTGTTTTAACAGCATTTTTTTTATCCTCTACATATGTGTGTATTACACTGTGTGCAGCATAGTTGTTGTAAACAGTTCACTTTCTTTGGTACAAAGCTAACTGTTATCTGTGACCAACCGGAATGGATTGTATATGTCAGAAAATCCTGGATTTGCTTAACATGGTAATGGGTTCATCCATTGGTCATAACAAAAATTTCATTATTTTAAACTGTCTGTCATTTACATTAACTAGGATGTGCTTAAGAACCATTCTTAATGACTTTGTGTTGTTTCAATTAAGTTGTTCTTGGATCAAATCAAATAATGGTTGGATTTGTTGATCTGCAAAACTGCCTTCCCCGTATGGATTGGTATGAGATTATCCCACCAGGGGTTTAGTATCTGGGAAATTAAAAAAAATATATCTGAGTGACTAAATGTTTTCCAAAGGAGAAAACATCTATGATAATGAAACAGAGTCTATTTTAAAATGCAAGGCATCCTCTTGAAAGCCGGTACTAAGCACACTCAAAAAAAAACCATTGTGCACTAAACACTGTGCATTATGATTATGAAACTGGGTCTCATTTAATCCATCAATATTTTGGTATGTTTAATATTTAAAGAGCCTTTTTAAACCATTACTCAGAAAACCCTGGGATAAAAGTTATTTTAGAAATAACAAAGCGTACAAGATTGGAAGATAATTTGACCTTTATCACTGTATTGTCATTAGTAAAAGAAATTCAACTGTAGCACTAGTCTGCATATATATGTAATCTGCATCTTTTCAAAACAGAAGAAAACATCAGAGCATTTTCCATAACTTTGAGACTTTTACAAATCAAGTGCATAAGAAAATGAGACTAATAAATGCTGTTATGCATCCCAAATATGTGTCAAATATGTTTTCTTATTCAGTACACAGAAATGCAGATGATTGAAGGAAATTTGTTTTTGCTGTAATCAATAGAACCAATTTTAAAGAGTACTTACCGAAGCTGAAACAGTGAGTCATCACCTTCAGTTTATCATAATATAGGAAACGTTCCCTTATTGATTTGAGTGACCTGAATATATATTTTTCATATTAGGGACTTAGTTCAGAAATTAAATACTGTTACAGGAAAAATACATGTTTTTAAAAAGGTAATATGACTGTATTATATGATTTGAAAGAACATCCTCCTATCAGAGCCTGCCTGGGACATTGTTTCATACAGATCCTCTCTTAGTGTGCATGACTGTTACGCTGGATGCCATGCGTACTGAAAGGCATTCAGGAGTTGTGTAAAGAAATGCAAATTGAAGTTGCACTTCTTTTACCCATTCTGTGCTCTGCCATGCACTATTTTAACACTGTGTATTTCATGGTATTAACAACATTCAAATAGCTACTATATACCTTATACAGATGTTAATGTCGTTAGTTACTATTTATAAGAATTTTAGTAGGAGGCTGAGGATTGTTTCTTTTGAAAGAGATCTTAACTAAGCAGACTTGTGGCTTGGATAGCTCTTACCACGTTTAGTCGTGTGTCTGTATACCCAAATAATCCCCATGTGTATACCAAATAACACCACAGTCAAATCAATATGAAGAGTGTGGCAAATCTTTTATTTGTGTACTGATACTATGGTATGTTCTTTAACTTAGAGGATCACATAATTTTCAACCCCTGAAATGTATGGTTGCTTTATTCATTATGATGATATATCGATGGGGCTATCAGTGCTTTATGTTGATGGAGGATGCTGAATGTAGGAGGTTATCTCTATCTGCTGCAGGTGTATAGTGAAAAGGCAAGCCATTGCTGTTGAAGGTCACCTTGGAAAACCTGTCGGATAGAGACACATGAATAATTTAACCTACTAATAGAGATCTGCTCAACATAATTTGTATAATTAAATAACCAAGTTTCTTTGAATTAGATGACTTGCTATTAGTTCATGGTTTTCTCTCAGTAACCTGTTTTTTGGACCCCTACTCACAGTGTTTCTTCAAGAGAGGGGTAGGACATTAAACTTCTCCTTATTGAATCCAAGAGGCCTGTTTTGCAGAATTGCCATATACTGAGTTATGTGCTATCAGTTGCATCATTCAAAGTGCCATAGAATGCCAAATACTCAGAAAAAGTAACGACTTTAAAACAGTCTCCTCAAATGAGTGTAAACGTTTACATTTGTGGGGTCAATGAATTACAAGGACAACTAAATAGGATAAATAGTCCAAAGTGAATTCACACATACCGTAGACAAGCTGCTGCTCGCTTGTTTAAATTCTATGGATGCCTTTATGTCACATTGCTGTCACCCTGTGATAACAAGGTAGACATAATCTCTGTGCCTCAGTTCTCTGCTGGAGATAAGGGAATACTGCTTTACATCCTGATGGTAAATTGATTGGTGTCTGTTAGTCATTCAAATGATACAGGGGAAAGCTTCACAGAAAGAACTTATGAAGAAAATAATAATGAGGTTTTCAAAGCAGGTTTCTGAAGTGGCATTAAAGACCTGTGCCATCACGTTGAATGACGGAGATAGAATAAAATAAAATACCTTTTTGTTCATTAAGTGAGCATCATCTATCTTATTTACCAAACAAGGGGGAGTCCTCGGGAAGAACCTAATGTATGAATCAATGATTGCAGAGTGAGTGCTGTCGAATCTGCTCTTGCAATGGAGTAGAAAGTTATCTGAGTTATTGCTGTTCAGTTCTTCCTTCAGCTGTAAACCAGTAATCCTTCATTGGACCACAGCAATACTCCTAGCCCCAGTCAGACCGAAAAGTAAAATAGGACTGTTTAAAACACATTTGGTGATGATTAAAACTAAGAACAACTTCTTCTTGTGAATAGTCACTGTGTCTCAGGGTATATGATGGTAGCCACTTGGATAACTCAGACCCAGGTGCAGAAAGAAGTGACTGTGCCCTACATCACAGTGTTGTCAGCCACGTATGCTCTGACCTCTGGTCCTCTCAGGAGTAAGAAAAGCTTGGTAGCACTGTCAGCATCAGGCAAAATAGCGCCCAATTTTATGAATATGCATGTGAATTTTCCAGCCATGATTAAGAACTGATGGAGAGGAAGAGAGCCATTTTGTCTATTCTTGCTTACTTTAGGCCACCACTGAAAATTATGACAATAAATCCAATTTATGTTTGTAAATGTCGTAACGTGAATCATACCACTGCAGACAGTCTGAATTGCTCATGCTTCCAACTGTTTCAGAGAGCTCTACAGCCTAGAGTTTCACATGTGCTTCCTCAGCAGAGGATAATCAGTTAATTATGCCCAAATGCAGCCTGTTTATGCAGCAAGTAATTTTTAGAGCTATTTCCTTCATTGACACTCTACCTTGAGCAAGCTTGACTTCAATGAGCTTCTCCTCTGTAGTAGTTCCTTATCTTCAGGTTTTTTTCTAGACCCTGAAAACTATTTTGTCGACTCAGCTTAAACCTGTGATGTGTCTCCCAGACCTCTTCCATGTTTATGGTGGTGGATGTTTGCTTTTCATTAACAGCAACACGAGGGGAAATAAAGAAAACTAAGCCTGCAATTAAGTCTAGTATTTGACTTGTCCCTTCTCTCCACTCCTGTCATCTCCACTGAAGGCAGTCCATCATGCCTAGCACCAGGCTGCTGGTAGAAAATACAAATATTTCAGCATGGCAGGGGTATGGAAGAAGTCAGATTTTTACGCTGGAATCTGCAGTAAGGAGTCTTTGTAGTGTCCAAAGAAGACCTGAAAGTAAGAGTGTGTTGCTTGGGCGTCTGGGTGTCTTTGGGCTTTATTACATGAGAGGACTTTACATGGCTCAGGCTTTGGGTTTTTCCCTTCCACAGTGGTAGATGGCTGTGAAGAGCTGTACCTAGAGCTTTCAAGCAAGCTGTAGAGGGACAGAATCACAGAATGGTAGGGGTTGGAAGGGACCCCTGAAGATCATCTGGTCCAACCCCCCTGCCAAGGCAGGATCCCCTAGGGTAGGTTGCACAGGAACGCGTCCAGTCGGGTTTTGAAGGTCTCCAGAGAAGGAGACTCCATAACCTCTCTGGGCAGCCTGTTCCCGTGCTCTGTCACCATCACAGTAAAGAAGTTTTTCCTCATGTTGAAGTGGAACTTCCTGTGCTGCAGTTTGTGCCCATTGTCCCTCGTCCTATCACTGGGCACTACTGAAAAGAGACTGGCCCCATCCTCCTGACAGCCACCCTTCATTTGACATTCGAGTACTGAACATGGAGGCAGATAAATGCATGCAAGTTAGTTACGCAGTAGGAGATACAAAAAGGTTAAATGAGTGTGGATGTCTAACATAAACTTAACAGAAACCATGCCAATTATCTGTACACTACGTAAAGAAAACAAGTAGTAAATGGATTTAAGTGTGTTCAGATTCTAAGTATTATTTTTACAAATAATAACATGAATATTGTGAATTCGTGCAAGGTTCGCTTAGTATCTTCTTTGTAAAAAGGAGGAAAAAAAGAGATGTCACAACCCTTTTTGTATTCTGAACGGCTTTTTTCTGCTTGGCTGTTTTCAAATATTTTTATATATACCACTCTATTTGGAACTGACTATTTCTAGAGTAAAAACCTTGCATTTTAAAATCACTATTTATTTTCAATTATAATAAATAAATAAATGCAGGAAGCAGGGAACAAGGATTTGGTTGCAGAAGGTGGATTTTGCTTTAAACATTTTTAAAGTGAAAATGAGCTAAGTATAATAAGAAATCTTGTTTGTTCCTTCTGTTCTGTAGGGTGTCGATGAGGAATAATATAACTCACAGAAAGCTTTTAATAATCTGGTATAGTAAGTAAGCCAATTTGTAAGTGTGTGATACTTGTCCATGACTTGGTAATCTACTATTGTTTGGTAACCACAGGTTGGTTGCAAAATACTAAAGAGCTTATGTAAGAGGTTAATGCTGTTCTATGACATTGGAGCGTGGTGCTCTGTGTTTACATAACACTTATTAACGACTTAGGGTTTTCTGGCAAGTGCCAGTTTATTGCAGCCTCTGTAAGATCTCTTTGCAAAATCTGTAAGAGCTGCAAACTATGAATAAAATGTTTATACAGGAAAGTTGGAGAGCCTTGTGTTACCTGGTAGATTTTTGAACACTGCTTCCATCAACGGGAATGTGGTAGGGTCTTAATAGCTCCCATGCTGCTGTAATCTGCAGTGTGGCTGCTAACAAACCCCAGTCAGGGATTTCTGTCCGACTGCTAATTGCTGGGATTCTATTTCTGTCAGTGCTTGTAATGCCTGCTTGGAAGCAAGTGGATTCATGGCACCTGAAGCATGTATAAATTATTTTCAGATTTCATTGAGATTCTGTATGAACAACCAAGAAAGAGGAGAAATTGCATTTCATTTTCACAGTAGGCCACTGGAGATAATGACCTTCTGAAGCAGCACAATGCTGCCAATGATTGCCAGGGAAGACTATTTCGTTGACAGCAGGCGCTCCAGCGTAATACCCGGCACAAGTAGTAGTTAGCACACTGAGAGGGAGACTTAGTTGCATAGGAGTGAGCTGCATTATTTTGCTGGCATTGTGGAACCAAGTTAGTTATGTCTGGTTGATCCTTGTTTTTTTTATCAGACAACAATGAAAACTTGTGTTTCCGAGTCTTCCTGCCACAGGTTTTGACATAATGCTTCATGTATTTTTGTCCCTTAGTAAAGGAAGGTGATTACAGACAAAAGGCTGACTTTCTGGAGCGGTCTCCCGGTATGTGTGACTGTGTGTGCAAGGCTCTGCATGAAAGCCCTCCAGAACCACCAAGTGAAGAACAGTGGTGGTGCCCAGGCCGACTCGTGCAAAAGCGAGCGTGCAGGTCTGTGGTTTCAGGAGCACTGAGAAAGCTGAGGGCTCTGCTGCGTGGCAAACTCACTGCTCAGAGTGTGTTTACTTTATAGGTAGGTATTTCCACATTGTAGAGAAGAGAGTGTACTTGTGTGCTGTTAAAGGATGTGGCGACCTGGATTTTTTAAAATATCTGGCCACAATTAGACTGAAATTGGCAAGTAGCACATAACTCGTCAGAAAATGCATGTGTGTGTCAGATTTAGTGGCAATTGGTTACTGGCTGGATCCAGAGTTCTCTCAATGTTTGGTAATGTAACAAAAATACCTTCTTTTGCATGTAAATTGGTTTGATGATTGTTGAATCTCTTGTGATCTTACTGAATTATTGATTATTGAATCTTTTGTGAATCTCCCTTGAAAATCAGCTGCTGGTCTTTTTCTTCTGCAGTGTGGATCTCTATAACTAGGCCACTACTATCTTTCACTGTCTGACAATCTTGCAGGAGAGAACAAGGTGAGGATGAAGACAAAAAATGTATTTGTCTTTTATCCCTGTGGGCAGGTTGCCTCTGCCAGGTGTGGGATTAGCTGCCTGGCTGGTCAGTGGCAGGAGTTTGTGCTTTCTAGTGCTGACTGTATTGAGCTTGTTCTGGGAACAAAAGAGTTCAGTTTCTGCTGATGTCAATCTGACTCCTTTTCAGAAGCACTAAATTCAATAAAAAAGAAAAAGTCTTTATAGCATGCTCTACCTTAATCTTTACGTTTGTGATGTGGTGACTTTTTCTCTCCTTTTCCCTTTTTAATTTGGTTACTAATTTTTTTTCTTTTGATTGAATTTGACTTGATCACCTTTACGTCTCATCAAAAAGCGTTTCAGACCTGAGGACAGCTTGACTTCTCCAAGTTGTTCCTTTGAACTTTCAACTCTAGATTTTAATGAGCATCCATTTGATTCTACTCAACCTGCAGCAGGTTATTATATCTGCTGTGGTACGGATTTAATTGTGTGGCTACGTTACAATGCTGAGATTCCTGGAATCTCTGTAACCACTTTGATTTATTATATGTTTAAAAATAATGAATATTCTTGTTTTCTCAGAATTAAGGAAATATTTTCTAATTCAGGCTGATACTACAGAAGGAAAAAGGAAGATCAGGAGGCAGTGAACACGTGTAGTCTTACTGATCCGTTGGTGGTAAGAATGTCAGCTGCAGTGTTAAAGAGATGTGCTTTTGGTAACATGTCAAAGATTGGTCATCATTGACATCTTTGGGTTTAAATTTTATAAGGTGCTTGTAGCCTCTTCCCCTTTATTTATTTTAACTGGTAGCATGTCTTTTGACAATGTCACGGTTTAGCCCCAGCCGGCAACTAAGCACCATGCAACTGTGCGCTCACTCCCGCACGGTGGGACAGGGGAGAGCATCGGAAGAGTAAAAATGAGGAAATTCATGGTTTGAGATAAAGACAGTTTAATAGGTAAAGCAAAAGCCATGCACCCAAGCAAAGCAAAACAAGGAATCCATTCCCCACTCCCCGTGGGCAGGCAGGTGTTCAGCCATCTCCAGGGAAGCAGGGCTCCATCACGCGTAATGGTTTCTTGGGAAGACAGACACCATCACTCTGGAAGTCCCTCCACCCCTTCCTCCTTCTTCATCCCAGCTTTATATACTGAGCATGACATCATATGGTATGGAATATCTCTTTGGCCAGCCTGGGTCAGCTGTCCCAGCTGTGTCCCCTCCCAACTTCCTGTGCACCCTCAGCCTCCTTGCTAGCAGGCCAGCACGAGAAGCTGGACTGTCCTTGACTGCTCAGCAACAACTCAAAACATCAGCACCTTATCAACATTTTCTCATCCCAAATCCAAAACATAGCCTCACGCTAGCTTCTGTGAAGAAAATTAACTCTACCCTGGCTGAAACCAGGACAGACAACTAACATTTATTGCAGCGTTTATGCTGCTAAAAGTCTCATGATTTACATAGCTGAAAATCACATACCTTTGATAAAGAGGGATTGCTCTTAAGGCTATTTTATTGACAAGAAATCTACAAACATCATATGATTCTTTGATACAAATCTCTGTTGTTGATTTTAGCTTCTAAAACTTACTGCTAAATGGAGGAAGAGTTCCTGTTATCACCAAATTCAGTGTTTCTGTTCTATTACAATAAAGTCTTACTTGGAGTGTTATTTATATTATTTTGCTAGCCCATCTTTGTGGTGTGTATTTTAACGTTGAATGTTTTTTCCCCATGAAATTATTAAGGGCTTCGAATCAAAACAATGATGGCATTAGGAAAAACGAATGTCTTTAGCCTGGTTAAAATTATTTTCTATTGTTCTTTGGAAATAATGGAAGGAAGCTGCTATGTAGCACAAATTAAAATATCTTTTGATGTAGAAAAAAAATTATGCCTTCCATTTGTGTCCTAGTGAAAGTTTGACATTCTGTCTAGGAGGGGATCACAACTTAGAAAATCAAAACATTATTATGAAAAAAGTCTAGTTTCTCACAAAAAAAATCTGCAAAATACAGGGATATCAATTTGAACAGGAAAGAATGGTGGAAAAAGATGATACTTTTTAATGGGAAGATTTAATTCCTTCAACGTAGTCATGAAATTGCTTTTCGGATTGAAGCATCTTCCTCACTTTCTGTGTAACCAGCCTGCTACGTTAACTATTTCTTTAATATATTTTTAGAGCTGAGGAGTGGTTTTAATCACTTCGAATCTCACAGGAGTGATTTTGTGTTATACAGTGATTTATACACAGCGCTCTTTCAGAAATATCTGGTTTCCCACATTTAATATTTAAACCTGAGGATCATATTTTTTTTTCCTCTTCATGAGGATGATGTACAATTTCATTTGACATTTATCTTGATTCAAGGACAGTGTTACTTCATCTCTGCTTCGCTTTGTAATATCTGTCCTTCAGCGGAAGGGATTGTCTGCATCTCAGTAGAAAAGAAACTAATTTGTTGACTTGAAATATAATGCTGTTTTAAATGGAAAGATTTCTACTCTTTCTTTACATGGCACTGTTGCTGATGATTTGACTTCAGAGTCTGGATTATGCACTGTCTGTTTATTAGCTGACATGTTCAAAAGTTGTCCTTTGCAAAACACCTGGTAAGATGTGTTTTCTCCTTTCACTTTCTGATGATCTAAAATTCAAATTTTTTAGCTCAGCTAAGTTTAGGTTTTAGTATGTAGAAGTGTGCACATACCTTTTGTTAATTAAAAGTAATTTTCTGTCTGTGTGTTATGATGATGATTTTTAAGTGTCCCAAGTCCTTTGCTGGAAGGACATGATGCTGATGGTTTCTTCCTCTTTCATCTTAGATACACTTGAAGTTTGTTTCCTATTGGTCACTCTTATGTTCTGTATGCTTGCTCTTTCTCCGTTGATCTGCAGTTCCTTATTATATCTGAGTTTATAAGAAGTGGTATATTTTGCATGTGTTGAATCCTTTGTTTTTCCAAGGACTGTTTTTACCCAAGACTTCATTCTTTGTTGACCAGAATCTGACCACTGCTAAGTTGTTTGTAACTGTGAGACATCCCATATCACCCTATGCCTGTGCTTTCAAGACCTCACCTCTCATCCCATGCCTGTTCTCCTGGATTTTTATTGTAAGATCATATATATATTTCATCCCACACTGAATGCTTTATATCATCTATTATGGTTAAAATATGTATATAACAATAGATGGTACAGTATACCATTGTACAATGCAAAGAAAAGCTAAGATAATATTAATCAGGTCTTTAGGCAGTGGTGAATCACTTTTCAAGAATCACTTGTGATGTCAGAGTAGAAAACAGAACATCATCTTTTTCTCAGGTCACACATTCTCGAAGGGTTTTCCTAGTCCTTTTTCAAACTCTTACTCTCCCTGGTCGAGGGAGGTGATTCTGCCCCTCTACTCCACCCTGGTGAGACCCGGAGTCCTGTGTCCAGCTCTGAAGCTCTCAGCACAGGAAAGACATCGACCTGTTGGAGAGGGTTCAGAGGAGGCCACAAAAATGCTCAGAGGGATGGAACACCTCTCCTATGAGGACAGGCTGAGAGAGTTGGGGTTGTTCAGCCTGGAGAAGAGAAGGCTCTGGGGAGACCTTATTGCAGCCTTCCAGTACTTAGAGGAGGCCTATAAGAAAGATGGGGACAGGCTTTTCAGCAGGGCCTGTAGCGATAGGACAACGGGTGACAGTTTTAAACT
Source organism: Phaethon aethereus (assembly GCF_964289735.1). Lineage (NCBI taxonomy): Eukaryota > Metazoa > Chordata > Aves > Phaethontiformes > Phaethontidae > Phaethon > Phaethon aethereus. Next base: position 12,912,464 of record NC_138584.1, read on the forward strand.
AAAAGCGGGTAGATTTATACTGGATCTAAGGAAGAAATTTTTCCCAGTGAGAGTGGTGAACCACTGGCACAGGTTGCCCAGAGAGGTGGTAGCTGCCCCATCCCTGGAAACATTCCAGGTGAGGTTGGACGGGGCTCTGAGCAACCTGGTCTAGTTGAAGATGTCCCTGCTCACTGCAGGGGGGGTTGGACTAGATGACCTTAAAAGGTCCCTTTCAACCCGATGGTTCTATGATTCTTCCTCTATTACTTTGGAGTATTCAGTTACAAAGGATAGCAATTGCAGTTGCATGAAGGATTTGTGTATGTTAGTTAAAAAAAAAATTTACTATTTCTATATAACAAAAAATATATTATTTCTCTTATCTACAGAAAAACCTTGCCTAGAAATAATTAGAAGCTATAACTTAAGGGAACTGATGCTGTCACTTCTCAGTTTTTGGAATAGAACTTTTTTTGGAACACACTTTTTCTTTGGAGTTGTCCCCCCTCAATTAATTTGGGCCTTTTGATGGAACAAAACAGGAAAAATTGCATTTTATTATTTACCATATACTGGGAAAAACAATTCACTTCTTTCCTCTCTGAAGTAAGCAAGTCTGTTGATCCCAGAGTGTTTCAGGTTTGCACATGCATGCACGGGAGAAGGTTAATGGGGTTATGTGGGAAGTTACAGGATAGTCTGAACTTTTCTTAATATGAAGGTGGTTGTGTGGCCAGGAAGTTACTCCAGCCTAGAAACAAAGATTAATTGCATCACTTACAGTTCAAGATGACGCTTAACCGTATCTGTCATCAGTTCATAAACTCAAGCCTGATGTGGCCCCTCTGCATGCATCGTGTGCCGAAGGCATGCAGGAGGCGGAGGCTTTATTCAGTCCAGGGCCCTATCTCGAAAGTTTCCACTCTTTGCACTTAAGTGTGGTCTCTTCGTGACCTTTTCTACAAGTGCAGCAGTGACGTTCTTGATCTCCGACATTGTGGAGTCCTTAACAGTGAAGTGCCTGCTTATGTTAAATGCCTTTTTCTTTCAAAAGTCAAAACTGGCTATTCTGTATTATCTTTTAAAGGTACAAATTATGTTGGAACTCCCTTTTAAAATCTTTGTGATGCTTCTTCCTGTCCACATCTTACATTCAAATGCAGAGAGTAAGTGCTCTGCTTTTAGCTCAAGGTATTTCATGTTACTCCTTTTCCAAAGCTTTTTCTTGGATTTCTAGTTTGTATTACCATTGATTTCATGGTTTCACCACTTCATTTTGTTTTCAATTTATGCATTTTACTTTCAGATTATTTTAGTTGGAGGGCCTTAAAAAGCTCTGAAATTGTGCTTCTTACCTATAATTTCTACATCTAGACATGCTGTATTACAGAGATAAGCAAGTATTTTGTTTTAGCCACTTTTTAAAATATGATGAGAAAATATGGCAACTTCGTGTGATTTTCTTTCCATTATTTCTAATTAATTGCTTAAACTTGCTGAATGATACGCCTGTTGCTGATGCTCATAATTGCATATCGATCTATTTATTTTCTAAAGTGACTTTAAAATAGAAGTTGCTGTGGAATACTGTGATGATGCTCAGTAAACTCAAGCTGATAATTCCAAGGAAATTCTATAATTAAATTGGTAGACGTGCTTTCTGTTACTTGATTAGTCACAATATTCTCCATTTGTGTGTAAACGTGGAAGATAAGGGCATTTTTGGTACTACATTTTCCTGAAATGGTTGCAGTTACAACCATTTTTATGTTGAATCTGCTTAAAATGTTATCCCTTCATTGCCATATAAGTAGTTGGGAATTATGGCTATCAAGCCTGGGAACAAAAGAAGAAATTATACAACTCATTGTAGGAACCACATAAGAGAAATATTCAACTCCTGTTTATCACGGATCTTCTTAAAACGGTTGTTGTGGAAAGAGAACAGTTAACTGAATAAGAACTTGTATTTTATATAACATCTGAAATATTGTCTGTATGATGCATATAGCGTGAATATCTGTATTTGTTTATTACAGTTTGAATATTTTTTATTGCAGGTGTTTGTAAAAATATTTGAGATGTTGCATACCTAAAGGGTGTGGGTATTCTTCCAGTTTTAAGCATTGCTTCCTTAAGAAAACAAAATAAATAAAAAAAAAACCCCACAAAACATCCTGTTTGTCCCAGGCTGGTGTACTGTACCAATAAAATATGATCTCCATTATAATAACCTACTTTATGAAGATTAAATGGTTTTGCAATTCAAACAAGGTAAAATTGGTTTAAAGCAAAATCAAACACTAGTTTGCTAGTTCAGGATTTGAATAGTGGAATGAGAAATCTTTTTTTATATTGCTATTGTGCACTGGTCAGCTAAGAAGTAATTGCTTTTTATAAGGCAAATTTGCTTTTACTTTTCCAAGGTAATGAAATGAACCTGAAACATTTCCTTTGAAATCAAAGTCGCTATCACTCAAATGTCACCAGCAGAATTCCATCATATAGTTTCAGCAAACACATAATGAGAAAGTAGTGCTTGGAAATGATTGACAGAATTCTATTAGAAAGCTTTACTACACATTCATCCATAATTATCTGTGTTGTAAATCAACAGTGATTTGATTTTTTCGTATTTATATGTTACTAACATGTACAGAAAGAGACATCTGGAAGCTACTTGGAGAGGCATAGCTTCAAGACAGAAGCTGGAAAAACTGCAAATGTATTGAGGGAAGATGCTCTGAATTTAGTTTTTATTTTTTTAGCACCTAATGAAATTCTGTGCAAAAAAAGTATGCTCATTGACAGAAGAAAGTCCTAAAATATAATATGCAAAATTACTCAAGAAAAAAAATAATCTAAGATTGAATCAAATCTTTAAACAGATACATGTAAAGGTTTAAAAAAGAAATTATTTCTACGAGTGAATATATTCAGTTGCATAAAATCAAAGCTTCTTAAGGGAAAATTTATGTCAAATATAGTTTAGCTCTTCTCCAGCCTAATCTGTTCAGAAGAGGAGACTTTATCAGTGGTCGGGGAAGCGCATTTTGGGGGCAGAAGGACAAGGGATGCAAATTAAATCTTAGTGGGAGGTGGCGTACTTTTAGCTAAAAAGAAAGATAGTAGAAGGAATGTTGTAGTAGGCCCATAAAGTAGAACAATTTTCAAGCCTATCCCAACGATTCTGACGTATTTCTTCTTTTAAACAAGAACAGGGTGCGGGCTGTAAAGTTAAAATGTGAATTAAACAAACACGATTTCATGCTGATGTAAAGCTATTACAGCATTATCGTGGGAGACTGTATTTAGAGGGTATACTAAAAGTTGCTCAGCAACTGGAGAGGAAAACTAACAAATATAATAACACTATGGCAACACTGAAGCCCAGTGGCACAACTCGCATGGTTTGATATTTAGCATATTGGGGAAGACTTAAACAGTAGAAGGGGAGGAGAATGATGCTTTATGCCAAATACAGTTTTAGCCATTTGAATTGCCAAAAGCTTGGGAAGCTTCCAGTGAGAATGGACAAATCCTGCAAGAACTGAAGCACAGAATGGTAACAGTGGGTGTCTGCTTTATAATGATCAGTCCCAAGAACAGAATGACAGTTCTGTAAAGGCTTATTTGTATGTAACAAGGAAAAAAACGCTTCACTGTGGAGAGCATGGAAATTTTACATGAAGTTTTCATGCTAGAACCTGCATTTGACTAATCTGAAAGTAATTTCAAGATATCTTAGTATCCTAGAAGACAATTCCTGACTCAATTGCATGCTGAATATTACTAATCAAAGAATGTTAATTTGGACCTCATCCAGACTGAAAATGAAGACTCGGTCACAGCACGGTAAAAAATGTTTGACAGGATTCTGTTCACGTAAGAAATGTGATCAAATGAATTAGAAGACAAAATTAAATTGAGATAATAGAATAAAAATTGAGTTGTATAAAATACTCAGTGAACGATACAGAAAAGCCTGATGCCACATTTGATACAGAAGACCTCTTTTTACTTTTGAAAACAAGCAGCTTTATTTTAGGAACAAGTTAGGTGCAACTCCGTAATGTTAGAAAACTAGGTTTAGCCAAAGAAAAAGTACAGAAATAGAGAATATACAAAGTAAGAGTAAAGAATTGCAGAAAGCCACATGACGGGAAAGAAAAGAACATAAAAAAAACTGTCTAGGGCTGGAAGATTTTGGTTAAATGGGTATAGTCCGATAATGGTATTGAATCAAATTAATGTACTTGAAATAGTGAGACTAACCTGTTATGTTATATTGAGCTGGCATAGATGTGTGCAGTTACTGAAACTCAGCTGAGGATGTATTAGATTAAACATCTGTATCACGCTTGTGATTGATGATGCTGTTAACAGTACATGGAATATAAATACGTTAAGAAAAGGATACATTAAAAAGCTGTATGGCAAATGACTGAATGAACATAAATGCAATGAAAAAAAGAAAAGGCATTCAAAAAACCACCTAGTTTTCAAAGATTTCTCTCTAAAGAGTGCCTTAAGAACATCTTCAAAGTTGACATTTTGTTAGTTTTTTTAATCAGAAAAAAGAAAAACCTTTCTTTCAAGAGATCAAAAGAAAATTAACACTTTTTCCAAGGGTTATGACTCAGTTTCAGAGTTTTCATCTTTACTTCAGTCCATGCAAAATAGTGGAATGATTGAGAAAAGGCCTGAATAAAGAAGAAAGGCCTGAATAAAGAAGAACTGAAATTAGGAAGTGAAATTAATGACTCCTGAAAAGGCGTGATGGAAGATAGATCTTGCCACGCTGGCTTGGAATAATTTTTTATGTGATTTAGATTGGCTGATACAAGCAGTGATGTTTTGTGTGATAGATTCCTGTAAGCACTTGTTTAAGATTTTTGTCTGAGAAAATAGAAGGATGTAAAGTCATAGTGTGGATCTTGAATTTTAAAGTGAATTCATAAGTAAGTATTTTCAGCAATATTTAGGCTAGTAATAGGTTTTTCAGACTCTTCTTTGGAACGCTTTTCTCAGTGACCAGGAAGAAAACATAAAACAATTAGAAGTGCTAGTGCAGTGACAGAGGTATGTGGGGGAAAGATGAATAATGATTATGAAATTATAGTGGTGCTGATCCGTAGTCAGTTGAACGTATTTTCAGGTGTTGAGACAGAAAATGTAAATTAGAGATGTTATGTTCACTGCATTTGTCACTTTTGTAATCAAAGAAGAATAGCGTGTTCAGATTTGGAGTCAACAGCTCAAAAAAGATGCCAATAAATTGAGACAGGTTCATAAAGCGGTGACAGCAATGGAAAACATGCCTTATGGAAACATAAAAAATACTCCATGATGAATGTCAGCAGAAAGAGCATTGAGGATCAACTTGGCCAGTGCATAAGCATTTCCAGGGCAAACACACCCAAAAATATACAGTGCTTGGGTTTTAATGTGACCCAGATTTTTTTGCATTACTTTAAATTGGCATTTTTGACAGAAAGACTAATCAGTCACAGAATCTAGAATCACAGAAACTACCAGGTATTCCTTTTTTTCCCCCCATCATTGATGATTTTAAAATTAGAACTGGATTCATTTTTTTCCAGAAGATGGGCTAGTGCAAAAGCTGGGCATCCTAGGACCTATACTGTGCAAAAGACTATGCTAGAGGACCGTGGTATAATTAATATTCCTATCTTGAAGCAACTTGTAAAGGATATTCTGCTAGTAATATTCTTGAGGAAATTGACAAAATACAATAATGTTGTTCCAGTGTTCAGTTAATAAAATACAGTGAACCTTTGTACCTCTCCGTAGTCTGTAGAATGGCTGGGCACCTGGAGAAGTAAGAGAGGTGTGAGGCCTGATTCTCCCATGCTGTGCTCCTTTTGTTAGAAAATGCTGTGTAGCATTGTTCTTCGTGTTTCTGGGGTGACAGAGTCTAGTTTGTTGAAGCTGTCTGTTGCCCAAAGAGCATGGGTGACTCATGGTGGTATTATCCTCACTTTCTCCAGATGCACACTATGGCAGCGTGGACCAAGAAGCATCCACTGAAGCTGTGCTGAGGTGGTGAGGGAGACCCACCTGCGCAGTGGCGTGTGTAGTCGAGCGCCCTGCCCTTCTCAGCAACGTGTGTCCTTTCAGAAATAAAACCAAATAAGTTCCTGTGGGTGTTACTGTGGATTTAGTTGGGTCAAGTTCAGTGTGGTGGGAGTTGTCATGTAGATGAATCTTCAGCTGATTCTGAAGTTTGTTAGCAGTACACATGGCCTTTCTGAAGATTAAGGAAATTTCTGGAACCTTTCGATAAATGTTCTGATGCTTCTCCTCTCCTTGAGTGTGGCCATGTCTCCTGGGACAGATTTTCTGTTGGTGTGTATCTGAGGCCTATAAAAAGGAAAGTGACATACCGATCCTCTAGGAATTCACAGAGCTGTTTACTTACTGGAATGTGCTATTTTGCAATTAAATCGTACTCAAATTATTTATCAAGCATATTTCCATCCCTCTTTCTTATGTTGTGCAGGAAAAGGAAGGCACAAATCTGGATCCTTTGAATAAATTTGCACTTTTTTCAATAACTTGATGAAATGATGCAGATTTAAACCATCTGTCCTCGCTGTCTGTAAGGATGGAAACTGTCTGAAATTCACCTCCAAGATGGTTTAGAAGGTGTCTTGTGCAACATCAAACCTCCCAGATTTGTCGATGGAGGAAATTTTTCTACTAGTATATAGGTAAGATTTTTTTTTTTCCTTTATAACCAGTAATTACAGTTAGAATGTTGTAATTTCCCATGATAGCATTTGGACTCTTCTAGGAGGGTGGATTTTCTGTTGTGAGATTGTTCACTTGGGAATCATTAAAAAGAAGCAAACAAACCTTACTTTGTGCTGTAAGGTAATTTTTTAGGTAGGCATTTAAAAGAATATGGCAATAGAAGTGGTAAAACCTCTCCTATGTTAAGAAGGGCTTGATTTCTGCAATAGAAATTTTAACTGCGTTTATGGTAACTTGCATGTCCTTTGCCCTTGGTAAAATTCTGTGTGTATTTATATACTAAGACACCTGAAGAAAACTTACTGGTGTATGTGGCACTTGGATCTACAGCAGTTTGTTAACGTATTTCCATTTTGGCCCAACTGTCTTGGGGATCGGTGAGCTGATACAATACTAAAATGTTGGAGTGCTTAGTCAAATTAGTATGATTTATGGTGATGTTTCTAAAACTCTCAATTTTTAGAAACTTTGCGCAGCTGAAAGTTTTTGTTTCAAAAATTGTATTTACAAAACCATTTAATAAACAATCCACTCAAGGAGACAGGCAATTATAGTATATTATCATTATTAACATTGAGCAAATGGAAAAACAAAATCTTCAAAATAGAGGACGCTACAGCTTCTGTTGTTAGGATATGCCACAGCTGATTTTTCTAATTAGAGAGGCACATGTCAAATTGATATGAGGTATAAATTTGTTTGACTCATAAGTAGCTAAAATTTTTGATTGTTTAGTATTAAGGAAATGCTGCTGTTAGAAGGAAAAAAATATCAGACCATGCTTAAACTGAAAATAGCATTCCTGTCACCTAGAAGTGGTTTTAATGTATGATGCTGAAAGCTCAAATATTCCTTTTCTGATGGCGTGGTTTACTCTACTGATGAAAAGTACTGGCTACTTTCAGTAACATGTATCTTCCATAACTGCTTTTAGTCTGGCAGGAAATTTCATGCTCTTTAAATGTGAAAAGGGTTTCCTTTTTATCCTTTGAAACCTGTGAATCAGTAAGTCTTTAACAGATGGAAAAAATGCCAACCAACCAAGCAACCAAAATCCACTTGCTGGAATTAGGCTGCTTGAGGTTGATGACCATCAGGGATATCTTTGTGAACTACATGGGGTTCCCACTTAAGTTTTCTTTGTTTAATTGGTGGGCAGGCCAGCTGTGCAGCAGGGCTTGAACCACCACGCTGCGGCACTTCGTAATGGTGCTTGTGGTTGGCCGTGTTTGGTGCTGCATGTCACTGCGGTTCAGAATTCAGTGCATGCTGTCAATGAACTTCCTTTGTGTGTGAATATGGCAGAAAGCATGAGGCAGTGAAGAAGTGGAGAAAATAGATGCAGAAGATAAAGCGCCTGGCTCACTTTCCGGTTTATTTTCTGAAGTTAGTTGTTTTTGTTGTTGAAACTGTTCAAAAAAGACATTTAAGCTGGCATTCGTGAAACACATTTCTGAAGTGAAGGAAGTGTGCAGGATGGATTCCTCACAGTGCTGCCCTTCATCAAGGGATTCACTTATGGTTTAGTCAGCCAGTTTGGATAGTTTAGAAGTGGTTCATGCCACATTCAGTGTGAGGCTCCATCTATATATAAATGGATCTGATTTAAATGATGCTTTATTTTGTTTTGACCTTACAGAAATCTGCATTGCAGGTAATATCGCTATAAAAACATTTAAAGACACAGTGAAGACGACTGGATCCATGTTTTCTATTAAAACTAGAGCATTAATCACAAAATAGGTCAGAATTTTAGTACACTATAACACTTCCTTAGAAGAAACAGTTGAATCTGTTTTGCAATCACTAGACTCTTTGTGCGTAAGTAGGAATGTACAGTACAGAGTGTTATCAGCACCTTTCTGTTCAGTCTGCAGCCTTTCATTTACAAAGGAAAGAAACAAGCAACAGGGTAATGCAGGATTTATGCATTAGGAAGTTTGGACCTACTTTGTGACAGCTTGATTCCTCCATAACATTGTGGGGGTTGTACATAACATATAGTTGTGCGTGATTTCTTACGATTGTCCATGTTGTGGAATACTGTGATACTGGCATGGTACTGAAGGAACAACTGAATGTTACCTTACAGTTAATACATACACTTGTGCGGTCCTTTTACTGCCAGTGAAAGACATTGTTGCCTTTTAAAACCTTTTAAGTTTGTTGTGTATCTCATAAGTATTCTGATCAAACTTAATTTTGATATATATTTTAAGCTGAAGTACTGTATTTTTTGCCCTCATAAGTAGGAATGGCTAGTGGCACATCTTATCTGTGGTATACTATCTTATTCTTGTGTTGGTATAACTATTGATTTCAGAGTACAGTAATAGTATGAGTCTTAACTTTTTGATGTCTAGTCTCAAAAAGGGCAGAGTGAGAAACAAAGGTGCTTGCCAAGCATCGCAAAGAAAGAAAGAACAGTTACTGTGAAAACAGCTTCTGGGCAATCCTGCCATTATCAAAAGAGAGAATAAAGGTCTGTGCCAGTCTTCCTTTTGGCAAAGACAGAGCCCTGCGCTGCCCATGTAGCTCTTATGTTCTCACTGTCATCCTTGTACCTCTCTTTACTGACTGAATTGTCTAAATAAGCATGAATCGGATGACAAAATTTCTCGGATAAAAAAAGTAGATGATGAACATCTTTCCTGTGGCTTACCATTCTCTCTTTTGCTGGTTCAGAGTCTAAGTGTATTGGTATGAAAATAGAGGAAACTCTGATCTGTTTTCCTCTGGTTGGCTTCTTTATTTGAGAAGCTCCTCTACTGACTTTGTTGGGAATCTTTTACCTTTTTTTACCAGCTGTTAAGCTATTCTGTAGGTCTAGCCAAAATATTGTGTTGTATTGATTAATGTGATATTTCCCATATTCTATATTAACCTGATATTTACTTCAGTCCGAAGATACTGTTCGTGTGCTTTGTGAGAGAGAATGAGAAAGTTAAAATCAGCTTTACCACCAACTTCCTATTTTTACTATAGTAAAATAGTTCTATATTTACTTTCCTTGCTATGCTTTACATATTCACCCACTGTATTGCACTGAATCACCAGAACCATCATCCCCACTTTTTTTTTTTCAAGGAAGAGGAATGTCTGGCAAGAGAAAGTTGGAGGACACTTCTGTAAGTATCCATTTCGATTTCCAGTCCTAACCCTTAGGAAGGTTAAAAGCAAATTGAAAAATCAGATAAAACTTTCTGAATGGAATGCATGTTACAGTTGTATTTGCTAAAGTGCTGCAAAGAATTTCTATAGGTTTCTTTGCTTTTAAAAAAACCCCAACATAAACATTTCACAGTTACTGCGTGACCTTGTATTTATGAATGTCAATGCTGATTAAACTATATTTGAGAAACAAGATTTCTCTTTCTAAAGGATGTTGTAATGTTGTCTGGTTTAAAATGGTATTTGTAAACTATACTTTAAGCATGTATGTATAATTACTTCCTTTTTGCCCATAAATTACTCATTTTGCACTTTAATGTTAATTTTGTTTAGTGTTAAATAAATTTTGGCATATTTCACTACATGTGGATTAAACTAACTTAAATGATCTCTTTTACAGATAGGTGTAAAGGCAGTAACCTGCTGCAGGTAGAACAGTGTGTGAAATAACAGTGCAAGATACTAGGAGAAATGATCTGATTCATTAACATGTTTCCCAAATATGTAAAATCCAAAAATATATATACACTACTTTTTCAAAGGAAGAATTAAAACATCAGTGTTATGCTGCCCTAAGCATAGAAGAGTCTGTCTTCCCCTTTCTGTGTTGCCTTATGCTGCAATCGGAATCGGCTTGTTTCCTGGAGTAATCCATCATGTTGATTTACAAGTGCTGTTACTGTCTGTATCGTGCTAATAGGAAGCTCATCACATCTGTCCTTCTGCTGAAAGCAAGCCAGCAGCATAAACCACACGGTTACTAGATGATGTACAATCAGTGGATAAGGGAGGGGAAGATTTGGCAAGATTCTGGACAATTTCTGGATCTTCGTCAATGAGCTGGAATTACTTGATTCTTTTTTCATAAAAATGTCTCTCATCTGCTGGGTGAGACTGTGCAATTCCTTAATGTTCCGACTGATCACAGTGTATTGCATGTTCTTAACTGCATCGCAAAGCAAGCAGGACAATTTCAATTGGTTGGTTGTTTCTTTCCTACCGCGATGTTTATGTCTGCTTTCCACGTGGGCCCAGCTAACGCTGCTGTAGTTAGCTCTAGCCTCTTCACTAATCGCTGTGAAGATGGATGAGAGATGTTATGCAGACTTCTCATTTGAATCCTATTCTGTTCTACTTCCTGCTGGTTTAATGAGTGGAGAATTTGATTTCTGAAATGAAGAATTTGATTTTGCCATCCCAACGGTGAATCTTTTTCAAATCTCTCTTCTTTTGCTGCCCTTGTGGAATTTTTTTCCTCCTAAATTCAAGATCTTGGTATCTTTTATGTGAATGGGAAGCTCCATTTTACTTTGCTTTGTCTTCTGTCATTTCTCCGCCTCTATCTCCGTAAAAGCCTCTTAATTTTTTCAGTTGGAGGCCTGTTCAGAAAAGACTTTTGCAAAGAACACTGTGCAAAATGCAAACAAATAACATTTTAGAGGACCTTATTTTAAGTTTCTTTCATGGGATCAAGGCCATTATTCACTTCTGTATTCTGAATGATACCTAGCTGATATAATGAGAGCAGAGGCTGCTAAGAACATTAGACCCTTAAATAAGAGCATTGTCGTTCCAAGTTCTGTCTTTTCTTTCAAAACTGGTCCTGATGCAGTAATGTCCCTTTGGTAAATAAATGGCAGGATGAAAATATGCTTAATTCTTCTTTGTGTAATCCACATTTACAGAAAGAAGTCAGAAATGTTTGCTACCTTTTTTGAGAATTGGAAACTGTGAGAACTTGGTACCTCAGCATATGCCTGGATGAGTGCAAGGCCTCTAAGAATTGTTCAGTATCCTAATGACCACTTGATCAAGAAAGTGTCCTTCTATTTTAGGCTTTTCTTGTGTAGACAGGCATATTTTGGATCTGAATTTTTGGATGGTTGCCAGTGTCAGCGTCCGATTTCTGTAGCCTGAGCTTAAGTGATGTGTCTTGGGTGATCTTTGAGCGTTTTTATGCAACTCAATCATTTTAAACATCTGTTTCTCACAGTAGGCTGTAAAACAGGATGATCTTAAGGACATCTGATGGTTTAGTAGAATTTATAATCTCTTACTGTTCCTAGGGGTAGTAATAAACTACAGAGGATTACAGCCCGGGGCTTAGCCTTTTCCAAGTGCTTCGCCATTGTCTGGTGCTTGGGGTTTGGGGTATCTCACACACACACACCCACCCCCAGTGTTTGTGATCAGCAAGAAATGATGCAAGTAGGATAACATCTGGGAGTATCAATGACAAAAAACCTAGGATTAATGTGACTGACTGTGATGCAGAAATTTCTTAATAGCGTATGCCATGGCTGTGCTGTACTTTATAAAAACTTAAGCAATTTCTATGGCTGGCAGCTTGTTTAATCTAGATTGCCTTTTTCTGGGAATTAGTTTGTATAGTCCCATCTTGAGGAAATGTCTTGTTTTGCAGAGACTAGTCTGCTGAAAATATCTGCAACTTCTATAGCAATAGGACAGAAATTTCAGAAGATGAGTTCTTCTCAGTTTCAACTATAAAATGAATTAACATCTGCAACTTCAATGGGTAATGTTTTGTAACAAAATCTGCGTTTCAGATTTCCGTCCAAGAGCCAGAGAACACTTAACTCTTTACAATGTAAACAAGTAAACCTAGAGACAGCAAAGGTCTTTTTGGAAAATAAACATCTGCCCTCTATTTAGTCATCTGTCTTGTTAGCTCAACTTTCTTGAGAATTCCAGGGTTAGTTAATTTTATGGTAGGAATCAGATAAAGCATATATCTATTCTTCATGTAGTAAATTGAAAACATGGGTAGAAATTGTACAATTAAAATCAAATGCAGGAGCTCAGTAAGCAGTTCATTATATTTTGGGAAATACTCTTAGTAAACTGCTAAAGGCCAGCATGTTTAGCAAGATTGCATTGTGGCTATGTAACTCACTTCTCTAATGAAGCTGAGAAATCTCAAGCTGCAACTAAAGATTGATGTTAAAGCATTGGAACATTTTTTATTTTTTAGCTCATATTGAAATACATCGGATGTTTTTGAAGGAAATCATGTTGATTGGATTGAATAGCATAAGAAAATTAAGCATCTTACCTCTGAACTCTCTCCTCCAATGCTGTGAATAAAAGAGGAGGCTGGAATTGTTTTGCGTTTTTGGAACTATTCCCAAGGCTCGGGCTTTCTGAAAATTATAAAAAGATTGCTGCAAGTAACAGTCTTGGGGAAAACTGGGTACTGCAATAGGTATCATCAATAGCTACAGGGATCTGGCACATTAGAATCATTATTGGAATCCTAATTCATTTATCCTCATTTCATTTGTGATTTAGCAAGAAGCTTGAAAACAAACTTGAGCATCTCCTACATGTCATTTAATTTAGTTTGCTAAGATGCTTTTGGATGAAAAACATGTACTTGTTAGATGTGTGCATTTTTAGGCACCTGACAGCTAAATGTGGATGTGACTTGTACTCTGTTTCTTTTAGGAATAACTACTTATCCAGTGAAGTCTTCTTCATTCTTCAGAAAGTCTTGTTGTCATATTGTAGTTTTATATTTCATTACCATGTTTAAATAATTGGTGACAAAAAGTATAACAGTTTAGATCTCTCTAATATTGTTTTGTATCACAATAAATATAGTAACTATTTTCCTCATTCTTTTATTTATTATATCTTCCCATTGACAAATTGCTCCTTATTAGACAATATCTGGAATCTGCAAAGCATCAAAAATGTATGAAAAGATGCACAAATAATTCAACCTGCTTATTGAATCATAGGATAATAGCATCATTTAGGTTGGAAAAGACCTTTAAGATCATTGAGTCCAACTGTTAACCTAGCACTGCCAAATCCACCACTAAACCATGACCCTAAGCACCACATCTACACATCTTTTGAATACCTCTAGGGATGGTGACTCCACCACTTACTTCCCCGGGTGGCCTGTTCCAATGCTTGACAACCCTTTCGGCAAAGAAATTTTTCCTAATATCCAATCTAAACCTCCCCTGGTGCAACTTGAGGCTATTTCTTCTTGTTGTGTCACTTGTTACTTGGGGGAAGAGACCAACACCCACCTCACCACAACCTCCTTTCCGGTAGTTCTAGAGAGAGCGATAAGGTCTTCCCTCAGCCGCCTCTTCTCCAGACTAAACAACCCCAGTTCCCTCAGCCGCTCCTTGTAAAACTTGTGCTCCAGACCCCTCACCAGCTTCATTGCCCTTCTCTGGACACACTCCAGCAACTCAATGTCCTCCTTGTAGTGAGGGGCCCAAAACTGAACACAGGATTCAAGGTGCGGCCTCACCAGTGCCAAGTACAGGGGCATGATCACTTCCCTACTCCTGCTGGCCACACTATTTCTGATACAAGCCAGGAAGCTATGGGCCACCTTGGCCACCTGGGCACACTGCTGGCTCATTTTCAGCCAGCCATTGACCAACACCCCCAGGTCCTTTTCCACCAGCCACTCTCTCCAAGCCTGTAGCGTTGCATGGGGTTGTTGTGGCCAAAGTGCAGGACCTGGCACTTGGCCTTGTTGAACCTCATACAGTTGTCCTCAGCCCTTCAATCCAGCCTGTCCAGATCCCTCTGCAGAGCCTTCCTGCCCTCGAGCAGATCAACACTCCCACCCAACTTGATGTCATCTGCAAACTTACTGAGGGGGCACTTGATCTCCTCATCCAGGTCATTGATACAGATATTAAACAGAATTGCTCCCAAAACTGAGCCCTGGAGAACACCACTTATGACCGCTTACTTTATCACTCTTACATTTTGATTCAAGTGGCTGGCATCACTGCAATTCTTTTGGGGTCAGAATATTAAAAAAAATCTACACTGTTCATTGCAGATCTACCTTGTCTGCCTGTGTTCTGCTACTTAATACTTGAAACCAAACAGCTCCACCTATCATGCATCTCTTCTTAAAGCTACGTTCTGTTGCTAAATTACAGTTTTTGAAGAAGAGCATGACTTAACTGAGGAAACTAATGCGTGGTTGGTGTTTAGGAACTTGAAAACTCTAATTGCTTAAAGCTTTTTTTTCATAATAGGTAGTCACAGAATAACTTAAGAATAATGTGTAATACAACAAATCTTGTTTTCTGAAGGAATTGCTCTTGTTTCAAGAGCATAGAGTTGAAACCTTTGGGTTTTTAATTTGGTACACGGAAGGGCATGTGAAGACAGGAGAACCTGTAAATAATGCTAAGGTCCTAGGCAGCCTGCCATTCTGACAGCATATTTTATAAACAACCATAAATAACACTCACTGCAGTGTATCAGAGACAATTACACCATGCCATCAGCACCATTGTTCTGATTTACTGGGGTCTGTGAAGAAAAGAAATACTCACCTGCCATGCTAAACTGCCAAGCCTTAATATGGTTGATATTTTTTCCTCAAGGTTCATTATGTTTGGCCCTTGTTTTCTGTTATTTTCTGCTCATTATGTGTTTCAAAATACAGTCAATAGCAAACTTAGATGATTTTTTTTTTTTTTTTAAATTCAAATGCCTGAATGGCTGGAACAGAGTATAGGTGCAAATCCTGCAGTACTGCTAAATAAGAATTATGCTCTTGTGAGAAAAGTCTAACTGTTTTTCTTCTGGCTTATCTGAGCAAAATCTTTTTGTTTTGGAAGTGTTTCAAGGAGCAGTAGCAAAATAACACAGGATTAGAAGGATAATGGGAAAGCAGCGGGGCCTGAGGACAGAAGAATTCCCAAGAAAACATTATTAGTTGCATGTTTCTGTGATGCCCTACAGTGAGTCTCGGGTGTCTTTCTAGAGGAGAAGTGATGTGATACAACAAATAACACAGTAGATTGGCTGGTGGGTTCTGCAGCAACAGATGCCAAATAGCTTCACTGCTGAAGCGGTGACCCTGGGAAAGTTTTCTAATAAGGGTTGGATTATATAGGGCACAAGTTCCTATTGGAAATTAGTAGAAATCTGAGCAAACAACAGTCTTGGGAACCTTAACATTTTTCAACCATAAGTAGAAATTTCTAGCGCTGTTACCTTGGATATCTAGTACTTTGAGACCCACTGTTGCTGTATAATTTTTTAGAAAAAGTGGGTGGAAATTCTATGGTATTTTTCTGGGTGAAGAGGTCAAACAAAACTTTAGAAGTTACATATGGTGTGGTGATTTAACAGGTGATGTTCATGCTCTCTAGGCCTGAGCCTGTGACTACCTACCCAGGGTTTTGGCTTGGTGTGCATTGAGGGTCTTAAGGCCATTCAATCTGGTGGTGTGTGTTGGTGGTTTGGTTTGGGGTTTTGTGTGTGTGTGTGTGTTGTTTTGTTTTTGTTAACATTAGCTCTCATGTCTAGATGAATCACAACTACATAATAGGTATAGCCTTGGAAATTTGAGAGGCTAGAGGTCTTAACCCACTTGCTTATTAAGCATCCTACAGGACTTCTTAACAAGAGAATCTTGACCTGATAGCCTGTCCAGAACGCAAGTTAAACAATTTGTTTGGTCTACTACTGATTTCACAGACTGATGCAGTCTTTGGCAAATGTTTTGAAAAGCTCTTTAATATCATACATAATTTAAAAGCTGTATTTCTCACGTGAATTAACTGTATTCTGTAGTTCACAAAGCTTTCGAAGAAGGATTTTGGAAAACTGAAGAGTATTACCTAATGCCACTGTATTTCAAAGCTGATGCTGTTCTGGAAGAAAAAAAGAAACAGCATTTTTTAGGTAACCCACAGCATGCAAAACTTAGCAGAATTTCATGATTTATGGACACTTTTGACAAAACAAGATGATCTTCTGTCTTGCAGAAAGTATGTGTCAGGAAGAAATATAATTCAGCAGATTAATGTAAATAGGTAGTTATTAGATGGCAACCATCTGGAGTAGAAGCAATATTACTTGGAAAGTTTCTTAAGGTGAATTTTGTGTGTAATGGATAGAAGGTTACTCTAAACTGTCTGGTATGTACAGAAGTGCCTGTATTTTCTGAATTTTGAGCGTTCTTGTAAATTCAAAGCAGTTACTTCACTTTGTTAAATCAATAATTATAAAACATTTCCTTGCAATTATTTTTTAGTTTATCAGTTGCCAAACGTGTTTTTTTTTCTTCCTCATTATTTATTTTACACACAGTTCAGATTTCTCCAGTCCCAATAAAATATTTGAGGTATAAGCTGGTTAGAATAAAGAGCTACTAAAAATACTATTTGAGGAATGGTGGTGCTGGAAATTAGCTTGACCAATGAAATGGGACAGATTTACATGCCTTGATAAAGAGGAGTCCTAGATAATTACCAAGGTGCAATTTGGGCTTGTTTTTTTGGATTCTTCTGTGATTACAAAAGAAACCCATCAGTTCTTCTGATGAATAAAAGCATTGGCTGTTTCTTGCCTTCACAGGCTGTTTGTTTACAAAACAGACCAATATAAGTTGACAATATGCAGAATTTTTTTTGAAAACTCACAGGATTTATGATTAAAGAGCTTGTGTTGTGCTTTTTTTCATTCTGCATGCTGCTATGTGCACTAGAACGCTAGCTTCCAATTGTGCAAGATGTTCCCATAGGATTTTTTTTCTAGTATACTCAGTGTTTAATCTTTCATAAGACTCTTCCAGCAGATGGCTTCCGTATTGTGCATACTCATTGTAATTTCTATGAACACAAGCATTTAATCACTTACCTCTGAAACAAATCCAGAGTTCCATACCACTTTCTAATGAAGCTTCTAATTTAAGGAGGCTTTTGACAAATTCTTGCTTCCCAAATGGCTATTTGTCTGTTGAAGTCCAGGAGCTGACCTTTTATTGAAATAAAGTCCCATCCAGATGTAACTCAGCTGGAAATTAGTTGTCAGAAGTAACTGAATAGAATCCAGCCCCCACTGAATTCACTTGTTCACTGGACTCCATCTAGGTAAACTAACTCAGATTGGATAGATACAGGTTCATTATGTCAAAAATAATGCAATAATAAAAACAAATGTAGGCAGAAAGTTTTAATTCTCTGTAGAATCTAAAAGCTCAAATCTGAAATCAATATTGCTAAAAATTATTTAATAGCTATTAAAACTAATACTAGGAAACATTTGGAGAAAGATGTTAATTTTTTATAGATACAAAAAACCCCCTTTTTCTTACATCCTCCTACTTTTCTTACGTCTTCTTCCTTTCCCTGGTTATGCCATATGATTCTATGATTCTAAAATCCATCTCTTTTTGTTATACTGATGTCAATGTTGTTCTAGTGAAAATTATGTGTTAAGGTATGGTGTTGCCTAGAAAAAATGTCAGAACTGCCTGTGGGAAGTGCAAACCATTGAAGAAATTTATTGTAATTTTTTTGACAGATGAGTTCCAGAGAAGAGAAGAAATATTAAAAAGCAAAAAAGGAGAATCAAGTGTTTGTCTTTATATAGCACTGTCTATTCTGGCTCAGGCAGTTTCTCAAAGTCAGGGTCACTTAGCTGATGTTTAATTAGGGGTTAAAAAAATAGGTTACGGTTGTAAATCAATGCCAGTTTACAATAATGCCTGGAAACTAGTAATTGCCTCCATTCCACAATTGCAGACATAAGGAGTGCTTTGCAGATGAATATGACTCTGACTTTTGTTATGTGCCATGACTGTGCCATAAGCACCAAATCCCTGCTCTGGCGGTGAAACAGGATACAAAATACCAGGCAAGCACTGGTCAGTCCGTGGCACAGCAAAGATGTCGTATGTGGAGACAGAAACTTAGATCCCAGAGCAGTGTAGCTGTGCTAGAGTGGGCATTTTGGCAAGCTGATGTAGCTGGGTTAGTTTGTGGTTGGCAGCAACTCAGGTAATCCTTTGCTCATCTTCATCATGTGATGTAGACAGGCGTCAGACTTTGATTTTTGATTATAGTTCATTTTGTAATAATTTGGACTCAGCTCTGACTTTGGATCATAGGAGCATTTACATACCCGGACTCTGAAACATGAACCCTGTACTGGCTGTGCTGGTCCAGGTATTTACATTTATTTCATTCAGAGACTTGCTGTTTCAGTCTTGTCTTCAGTAGTTTTGCACCATTTTGACATTTGATGAGAATCTGGCTCACTTGAATTGCTATAATGGAGAAGTCTAGTTCAGTAGGTTTTGAATTGGAGGAAAAAAAAAAAACAAACACTATTCTGAAGTTGTTCAGGGAAAATTGTAGACCTGTAGTTGTTATTTATTGACAACAGGGAAATTCAGGACTGAAAGCATTTCAGTCTCCTAAGATAGCAAGTCAGTCACCTGTTGGTTAAAGATACAATACTTACATTAGACAACATACTATCCCCATTGGATAGCAGGATTCGGAGGTACCTGTGATGTCTGCTGATAATATACAGATAAGTGAGAGTGTGTGAATTGCCCCCCGCCATGTTTCAGCCAGTTAAGACAGTTGTCTTTTTAGTATTGTACTGATGTCTGCAATATAGTACAATCTCAGGATGACTTTTGCATGATTTTAGGTGCAGTTTAGGTTAGATAAATAAATAAAGCCATACTTAGAAATACTTGTATGTAGTATTTTGTAATGTTAATATTCATATACTAATGATTAAGCAGAAGATATAGTTCTGGTTGTTATAAGCATGTGCCTTACTGGCAATATTATTAGAGCCATTAAACTCTGTTGGTAAAATGGAATAAATGAAATTGAAGTGTTTGTTCAGTTTTCCTTGTGTGCTCAAACTCCAAATTTAGCGTGTTTTATAGCCTTTTTAAATTTTGTTGCTGTTAATCTTACTGAAGTTGAAGAAGTATAAATGTCAAACTATACTCAACTTACCCTTGCTAATAAAACCTAAATGTATTCACATTACGATAGGGATGCAATAACTGTGTATGCTAGTAGCAGTTTTTCCTTACTTACTCTCATTTTTTTGCTTATAAGGATTCAAGAGGATCTTGCCTCAGATGGCTTTGTTCAACATATTTTATTTATGACGGATCTTTTCCATATTCAAAACTGGATGTAGGCTCCTTAAAATATTGCATTGTTATTTCATCCCAAGAAATAAGGTAAGAAAAATTTGTGAAAGATCTTTTTAAACTGTATTTTTGCAAACCAAAATGCTTAGTAGACTAGTAAACTTATGGTACTTAGAGAATCATATTTAATGTCAGTCTTTTGAAGTTTATTTCTGCTTTTCAGCTACTTCTCTTTTGCTTAATAATAGCATGAATAGAGTTTGCTATATTGCTAATTTTGCAAGAGTCACAAATACAAGTTGTTAAGTATGTCAAGCTTTTTTAAATTTTATTTTAGTGGATTAGGCAGGATCATGAAGTAGAGGGTAGAAAAGGAATTCTGTAATCTTACTCAGAGCATCCTGGGTCATGTTCTTTATTTATACTACAGTAGTGTCAGAGGATCCTATTTTTCGGAAAAGTCTTGTGACAGAGCAGGGCTGGCAAGGTGTGGCAGGAGAAGACAGAAGAGACTGGCTAAAGTATACTTGAGTTAGACAAATATAATCCTTTTTTGATTCTGTGTATACTGTGTAATTACATTGCACAGCAACCTTAAGTTTTGTGTTACTTTTAGTCCCTTTTTAGTTTTGCTTACAGAAAAACCCCTTCAAAGAATCATGAGACACTCCTAGCAAGTTAGTACGTGATTTCTTACTGCACCCCCCGACACTTTTTTAGATGTCCTTATCCTGGTTCACAGAATTTGTGGATAATCTGGGACATCAGTGTCGTCTGCGATGATGTAATGTGAGATGTCTCTCTATTGCTAAAGTCCACTGAGTCGTGGGAAGTGCTTTTCCAATTGAGTGTCCCTTTCATGCAACACTTCTACGATTCAGAAACTTTTACTGGTGCCTGTTGCATGATCTGAATTTTGTTAATTCTGTTGTGTCTGTCCCCTCTAACTTCTTACCAATGTAAATTTATAGAGACCAAGAAGGCTTTTGAGCGTTTAAAACCCCATACTGCTATGTAGAGGAGAGAAAACCCACACTGGGTTGGCCTTTCTTATTGAACTTGGGGAAGCCATGGGGAAAATGCTCTCTTCTCTGAGTACCTTTTTTTTTTTTTTAGTTAATTCTAGGCAGGTTTTTATGTAAGGTAACCAGAATCTAAGTACTGATGCAGGAAATATCTTGAAAGAGAAGTATGCAACAATTGAGTCTGTGAGGCTGAAGTTGAAGTGTTTAAAGGAGCACCAGGAACAAAGCAAGATGTGACCATGGCCCTTTCTAAAGCACCCTCCTATCAAGGGGGTGAGCCTTACAGTGGATGCTTTGACCCAAATGACAACCCCTTCTCAGAGCAGTAAAAAGTTGCAAGACCTTATGATCCCGTTAATGAAACACTGGGTATTTTTAAAGCAAATACTTTAATGCTTATTGCTACTGAGGTCACTGTAAAAATAAAAGGCGGAGGAATGAAAGAAAGGGAATGATGGTGAAAAGCTCAACCAAAGGTGCTGTGGGGGCTGTGACTGCTGATTTGCAATGTCGTGCTGCAGCGTCTGAACACACAGCATGTGACAAATACTGACGTTAATTCCTCAGTTAAACTAAGGAGTGATACCAATCGCTGGTAGAACTGGCAGAGTAGATCCAATAATCAGGGATAATTTTGAGATGAGCAGAAGGTAAAAAGAGATACCAAAAAGGAGAAGGGGGGAAAAAAGCAGGTTTTTAAATAGAGCAATATGACTGCTCTCAGCACGTAAGTAGTTCTAAGTGGACTGGGGTAGAGTTAACTTTGAAAGTCAGAAGTTAACCCTATAATAAGTGTTTTTAATTCATGTGTTAAAAACAGTGTGTCTTTGAAGTGTAAAAAAGGAAGAAGAAAAAGGAATGGTACAATCGTCAAGTATCATGACTACTATCAGTGTTAAAATTAAGTTTGTTATAAAGGATAGATGGAACCAAAGGTTAACAAACAAGAATAGAACACTAATAAACAGTTTTTAATAATTTTGAGTAAAATCTATTAAGTAACAACAATGCACTTACTAATAAATATTTCAGAAACAAACATACTAAATAGCCTTAATATCACCAGAAAATCTTACAGAGGGAAATGCTTTATGTTGGATAACTAAGGTAGGTGTTTATTAAAAGTCTTAACTATTTTTCTCTTCCATTGGTGTCACGGAAGAGTAAGTACTCCATTCCAATCTATCATTAATTATATATTGTTTAACTTTGTGTTAGCTGATTTTCATTTTGTTTTATTAGCTAATATACATATTTGGAAAAAGGAACCTGTAATGGTTTTTCCAGGTCAATTGTAATGGCTGAAGTTAAAATCAGAGAAAAATATGCATAAGAAATATGTTATAAGGAAAAACAGGTCCACTTTCAGGTGTTTCTATATCCAAACGAGAGTAACCTTGTTCCTTTGGGTGAAGATAGATGTTCCTTCTATTGTTAATAGTGGTTGTAATTAGTGGATTACCAATACACATTTTATATATAATCTGTACATGGATGAAATTTGTTGTGTTTATAAAACAGTATTTTCAGAGCTGTAAGAAACAAAGGTGAATTGATCAAGTATTTTTAAGAAGTTTACTGTTTGAAAGTGTATTTTAAAAAAAAATTCTTAGGCAATTTCTTAGATTGATATTTGGCCAAATGTGATTATAGAATTGGTGTTTCCTAATCAACCTATAATCATATATGTGGAAACTAATTATGTTTGTATATTTACTCAGTGTTTGGAAATTGTCATAAAATACCTTCTTGATTATGACTTGCTTCATAATATGTGCTTATGTTAAAAGGTGTGATTTTAATTATAATGCATCCTTAAAAGTAATAGTGTGGTTTGCAACAACTGCAGGAATTTTGAGCTTAACTTTACAACCTATAGTGTTTTTGCTGATTGTGAAAATTGCATTGCCTGTAAAAATCAATCGCTTACCAGGTGAAGTAATGGCCATGCATGGTGATAAAGAAATGTGAGCCTCACTCAGACCTATGCAGGTTGTCATGAGGCAAGACTAGACAGGAAAAAGCAAGCACATCAAGAAGATATGTTGCTCATTTTTGATCCTGACTCCTTGAGGGGTTGTAGAGTTTGCAATGTCTTTGCTGCAGTCCTGAATGATGTCGTGTGGTTCAGTGACTATGAAAAAGGGTTTTGAAGCTCAGTTTTCACCATTGCTAGTAGTATGCCATAGGTTTGCATTGTCCTGGAGAGCAGGGCCCCGAGAGCTGTCTGGGCTTGTGTTGACCAGAGCTGTTTGGGACTTGTTGTCCTGTGTCCAGCAACCTTGTGCCTGTGGCCTCCCCGGCTGTAGCTTCACATTTACGAGTGCCAGAGCTGGGAAAGAGCTGGCAGCCCTGGGATGTTTGTGCACTACAGCTCCAGGGGTCAGTGGGTGACAACCCACACTGTGGTGTCAGCTGAGGCTGGGGAAAGCACACAGGCATCTGCCACACAGTGGCTGGTATCCAGTGGGAAGGAAGCGGAAAGTGGTAAGAAAGTATAAAACCTAACCTATGCATTACCAAGGCTTCCCTTCTCAGGGAAGAGACCTTCCTTCCTTCCCTGCCCTTTCCCCCGTCCCGTAACCATGATACTCATCCCAGCACAGACCTTGGCATACTGGGACTCACCTAGCCGAGCAGCGGAGTGGTTAGCCTGTATGGTGCTCTGTGTTACTCTTCTAGCAGAATTTGAAGCAGCTTGATTAAGTGTGGTTTAGGCAGGTCAGCAAAAGCTCTAGGTGTGGACATGGTATGGTATTGTGGACATGCCTTGATGTAACTAATTTAGTTTTTTATTCTTCTCTAGGTATTGCCTTAAACTTATAGGAAATACTTGCAGCATAGAGTGCCAAGGTGAACACGCTACCTTGGATGTGTGGAATGGGAAAAGTTCTGTTAGCACAACGTATCGGAGCCTAGGTCATTCTTTAGCCTGTGTATACATTGAAAACTTTCCCCAACCTTTGAAATTGAATTTTTTGCCATTCTGTCTTATAGGGGATTAACTTTAAGTAACTGCTTGGATATACAATTCCCCAACGAGTTAAATATGCACATAGGGGTTCTTAAGGCTTACAGAACGCTCTCAACAGAAGTGCCCGAGGCTTTAATAGCATGCAAGGTACACATTATACTCTTAATTGCTATTCTGTGCTGCTGTGGACAGATGCTTCTCTATAGTTTCTGGCTGAGGAAAATTTATCTTGGTAAGAAACAGCCAGGTTTATCACATGGTGTCCTTCTTCAGGTAGCAATTTTGTCTCTTCCCTGAACATACATTCCTTACAACAAATCCTTGTGTATACTACTACCATTTTAACCATTTAAAGGATGATTGTGACAGCTGACAGTGGAAACATTTACTTCTACTTTTGGTCTACCATCAAAATTCAAAATCAAAGGAAAGCTTAAAGTAATTCACAAAGTCAGTGCAAGAATTGACTTACTGTTTGAAGAATGCATTGAAATGGTTGAATCCATGCTATTAGGAGGATCAGGTCTCATGACTGCTGTTTCATTAGGTGGATTTGTGTTCAAATATGACAGAAATCTTAAGTTAAATTTCAGGATGTTACTTAAGGCTGTGCTTAAAATGAGTCTCCCAAATAGGTATGCTTTTCTAAATAATCTTGCTTGATGTTTAATGTAGAAAGGAGGAAGGAATAATTTTTAATATCGTCATGCTTATTTTAAGATGAGACTCAAATTTTTGGGAAGCTTCCTTAGGTCTGCAGGAAAATGAAGGATGCCACCTTCCTTTGCACTGCTGTGATTCAGAGACTTCAGTCTGTATGTGGGTATGTATTTATCTTACAGGAAATCTTCTTTTTTTGTCCTGAGCCATCATGCCGCAGTCAGACATGTCCTTTCCTTTTGCCTGTGACTCTCTGGCTGACAGCTGCTCTGGAAAGCACCATGTGCTCAGCTCTGCTATACAGCAGAGCTGGAGTGAGGAGATGAAATTGAGATTTAAAGTTCCATCTCCCCTCAGAAGTTGCATTCTTATGTACGAGTTTTCTTCTAGTTCTCCCCTCTCCTCCTTACTTTTTGCAAAATGAAAGAAAATGGGTCGTTAGGATGTACCTGTCAGTGCCCTGAGGGCACTAATCGGCCTTAATAGCCATGAGGAGCCTCACCTGGGCCTCCAGCCCCTGCCTGCCCAGAGCCTCTTAGCTGGGCCCTGGGCCTCCAGCGCCCGCCTCTCCAGCTCAGCCAGGCCTGGGGCCTGGACCCCAGCACTGGGATGGCTTCCCACCTCGACCTCCATGGACCTGCCTGGCAGCCACCACAGCCCAGCCCTGACCCCCAGAGTGACTTCCCAGCTTGGCCTCGGGCCTGCCACACTGCTGCCTCGTGACCTGGGCTGGTGGCAGGAGGTGGCCACTCTTGCTGGGCCTGCCCTGCCCGCCGTGCTCCCCGCGCCTGAGGGAGCTGGCAGCCCTCGCCATGCCCTGGCAGCATGGGTGTTTGTGTCCTTGACCCACTGCAACCCCTGCTGCTCTAAGCAGAAAGGTAAATTGTTAAATATCATTGTGTCTTTAGGCAGAAAATGTGGTATAAGAGAGAGAGATTTGGTTAGTGAAGAGATTCGCCCAGCCGCCATTTGAATATTAGCAGCTCTGTTAAAGTCAAACCAATGTATTACCAGCTAGCTATAAATTTAGTGAAACTGAAAAATATTTTTACTCACGGGCTTGTGATTGTACAAAAATTTACTAACCAAGGCCCTGGCATGCAGGGAGTGTTTTTTAGAGGGATTAATTAGTGTGAGGATAGCGTTCTTCCCGGTGGCAGAGAAAGCCGATTTACAGCTTCAGGACTCGGTGTCAGCCGAGGAATACATTATCTGTTTGCAGATCAGCAAAGCGTGTTAATGCTGTTAGGTCCAGAGTGGCCAACTTCATTCCCCCTCAGTACTGAACACCTTAATTAGAGGAACCTTCCTGAAACTTTTGGCATCCTGAAATTTGCTGTAGGATAGCATGAATCTGCAGCATCCTAAATGAAATAAGTTCCAGGGTTCTGGTTTCCTAGATGAAAAATAAATTTCTCAAAGCAGTGAATCACAATTAATGAACAACCGTGCGACAGTTATTGACAATCCCTTCAGAATAAGCTGCACAGTGGCAAGATACTTTCTTCTTCTAATAAGGCCTAACGTGACATAAGGTTCTATCTGAAGCACCTTCTTGCTTTATTAATCTCATTATGACCACTTGAATTGCTACATCCTCTGTAATGATTAAAACATTTGACTCCCAAGTGTGATATTATAATGAGGATGGAGTTCATAGAATAAGGCATTGTATCATTCTGCAAAGGCTGTCAGCAAATGGAAATATAAATCAAACTCCTCAGTGTAATTTCCTTACTGTTTCCATGGAAGAACAAATTCAAAAACTTTACATACATACCTATATATGCAGGTTTCCAAATCCAACTAAAAATCCTCTCATGGAAGATATATTTGTGCCTATTTAAATTTTAAAAAATAAAGGTGTCTTGAGCACCAATTTTAAAAGGAGTATGACTGACTTAGCATTATGTGAACTGCCAAGCTAAAATTGACCACTTGTAATGTAGTATGCCCTCTTCTCAGCATGTTTATATTTTGGGGAAGCACTGGGGCTGAATGTACTAATTTTGACAAATTATGTATTTTCTTTTGTTCTTTGCACTTCTGTACTTCAAAATTTATAAACTGTTCATAATTTTCTTGAATGTACCATTTCTCAATGGGAGGATATAACGAAATACATATTCAGAAACAAGTTTTCATTAAAAAAAAATCTTTTATTTCTTTTTCAAAAAACCAAAAGATCATATATGAAATTTGGAATCCATTTTGTTTTTAAGTAATAAAACCAAACGAAAGACAGGAATAAAATTTAATTCTGCCACTTCTTCTTCTGCAGATATCTTGAGGGAGAGAAGCTCTGCCATTCGTCAGCATGATGATCTAGAATAAAAAAAACATTATATACGTTGGTCAAGCAATCCTGAGGTATGAAAAGAGTTAGTAACTGGAACTGGCAATAATTTTATTTTAGGTCTTCCTTGTCTATTTTTTTTAAACTAGGTGGAACGGGTTGTGTTATTTCCCATAGAATTAGTTAATCCAGCATTTTCCTGGTTCATGAGAAGTTTCTGTGGGTACAATTGTTGCCTTATAAACCTTCAGCCTTGGCTCTACTCAGTGTGATTTTCTGCCAGCAGTTCATCTGTCCCAGCACTAAAAACCCAGTAACTTCAATTAACTGCATATTCAGTTTCTTTTTTTACACTCTCCTTTTGGGTCTAATTACCTGTCTAATGGATACATCCAATTCCCCAGGCTATGTGTTGTTTCCTCATCTTGGTGAAAGCAGGAAGAGAGCATAACAGAATACTGTATAATTAGGGAAAAAAGGCTGATATTTGAATGCAACTTGAAAAAATATGGAGAAACTCCTGCTTTTGAAACCTTCTGGGAAAATTCCCCAGGTGGTCAGGGAACCTGGGGATATTTGTTTTGGGTAAAATTGATCTACAAGGGACTTTGTCTAGGGCTAGAAGCCTGCTGTCCTTTGAGATAAACTTCTTTACAAATTACCTTTTTACTGCTATTTTGACTTTGAATTAGTCAAATCTTGCTCTGACTTTTGCCTTTGTCTTTGTATTTGCAATAATTTTGCTGTTCAAAAATATTAAGGGGGGCAACAAAGAAATGTTTTCAAGCCCTGAATATATAAGTGGTAGAGAAACCACCATCCGTCATCTTGAGTTTAGTCTTGTGAGAGACAGTGTGTAAGAATGTTAGAAAAGCCCATCAGGACATCATTCTCTGCACTCCTGAGCATTTCATAGTGTATGTATTAGAAAAAGAATGTGAAAGACAATTCCTCTTGCCACTGCCCCTGATTACTAAGGTAAGAACACAGAACTAAAACCATAGACTGTGATCAACTGTAACAAGAAAGCTAGAAAAAATGTTGAAATATACTGAGAGATTTTTATCTGAGGGTCATTTTTAATATTAATTATTTTTTTTATAAGGTCACTTCCCTGTGATGCTATTTGAGAGCTTCTTATGCACCAAATAATTTCCTTTATTTATTGCATGGAAGGGATTGTGAGCTTTTGGAAGCTATATGGTTTGGTAATTTTATCATTGTCATTCAGTTGTTAAGCTAACTGCATTTTCCACTTGGTCTAGTATGGGGTAGAATTTGTTCTCATTACTCTTAATAAAAGAGAGCGAACAGTGGCACCACTAAGGGATCATATTATTCTTAAATGTTCTTTGAAAACATCGCTGCTTCAGGTTACTGCAATACATGTGTGTACACATAAATACTTTCTCACTGTAAATTGGGCTAAGGCTAGCTATTCTGTTTTGGGACATTGACTCAAATGTCAATAGTGAGCTTGACTTCCATATTCCTGCATGGTTTTCATGTTCCATTTTAATTTAATCCTTACTATTAAAGGAAGTTCTGCTTTGTCCTGTGGTACAGAAATACATACATGATATGTAAAGCAGTCATAGTCTTGTCAAGAAGACAAGAAAGCTGTCGCTTTGGTTCTAGGGGAAAGTTTTCAGAAGGAAAATTGTGGATGGAACAACAGGGTTTAAGCTTCATTTTCCTGTTTGCATTCCTTAGTAGGCTGTTCAACCTAAAGTTGTAACTGCACTGATGCAAAACTAGGGTGGTAACTCCTCTTATACCTTGTGGAGTTTGAAAAAAGGAGAGGCTCTAGGCTCAAAATTGCTTGTTGCTGTAGTGGATTAATTTTTTTCTAAAGAGTCTAAAAGATGATGACCATTTGACATATGTCCTAGAAGTGGATGATATATCTAGTCAGTGACCAAAATCAGATAGATCTGAGCAATCCAAGGTGTCTTGATCTGGTTGTATAGAAATGGGCATATATTAAGATTGTAAGAGTAATTTTTGCGTACTTTATTGTGACTTGGTATCTTTATCTGAAATGATCAGACATGGTAGACAAGAGAGTTTTGGTTTATAATCTCAAGAAAACAAATAGGTAAGTGGGGAAATGAAATGATTCCATGCATTAGTTGTGAATGCTGAACAAGATCTTACATGGTGCTATGTTTATTCTATCCATACAGCAAGATCTCTCTTCAAAAAGTCTTCAGGTGTTTCATTGCCAGTAGTTGGTTCTGATTTATGCCAAAAGCTGCTACAAGCCATCAGCTGCTATAGACTCTTTTTTATAAGATATTACTTTAATAAGCTGTTTTTTTCAAATAATGTAGGTTGTTTCTGTATCAGTAGAGCTCTACTTTTAGTTTTTTTCTGTCTTTACTATTTAATGACTGTTCAGTCCTTACCAAATTACTGAAGTTATTAGAAAGATAAACTTGCTTGTAGGTGGACAGAGTACCTTGGAAGTATTGAAAGAGTATATACATAGTGTAGTTTTCTGTGCCTGTAATGAAATGTAATAGAAGTGTTGGTACAGTGCCATTTTATAAAACAGTGCCAGATGCCAGAAGCACACAGCATGATTTTCTATTTAGCTAATCCTATTAGTCAGGATGTTGTGGGCTTGTGGCAAGTGTCCCATTGACAGTGCTGTAACTCCTCCAAGGCTGGAAACCACGACTTCTGCACCTTAATTTGTTTGAACTGCAAAACTCTCACTTGAACATCTTCTCCAAAAGGTACCGCCCTTTTTTTTTTGAGTGCATAATTTATGTAACTCATATTTCTCAATATCGCAGTGCGGGAGAAGGATGGACTTCACAACTCTATGAGAGTTATATTCCGAAGCCATTTATTGTCTTGTCTGACTCCAATATATATCATAATTTTCGCTTAGTCACTGCGCACACACTCATGATTGGTTACAGCTTGTTACACACACTATTGCAATTGGCTGTGCACAAAATATCACGCGCTGTCCACGTGCCCCTCACACAGTCAGGATTCGCTGCTTGCAGGTGTTCCTGTTTTCCTCGCTTCTTCTTAGTTGTTTATCACAGCTCCTTCTCCTCAAGGCCGAGCCATGCAGATATCCAGCTGTTTACCAGCTTCTCAGTGCCACAGCTCCTTCTCCTTAAGGTCGAGCCGTGCAGATCAACGCCACAGCTCCTTCTCCTTAAGGTCGAGCCATGCAGGGTGATCCAAACATCGCAGTGTTAAAGACAACTTAGGAGTCTAAAAAGACAAGAATAGCAAAGCTCATGCTGAGAAAAGGAGTAAAGTCCATGTGTTAGACTTTACCAGATATGATACTGGTATTCAGATAGAGTATTTGCCTAACTATAATCCATTATACACATTATATATAAATGGATCTCAAAAGGTTTCTTCAAATAAAGATAAAAACCCCCAAACCAACCCCCCCCCCACCCCCCCCCAGATCCTTTCTGACAGCAGTGCAAACATTAACGCATAGGAGACACTTCCACTTTATGTTGAAGTAGCTTTACTTGTTGGAAACTCTGTAGATTGTAGTCCTTCATTGTCCAGAAAAACTATATTTAACATTCCAGGTATATTTCTGCTGGTTTAGGGCTGAGTTTCTGCAAGTGCAGTCAGCAGTGGGAGGAGCATGTGGGTGGAATGGCTTGTTTTCTGTTACTTGTCTAAGGACTGTTTTAGTTTGCTGTGATACTCTGCTGTTTGTAAGATCATGGGAATAGATGTAGTTTTAGCAGGAAAACAGAATATGGTGGTTCAACCTGTTGAATTGTTCTTTTTTGGAGATACACTTTCCTTAGAGAAAGAGATAAAACTTACATCAATAATGTCACAATGGCACGTTATTCTTTGTAAGACGGGAATAAGGTAAAGACCACCAAGAGAAAATTAATGTATAGCCTGGGAGAACAAGAGGGTGCTGTTTGTATTTTTATAGTTATTTGAAAAGCCTTCTTCATAAGAAAGTTAATAGCTCTAGTGTTTTCATCTGAGACTGACTAGACCACACAATGTTTTATTTTAAAAGTTTAAAGTTGTGTGTATTGGAACACATGGGTCCTCATTGTTTGCAAATGGTTTACTTACACTTGGGAGGCTTTGCTCTGTGCATACTTACATATATGATACTTTGATATTGTTAAGACAGCAAACATTCCACCTAAATGTGCAACTTGTGTTTTAAAATTGCTTGGAGGAAAATGTGGAAGTTTTTTGTGTCCATATAGATATATCTTTCTATCTATGTATGCAGGATGATTATCAACATGCTAGTTTATATTTGCCAAATAATGATGCTTTTCTAGTAAAGAATAGTCTTGGGATCTAAATAACTTTTTTTTAATTAAGTCAATCAGAAGTTAGCAAAAGACTGAAAAAGATTGCCCGCTTTTTTTTTTTCCCCCTACTTATATGTAGGCATTAGAATACAGTCTTGAGTCACAAAATCATAGGACTGCGGGAGATCTTAATCTTCCCTCATTTCTGCTATGGGCCCAAAATTAAATCAGCCGTATTGTGTATTGCTAAAAAATACTTATCTAGTCTTTTCATAAATGTTTGCAATTATGGAGAGTCAAAAACTTCACCTGTCAGGCTGTGATCTTGTGCTATTTCTTCATTAGGATGGCTGTTTTACTTAGTCAAAAGGGTTGCTCACTTATAACGCTACACTGATTACCTTCCATCTTATTGATCTGTATCTGCTGGGTTTGTTTACTGCATGCTATATCAAACTTTGTTGTCCAGACAGAATTACTAGTTTCTGAGGTGCTCATCAATAGAAAGATTAAGGTTTTTGCTGGTTTTGATGCGTTTTTCCAGTCCCTCTGTAATTCAAGAAGCTGATATTTATATCTTATAAATTAAGGAGTTATGAAGTATAGAAATATCCAATAATGCTGAGTCTTACATCTCAGACATTTAGAAGCCTTTTAGAGTTTGTCCTGCACCCCCAAAGCAGTTCTTCCACTGACCTTACTGAAAGCTGTGAGTGTTCAGTTCTGCAGATCATTCTAAGCTCCCAAGTCTACTTATTTAGAAAATGAATAGACAATTAATGCCTAACTTGGAAGAAGAGATCCCCACCTTGTGATTTGGGAGGTAGTATTGGTGCCAGAGCTGTACATCTGGCTTGTACTCTGCTACCTAAATTGAAAGACTACAGCTGGGAGGTAATTATCATCTAGATACATCACCTTGAACGTGGGAGCCCATTCTGCCTCCTTCTCTCTTATGGTCCCTTATGGGCGAGGTGCAGTTATTTTTTGAACTTGTGTATTACAATGTTAGTCTACTGCAGTTCAGGTCACAGCAGTTTTCTGATAATGCACACAGTCATTTTGCAGTATGATCTAAAACTGTCTGCCACAGCAGAAAAGTAGATTATACTGCGTCCCTCTGATTAAACTCCTGCGTAAAGCAAGGTGGAATGTTGAACTCTCTACCCAAGTTTCTGTGGAGTTTTTCTGACAGGAGAAAGCTTAACCTATGAGCTGTGTTCAGGCTCTGGAAAGGGCTATACTTGATGTGAGGACAGGTACGCTGGCTTATCTCCTAAGCCTGTGTCCCCCAACATAGTAAGTCTGTATCTTCTACTCATTCATTTCTTATGACTCCTGTTATATCCTCCTTCCCTGCAGCTCCTCTCTTCATTCACTCATCTCAAAATCCTGTAGATAACATGCTCTGTTCACTTTAAGTCAGTGGTTCTCCGTGACAACCTCCAAGAAAGCTCTCACAGGCCTGTTTCTCTGTCTCCGAGGTTGACTGGAGATCAGTTCTTTCCCCACTGCAGCTCTTACCAAACCTCTCCTTGCATCCCCCATGTTACAGAACAATCCCCATGTTACGGGACAATCTGTGCCCTTTCTAGTTCCTTCTGCTATTGTCCTGATGTGTTTTTGTCAAGGATGTAATGTGAATTAGATATCGTGTAACTCTTTCAGGTGCCATGCAAAACATTCAGCTCTCGTGTGGTAATTGTTCCTCAGCATCTGCGTAACAAGCTCTCAGTAAATGTAGGTATTCACATTTTAACTTCATGAATATATGTGCCAGATAGGGCTGACTTCTGCTGTACTTGAAACTACCACTGAGTGAGTTCCATGGGATTAGGGAGGATGGGCTCTAACCGTTAATGTAATTTGTAGTCCCTCTGGGGCAATGAACAGACTTTTTTAGTTAACTCCACCTGTTTTCACTTCTGTATCCTTGTGATTGTTCTGAAGGAGAGCAAGATGTGATAAAAGCCATCAGAATTTTAGTGCCTGATTGGCTTTCTCTGTAGTTTGGTTCTCTACTTCCTACCTTCTCATGTAAATAGCCACTAAGAGCTCTATTAAAAAGTTCTTTGAACAGGGTCAAAGAATTATCAAAGCCAGCAAACTAAAAGTTGAATTGGCAACCAGATGCCTGGAAGAAATGAGCACCATTTGGCCATGAACTACCTTTAACCACTGTTTAATTACAATATTCATTACTTGAGAGACTAGAAAAATTCAATATGAAAATCTTAAGGGACCAATAGTAATGAAATAACAAATGAAAAATTCTAAAAAATCAGCCGAGTGAGAGAGTATATCTATATAAGTAAAACAAACTATCATAATTAAAACAGTAATTTAATTTCAAACATGTGATTGTTTTGTGTAACCTTTAGAGAAAAAGGTTAAAAAGAGAAACAACTGAAAAAGCATTGAAATACACCTGCCTGTGCTCCTGCTGGATGCTGATGATGGTTGTTCTATTAGTTATGAGTGCTTTCTGCTAATTGGGTCCATTGTACATATATCTTGCTGTAATAACTATGACTTTGTAGTCCTTATTGGCCCAGTTCCATTGCTATCACACCACTGTTAAATCCCAACCCACCTGATAAGTGACAGAAGAGCCCAAAGGTCAAGGGGCTGCTCTGTAAAATATCTGATGCCTGGTCATAACATCCTTCCTTGCACGTTGCAAATAGTTATTATTTGATTTTGTTTTAAAGCGGGCAATTTGCACGTGAGTCACTTGGATTCTGCAGCAGAAGAATGTATTTAGTTTTAATTAAATTATAATTTCTGCAGAATTTGTTTTAATCTTTGTTTCATGATAGCAAAGACATTTTAATAAACTGTGTATCAGCTCTGGGCACCTCATATAAATTGTAAAACCAACCCAGGGGCTCAAGTGTCAAATAGTTGTTTCCAAATGTCAGCAATTTCTGAAACTGCATTTATCCTGACATTAATATTTTTATTTGCACTATGCTGTGAGATAGTGACATTAATCCATTACTGTATATTAAAGCCACACCTTTTGTAGATAATGTCATATTGCTTCTGAATGGGTGCAGGTGCTGTTTCTTGCTGTTATGTATATCAAACTGCTGAAATTGTCATCACTTGTAAACAGCCTAGGCCTTTCTGAAGTATTCTCATTGATCTCAGTGAGGTTTATGGAAACCCATGGAAGAGAACAAAGGATACTACTTTCTAAGACAATATTTCCAGTATCGTTTTTAAAGCTTGCTATCCCATCTACTTTTTCTGTTATACAGACTTTACTTCTTTTTTCCTACCTCACAATAGCATAAGTACATTTTGAAGGCTGAAATATGTATTTGAAAATGCATTTCTTTCTCATCTAAAAGATTTTTTTTTTTTTGTCATTTCTGAAATGGCAGCCTTTCAGGTAACATTGTTTTATCAGTCAGTTTAGCTAATCTATTGAGGATGTAATTTACTATTCATACTGCACAAGGCATTTTCTTTTATGTTATATACATAAGTGTGTAAGAATAATGTAGTCCTGTGACTGCTATTATCTCTTTCTTCCATTGTTAAGAGTTTCATTTACTCTAATGTGTCCCTAAGGAGCAAGACTGCTTAGTTTCATTTGATGGGATTTTAAAATCTATTTGATGAATTAGGTCCACCACACCTCTGATGTGACATGAGTTCTACAGAAAGGATTGGGGGTGCAATGAAAGGTACTCAGATAACTCTGTTTTCAAAGTCTGCTCCTAAAAATGCACTACATTTAACCTAAACAAGTGAAGAAACACAGAAACTAGATACTGTTCCCAGCATGTTTTCTGCAACAATAGCATATATCGTCTTTAAAGTCAAGCCTGTACTTTTATGCTCCTCTGTAAACCTGCTTTAGTCAAAGAAAGAAGGGATGAGGGCAGAATATGAAGAAGTGGTAAACCCAAGTAATTTTTAATGAACAGTCATTAGATTGTCGTGCTTTGAAGAAAATATATGCGATGAAAATTCCTAAAGCCATGTGCTGTGGGCCATATAATCGTCAATAGCACTTCACTTAGGAGAAACTCTAAAGTGTCTATATTTTCCCTACAGCCAAATATCAATGTAGATTATAAATAACATAAAAGCAGAACTTGGACCCAGATATGGATTCAGCAATATCTGAACAGGAGCTGTCTGTAAAAAATAGATCTTGGATTAGACTTAGCAGCTTGACTAAAGATTTTGTGGGCCTCTATGTACAAAACCTAAATGATATGAAAATTTTTCCAAGTATTTTGCGTTAAACATGTACATTAACCTGTATACATGCATTAAAATGTAGTAGTTTATTTGCTTTGATTCACATTACTTTGCTTCAGTAATTTAATCTATTAAAAATAAGAGCATTTCACTCATTTTGAGGAAAAGTAACATTTTTGTGAATGAATTCCATCAAGACGATTAACAGAAGAAATCAGGGCCTATATTAATTAGAAGTCAGGTTAACAATATTTTTCAAATAATATGTATATGAGATAGGAGGAAGATGGAATACAGGATGACTACTTACGACTGACTTTCGCTTAGCAATATTATGATTCCGGTGTAACCTAATGTCTTGACTTCTATATCATCAATGTTTAACTATTGAAATTTTATTGAGTAGGCTCGAAAGTTAAATTGATAATTTGTAGAGAATTTGACAGTGAATTCACTCAGTTTTCTTAAACAGTTCCAACATAAAACAAGGAGTGCTTTTAAATACTGAGAGAATGCAGGCTGAAAAGCTGCATCCTGTGGTTTTGCACAAATAAATAAAGGTTTACTATACTTTGCTGTATACTCCATTTTACAGCTGTACTAAGACTGAGATAACACAACCTAAATATATGAAAGCTTTACTGGTATTCACAAGACACCTACCTCAAACTCAAAGTGCAAGCTTGCAGTTCATATTATGTTATATTTTGTATTTTCTCTACACTTGGGCTTACTATAAGTATTATGCGTATTCAAGGAATATTAACATACAGTTGAGGCACATTTGCAACTGCTATCATACTGATATCTGAAGAAAAGGCACCATTATTACTTGGGATGCATTTAGCAAGGTGCAATACTACATGAGAAGAATGGAGATTCTCATTCCCATTCATGTGTGAGAAATGATTGCTCCAATGTACTGGTTAGCTCTACTATTTAAATTATACACAGGACTAGACTAGTTTAACAACTTGAACTATGTCACAAAATTTATGCACTCCCTCTATTCACAAAGGAGCCACCGGAATTTCAGTGGGTTTTGAAATTTTATGAAATGGACCTGTCTGCCTGATGGGAACAGTCTGGACTTTATGACCTGGTATAGCCCTCCGTGCCTGGGCCAGATACCGTCTACTTATTTCACAGTTTGTATTGTTTACTAATACAGTGGGAAGTGGGAAGAATTGTTTGCATTCAAGATTCGCCTCCTTTCCTTATGCTCCCAGATCAAATATTCTTTGTACCAACCATCCTATAAGCCAGAATCTTCAGCAGTAATAATATAGCCTTTTCTGTCTGCAGAGCAAAGAATTTTACAAACTCTACAATACTAACACAATAGAATAAAAAATAATAAAATGGACAGTATGAAAGAAAAACTAATTAATAAACATAATTGATATGATAAAATGATCATGAGAACAAGTGGTACATAGGCCAAAATTAGTTAGACATGCTTTCAGTACATTTCTGTAGAACTTCTTGTACACTGTGGTTTCCTCTACAGACACGAATGATTTCTCTCCCCTGTCACCAAGACTATAAATTCTGTTTAATACCAACAGTTAAGTTTCTTTGAACCATAGGTGATGCATGTCACGTGGATTATTACCAAGCCAGCTTGGTTGTAAATGGTTTACAAAAGTGTGATAGTATTTTCATTCCTTAGCAGAGTGACTTTGTGTGGAGCATCCTCAGTTGCATGGTTTAGGAAATTTCATAAGGTAACCAACTGGAATTGCTTTAGATTGAGTTGAATCTCTGGTCTGTCATTAGTTTAGATATGTTACCATTTTTAACATTACTGTATACTGGTTTAGTAGGAAATTGAATATATATATATTTTTTAAATGAAGAGATATTTGTGGTTGTAATTTTAGATTAATAGTGCTTGCTAGAAGTCTGAAGAATTTGACCTGAGACCAGATAAGAAGCTTTTGTTGAAGAAGTTTAGTACTTTATCTTAAAATATTTTGAATGGTTCCCACAGAGTACGTAACATCTAGATGTTGCTAGTTTCAGTCGCATTTGTAGATAGATGCTGGAGTTACGTTCTTATCACTATTATGCTCTTCGCTTATAGCTTGCAGTTGACAATATTAATGATATACTTTTGATTCCATCCAGATGTCCAGCTGTGAAATATGGCCTGCATATTCCCTGACTGTGTTGCCTTCCATGCCACAGTTGTACTGCAAAACCACATCCTCTGGGAAGGGAGGATGGTTGTCATTGATGACTTGGGGAAAAAAATAATGTACATTTCTATCATGTGAGGTATTTTCTGTAAAGTGGGAGAAGTATTTATTGCATTGTGCAAGGACTGCGAAACATTTTCTGAGATACTGTGAACAGTCTGATTTTCTGCATACAAGAAGACTCATTCCAGTTGGAAGAGCTCTGTGTGTGGAGGAGGGCCTTGAGCTGCAAGTGCTTTCAAGGAAAGGAAGAGCCGATTTCATGAGAAAAGATGAAAGCCTGGCTTATTTAGGCTGGGAGAAGTGTTTGCATGCTAGTATGATTGCATTCTATAAATAGATTGGTATTAAGAGGCAGGAAGGAGGAGAGGGGTTTTTGTGTGTGTGCATGTTTAGGCAAAAGTCTAGTTTGCAGTATAAGGATGAAGTAATCTACTTTGAAATATTCATACCTACATTGGAAATTATATGAAGTATACATCTGCTAACATAGTGATATGCTCAATACTCCTTTGAGAGGTGGAGGAAGGATTACGTTACAAGACTGTTAGTGGTAGTAAGTGCTCATGGCCTCTAACATAGATTTATGAAATATGAACTGTTGGAGGGGATTTTTTTTTTTATACCATTGTTGTCTGCAAGAAATAAGATTGCTCTTTCCATTTGTGTATAATGGGTTTCTGTTCTGCTGATCAGTGCTAAGGGAGAGTGTTTTTTAGTTTGCTTGTTTTGATCCATTATATTTTTTCATTGCATTTTGGTAATGTAAAATATAAATTATTTACCAGCCCTTGATTTTCTGTCCTACCGAAGTCTTTTGAGTAATGTCATATTAAAGAATTCTAAAGATTTTTTTTTTAAATCCATTGTTCTTAAATTGCTGTCATTCACTTTCTGAAGTGTTTTCATATTGTTGTGATCTGTGCAAACAGTATAAGCTGTGTATTTACCTTGAGAATTTTTGTGGAGGTTACATTCCTGAGAGCATTTTAGAAATCTCTTGACTATTGTATAAAAGCTGAGTATACAGTGCTCCTTCAGTATCACAGATTCTCCATCTGACAATGAAGCTGTTTCATAAGGTAAATTATAACGGTTTGAGAGTTTTACAGATTAGCTGGATGCTATTCACTCTAACTCTATTGGAGAATACCAATTACATCGTTCGAAGTGACTGTTTCCATTTTCTTGCTTTCAGGGTCAATGGGTATTTTGGTCCCACTTGATACCACTTACTGAAAATTCTTTCTGAGTGTTTCACTTGCCATTGAGATAGCAGCTTTGAAAAGCTGCACAAAACCAAGCACTTCTCAGAGATTCTATGTTAAATTTGGAAAGTGGTTTCCCATTAAATAAGACTTAAATAAGACTTATTTAAGTACAAGATTGAGAACTGGGAATTTACGGCTCTTAATTCACTGTATATCATACTTGAGATAACCATTTTACATTGACTTCTGTATGCGTGGACATGTGCCTTCATAAATTCCTAGAGAAACCAATGGGAATGTCACTTATCTTTTCTGGGTATGTAGAGTTTAGTTTTAGTATCCAGTGATGTGCTGAGTAACCTTCATAATAGAGATGAGACAAAATATTAATTATGACATCATTTTCCTTCCAATGTACTGTTGAATACATTGTATTTACAGATAGAAAGCCTTTTAAGTTAATGTAAATAAGTACACATATACTGGCAGTGATCATATTTCTGTTTTTTTCTGAGTTTGTAAATCACGTTGTTCTCTTGTGGGATCATATAGCTGAGAACACTCCGGAAAGATGAGCTTAAAAAAATGAGTGATTTTTTGTTGTTGTCCTTGGTTTTTATAAATCTTTGAATGAGTCATCATTCAGCAAGGTTTTAAGTTCATTCCTGCAAGTTTCCAAACAAGACAGTTATCATCTTTATACGAAAGGCTAAAGTGATGTAACTTAGTGATAGCTACTGGGTTCTTTATAGGGTGGTTTACCAAATAATAGTGCGATTTTCATGTAGTAGCAACTGCTTTTGTGCATCACCCTGCAAGGAGAATAAGCTTACTACTAGATGTGTGATGATGTGTATCCATGTGTGTCAGTTTGATAAAATACATCTAATAAAATCTGACTTGATTTCTAAACTCAACTAAAATCCAGTTCAGTCCCTGGATTGAACTAGATACAACCAGCAGCACAGCCACTTTAAAAAGGAGTAAATACAGAAGGTCTTACTGAGAAATGATACGAATTTTCATCAGGGCCTTCTGGGATAGCTGTACTAAGAACAACTTTGCATTTCAGTAGATGCAGGAGGTTTAGATACTGCATTTCTACAAGTACATGCATACGCAACATATGGAGACGGGGCATCCAACTGTGGTCTCATTGCAGAGCCCTAATGACTAATGTTGATTCATCCTTTGGTTGTTGTTACTTCCTTCTCCTTGGAGATGAATTAATTTGCAACTCTATAGGAGCTTGTTTAAACATACAAATAAGCATGAACTTTGGTAGGATGCACCTATCAAGTATACTAGTTCTTTATCAATGTTCATATCACCATACTGTGTTAAATTTAAACTACTTTGAAAGTTCATTATATTAATCAGTAAAAAGGCACTCTTTTCTGGAATAAGGGTAGTTTCATGTGTGAATAATTTGTAACAGCATATTCATAAGCAAGTATGTACATAAAATCTCTTTTTGAATCAAAGCATTGGTGCAGGGAGGCATTTTACCTAGTTTTGCTTTGAAGATTATCTTTGAAGCTGTCTTTGGATTTACCAGAAGCCGTCTACCACCATGTTTCTGTATTGGATCATTTATTCTGTTGCTAGTTACACCAAAAATTGCCTTTGTCTTTTTTTAATGCTGAAGTAATGAATAGCTTCACTAACTTGTACATAAAAAATACTCCACTGAGCTCCAAGGTGGGAATTTGGCTGGTCCTGGTGAAATATAGGTGCAAGGTTGTACTAATCTGATATATTGCAAATCCCCCCTCATCCTACTGAAAACCACAAGCAAAACTGGCAAACGGGGCAAGCAGAGGAACATGAAAATCAGGGCTAGCAATGGTTTAGTAAATTTTTAATCTGAAACTCATCAAGAATATGAATGGTCTTATGGCCACTCCACTGCTTTGAGTTTCTTATGTCAGAATAGTTCATGGACTCTTCTCTACAAAAAGACACATATGGACTAGGAAACATAAGGAGTGGTTTTCAGTAGCCCAAAGATGACTGTGGTAGAATAAGAGAAAGGAAGGGAGATGCCCAGGTTCTTAAGTATATCTTTAATGATTTCATGGACTCCTAAAATGTATGAAATTACTTCTTTGGAGAATAGCCAAACTTGACAGAATTTTTGTTGAAAAAGAAAAAAATTATGGAGCTTCACAATTGCTTGACATATGCCTGTATATAAAGGTCACTCAGGCACAATACAGAAATTAGAGTAGAAATTCAATGAGGGCACAAATTTATGGCAGAAAGTCACGACCCTTTCATGCCTAGCAGACTAGAGGGTAAAGAATTTCCTGTGGTAAAAGCCACTGTGCCCAGTGGAATAGGTAGTGGCATACTGCCCTGTCTTGCCATTTCTAATATATGTTGCAGTTTCAATGAAGGCATCTATTTTTACGTTCTCTGTAAATGTGAGTACTGTTTC
The DNA here is from genome assembly GCF_964289735.1 of Phaethon aethereus. NCBI lineage: Eukaryota > Metazoa > Chordata > Aves > Phaethontiformes > Phaethontidae > Phaethon > Phaethon aethereus. The sequence continues at coordinate 12,953,624 of NC_138584.1, forward strand.
AAAGGGTAACTGTGCAAGTATTTGTTCTCTTGGTGCGGTGGAATATGAGAGTATAGGAACCAGTCAGTATGCAAACAGTGATAGAAATATAACAAACTTATGCACAATGCAAATGTTAGTAATAAAATATAGTCTAATATCCATATCATGTCAAAAGTCTGTATTCTTTTTCTGCATTTGACTCAGTGCTCTGATTTATTTTTCATTATTTTATCTCATTTTTCTCAGATTTGTGTTAAATTTATGGGTGCAAAGAAGTTTTGCAGTTCTTGGGCTGAAAACAGGTGTAAAAGCAATTTTTTCGACTTTATTGTGAGAAAGACACAAAGTATGAAAAGATGTTTTATTGCTAGTAAACTAAAATATTATCTTAGTTGAGAGATATTGTGCACGTGTAGAACAGTACGAGTATATGAGTAAGTTAAGTAAAATTGCTATGTGAATTGCTATTGGTTTTAGAATTTCCAAAGGAGGTCCACGCTTAGAAACAGACTTTTGAAGTAAAGTAAATAAATAAGAGTATGGGAAGTGTTGTGTGAAGAATAATTTGTCACCATTGCAAATCTATGTGGTATAATATGCTTATTGCAGATCAAAATAAACTCCTTGCAGATACCTTAATATGCAGGATGGACGATGACTCTAAATAACAATGTGGATATTGAGATGTCACACAACTAAATGTTCCTGTAAGAAGGACACATGTGCTTTAAGAACATTTGGAGTGTTTTACTTTGCTTATACCTGTAGATTTTTCAGGGAATGATTCTAATAAATGACCAAAGGCTCATTTCATATTCCAAGATCAGCCAAGTAACTGATTTTCAGCCTTCTCCAAGGTGAGTTTAGTGCAAGTTTTAACCTGCATGCATTTTTGATACATTTGGAAATTGACTTTCATTTCCTGCATGCCTAAAATAATTCCATGTCTTGTTAGATTAATGCCACACATCATATTTACCTTAATAAGTTAAGAAAATGTCTTCAGCAATGTCTCCCTTAGAGCTAAAACTGGAATTGGGTCTTAAAGATTAATCAGTTAGTGGGTAACTTGCATTACATAGGGTGGAAATATAGGCTGGAAATAATAATGTTTAAAATGGCATAGTTATGCCTTGATATGATGTATTTTCATATGTTAATAATCTTTGATTTTAAACTTGGATGATTGCCACTGGTGTTAGCACATGAAGTCTATTTTTCGTTTTTTTGGAAAATATTATTGAATTTAAACCCAATTAAAAAACTCTTAATCTGTCACCTTCTATGATTTCCTGCTCTGCCTTGCAATTGTGTTAAATAACATGCATGCCAGTGGCAGAGATCAGGCAACTGTTTTTCCCCAAATACTTTACGCAATAATATTTCATTCATTTATTGTTTTACCTTCTCCAGTTGCAAATATAGGTATATAATGAAGTGATAACCTCTCAGGCTATCTCATCGTTCTTATGGAGAACAGTAAAGGAAAAGACTGATATTTTTTCAGTGAAAAACACCCTGCAGAATGGAGACATGGATCGAAGCTCCATGGAACTAAGTGTAAGTTAAAATTTTAAATGTCAAATGTATGTTACTTCAGCAGAATCAACAGGCTTGAAGGCATGCGGTTGTATGAAATGGCACAATTTGCCCAGAAGACATAGGTGTTGGTGAGTTTCACCTGTAATGGATAGCAAGGGTTAAGAACCATAATTCTCTCCCTGTAAGCTAAAGTTTAAGCGCAGCCTAACTCCCAGTTGAAACAAAGAGCTAGTAAAAGCAGTAGAAATCTGTGGTTTAAACGTACACCAACATAAGGCTCATAGACTTGAAATATTTTGCTGAACCCTTGCCTTAGTTCCAGTTCAGATCTGTCGTAGACTACAGAAAGGAGGTTCTGTGTGATTATTCGGTATAGGATGTGATAGCCACCATACTTTCCTTAACGGGTATGTGTTCACTTGAATTTAGCCTGTGTGACCCACACTGCCTGGCCAGAAGGAAGAAAAATGAATAAACATTTTCAGTACCTCTTGTAATGCTATATTGTCAAAGACCATAATCAGAATTTTGCAAGTGCGATCTGGCACATGGAATACAGTGTCCAACATGCTTAGCTGCAAGTACTCTTGAAATGCTTGCATGTATTTAGATGCGAGATGTCTGTTACTATATCTTCACATCCAAGGAGAAGTTTCTGACGTGAATGGAAGTATTCAGAGCAAGTAAGGTCACTCTGAAAAGTTATTCCTTGCAAGGAAACTCCTTGATTTTGTTGAGATTAAATTCTGGTACCTTAGATACTAACTGAAGAAAATAGCCTTATTGGGGATGTTAATAAGGTGTTTAATCCCACCCTTATAAGCATCTGCGTAAGTTTTTTTTCATATGTAAGGAGCTTGATTACTGTACTCTTGAAATAGTTTGTGTTAATAATCTTGCCTAAAGTGTATTCGACGCTGTCCTCACATCTGCAGACTTGATAGTGTTTGGTTTACTGTGTTCATTTTACTGTGGTGAGATTGTGACATATGTTTTTCCTGTCCACTGCGTGCTCATGACACTATCAGTGAGATAAATTTATCTTAACTTCCCTTGCAAAACTACTGCATGCAGGGGATGTTCTCCATGAGACCTGGATTTTATCTACAAGTTGAAAAGAATAAAAATATAGCACTTAAAAGTACTGTTTTCCTTCTCAAAGGGCTGCAGGAAGCCTCTTTGTAGAAATTGTAAAGCTTTTCAAACAGCTTTTTAAAGGCGCTGTGTGTGTGTGTGAGGACTTTGTCCTTCTGGTTCCTTTATGTAAAAAGCAGGCTGTGTAAAACAGGGAAAAATGCTTTAAAAGTTTTACTGCAATATATTCTTTTGTCTAGGAGCGTGGAGGACTTTATTATATACTTTTTGTTTTGCTCCTTTATCTTTCACAATAAATTCCATGGTCCTTGGGCTCCGTCAGAGGGAGTGGTGTTGTTCTTGAGGTGCATCCTGCCAATACTGGGTCAGATGGTTAATAGCGTTAGATTGGGGAAACCATGCTGCCTGTTTCTCATACCTGTTTTGCATTTATATGAGCCATTGTTCTGTGTGGTTGAAAGAAGAGCCCCAGATGAAAAATACCTCACTTGCAAATCATTTAAACAGTTTTAAACAAGCATTTGGCTGGTTTTCAGACTGTATCCTGCTGTAATTTCTGTCCTTCGGGGAGGGGGGAAGGTTCTCCTGTATAATTATAGCTGTCATTTTGCAGCAATACAGGGATAACTATGGGGGGAAGATCCTTTCTACAGATTACATATAAAAGCAAAATATATTTTGAAACAGATATGTGTAGATGCTTTTTTCCCTGAATTATCTGTAGAAATATCAACATAATTTGGAAAATATATGAAAGTAGAATAATGTAAGTGTATTCATACAGTGTTTCCTAATTGATCCCTGCCAAATTATACTGTGCAATTACAAGTTTATTCATACTAGAATAAAACTTAAGACTTGCTAATCCACCAGTCTCACATTAGAAACTGGTAATATATTTTGTTTTATGATTACAAATTTCGGATTACACCTGACATACATTTTGCAAGGACAGCACGACTTCCAATTATCCACAATCCTGAACAGATGAAAGAATTGTAGACTGTTAAAAGCCATGGCATGAAGAGCTTTTGGCAGGGAAAGAGAAATTTTTCAGAATATGAAACTTATCACCGATGAAAAGATTGTATGCACTGTATCTAAAAGTTGAGAGTGATTTATAGCAGTAAATACTTCTACTGGTTCAGGAACAGACCTAGCTCTAAAGGTGGGTCCTTTCTGTCTGTGTTAGACCACCTTGTTCATTACCTAGCAATAATGATATAAAAAACTAATTCTTCCCCCCTCCCCCCGATATAAGAAAGAAAGGTTTGACTTAGCTTCTCTTGTTTTTCTATGAACATCAGTTCAAAGGATGATTTTCTGATCAGCTAAGATTTCTTAACCATTTGTGGACTCCAGTTGCTTAACATTGTCATGAGGTCTTACCCAACTTACTTGTAGTTGTAAAAAGATGGAGAAAAATTCTTTCAGTAGTAGCAGTGAATGGCATTTAAATCTTCTGTTTTAAGTACCTGTAATAGTATCTATGGTCATAGTCAATGGGGAAGAAAGAGGGCCCTCCTTCAAAGGACAGTTCAAAGCACTTGGATTTCTGTTTGAAATGTTCTTTGGAGAAGGTGTTCTCTCTCATTATGGCAGAATTAATTAGTGTTAGTAATCTTGTAATTTAGTAGCATTTATACCCTCTGATAGCTTGCAGAAAACATTTCAAAAGCAGAGAAAATTTAAGAGGGAGAAAAGTAATTTATCAGGCAGAAATTAGGCTTGCACTCTAAGTGACAGGAACACCTCAGTCTTCATGCCCAAATTGTGATTGAATTTGGGTTTTTCTCAACTAGTCTTCTTGTCACTAGGGATATATGTACTTTATTATACACAATGGGCATCACTTTACTAATCTTCAGGATATAGTGTATATATAAAATGCCTTAGAAAAGAGAATGATTGGACATGACTTGAGGTGGTCTGGGGATTGAAGCCGAACAGCATGAGGGGGATCACAGATATAGCAGGTATGAAAATGTGAACTTCGGCAGGACCATCTTCTATTTCCATGAGAATTTTAAAAAGTGAAAAAGTCAATGTAAGGCCAAATATGGAAGGATAATAATGTCTGTACTGTTTTATTTTTTAACTGTTTTCTGTAAGCATGTGTCCTGTGAATGTTGTTGAGCCCTTTTAAGCAATCGCCACCACACAGGTGGAAATCTTTGCCCCTTAGCTGAGACATGATGAGTTACGGTCTTAGCCTATTGCAAATGCCAGGCAGCTTTGTCTTCATGGTACTAACTTCTAAAGAGACGCAAGCTTGTTTGCTTGGTGTGACATGAATGGTTCACTAGTTGTTGAAATACCTTTGAGGGAAGGGAAGGGAATGACAGTGGCAATGTGAATGCAATGCTGTTATGATCACAAATCTCCTTAGGATAATCAGAGCAGAGAAATGAGAAGATACATACAGAGAACAACACTTGGAGAAAACAGTTCTTCCCAGCTTGTCTTTTTATTCATACTAATGGGTACAGTCACCACCAAAGCTATAATTTTCACATACAAATCCATTGGCTCACAAAACAACTGAAAACAGAGCAAAAATGAGATTCCTGCCTGTATGTTTCCAGACTTGCATCCAAAATGTCTCGCATCAAGATGTAGCTTTATGGTCAGTTCATACATACATTCATTTGGTCCATAGTCTTTAAAATCAATATCATGCTGGCTACTTTCTGCCCCTAAAGGTACAGTGGAAGAACAGGTAGTTGCTTTTTAAGTAATGGTATCAGAGTTGTGTTCATGCAATATACTACAACAGTGTAGTCGGAGAGGAAAATAATCACTGAAAAGCTGTTTTGCACGATATAAGAATACTGGTATGATTAATTACATAATACAAATGAAAGACATAAATTTCAAAGAAATTAGTCTTAGTTCCATGCAGGCTTTCACAAAGTATGGCTCTGAGTTATTTGAAGGAGCTTCAAATAAGATTTACATATTTGTAAAATATGTGTCTTCATGTATTTTAAGCTTTATTTGATTCTTTGCTGCATGAGTTTCTCCATTTGTCGTCTTCTTCCCCTGCTTCCTAGGAAGCTGTTGAATTCAGAACAGAAGTGTTAATTGGAGGCAATCCAAAGGTCGAGCTTATATTCTAATGGCATAACTTTATTTGATCTTGAAAGGAATCACACTATATTCTCAGGCCATAGGAGGCCACGATTTCCTAACTCCTAACTTCTCAAATATGCTTTGGAGAACAAATACTGTTAAGAGTGGTAGGATCCTGATAATAATCCTAATAGTCTTTAATATTTTATCAAACATATTTTTTCATCTCAGTTTTTGACCTAGCAGGAAACAATTTATTTTAGAGTTCATTATAGAAGTTTGGGGAAACAAAAGAGATCTTATATTTCTGGAGTAAAGAATTGGGTATGATGTTTCATTGAGAGAATGTTTTTGTGGAGCACTTAAAAGGAATGTAAAATGCTGGCTGGGTACTGCCTTTGAGAGAAGCTGGTGAACCAGGAGAGTTCCTCAGGGATGTCTTTTGGGATCAGTGTTCTAGAGAAGCACTTGATAACTTTGCATGAAGTACCAGTCTGTATATCTTCAGGCCACCTAGCAAGGAATGTCAGGTGTTGCTTTCTGTTTTGAAACTGCATAATGTGTTGATTTTATCTGCTTAGAGGAAGTAATCTTTCATTTCCAACTGGCAGCAGGGTTTTTTTTTTAGAGCAGCAGTTTCATGATAGTATGTAACAGGTGCCTTTTCACTGCTATTTATATGGTGCTATATCACAGTGGTATTCTTTATCAATTGGTCTTTTTTCCTCCTCATTTCTCTTTTACTTTTGTATTATGTCTTTCTGTATCTTTTCTATCATTCTTTTCTCCTTCCCACTGCTCTTAATCCGTGTAGAATTCATCAGTCTCTGTTTCCTCTGTTGACAATATGTAGAGGACTGTTCTATCAGAGCTTGGACCAGTACCACTGAAAATGATGGAGATGTTTTCATTGAATTCGGTGAGCACAATTCAAAATTGAAGCCATGACAGTACAAAGGGATATACAAAGGGACAATGCCTTTGGGTTTTACCAGTACCTAGTTCATGGTATCTATTGCATGAAATTGCAATCTCTCAAGGTACTATTTTGTAGGCAGTTATAAATAGTGTCACTACTGGCAGGTTAGCTGGTGTGGCCAAACATGAGCAACTATATGATGGAGAGAAAACTGAGTAGCAGACAGATTATGTGCACCTTTTAAATGCTCTCAGGCTCATAGTACTTAATTTCTTTTCTTAATCTGTTACACTTGTATGAAGATAGGTAGTTGACAGAGAAGAATCCTGTACCTATAAACAAACTTTCAAAGAAAATACTGAAGTTTATGCCAAAGGTTATTTTCCTCATAATTTTTCCATATGGTAAGAGATTAAGTTATACTGAAAAATGTTGCAAATTTTTGAGTGCAACCACGTTGAATTTTCAGCTAGTGGAAATCAATGAAGTTTCACTAATTTCAAAAGGGCTAGGAATATTTACAGCAGTTGAAGTTTTGTGTTAAGATCAGCATTTATGTAGCAGCTTCTGAAGGTTTAGTTTGCTCTAAAGAAAAACAGTCAGCTTCATCCTGTTTTTGTAAAGAGTACTATAAATCATCAACTCATCTGAAAATCCAGTAATTATTTTATACAAAATGTCTCATTTTTCTGCAGTAGAGTAATTTAAAGCTATGAATTAGCAAATATGTAAATAGTGGAATATTGATTAATAAGTGTAGGTCCTGAGGTGTCCTGGAACAAATGGCCTTTTTGAAAACAAACCCCTCTGCCATAAATCTAGGCTTATGGCTGTTAGAATAATCTCATTTCTCAGATTGGTTGATTATCCAGTGTTGGTGGTTTTGTTAAGGAAATTCTCTGTTGTCACTTGCCTTTTTTCCCCCCCCTCTTTTTTTACCCTTCTGTGTGGAAGGAAAGTAAAAGAACCATCATGTTTAAGGCAATTAAGTAAACCACCCACAGATAATACAGGCAAAGTTTAGAAGGTAATCACAAAATGAGAGGGAGCTCGCTCAGAAAATGGAGGCTAAATCTCTCTGTATCAGAGAAGAGCTGGATGAGGTCACAAAACACAGATATATAGGGCAAAACAATGTGTTTAATTCGGGGGGAAAAAAAAAAAGATTGGTTGAAAGAAATCTGTTTGAGTCCAAATCTGAAAAACTATTTTTACCATTTATCTTTCAGAGTATTTCTCCTCTGTGCTCTTCCCCTTGTACCATACTAGTCTGGCAGCCCAAAATGTACTTGAAATGCCTTCCCTCACTGCCTAAAATGATAGCTTTTATTTCAGGACTTGGCTTATTATTATTTGATCCTATAACCCCTTAAGGCTGGCATTAGCAGTTGGTGTCAGGAAATCCCAATTCTCAGTGCTAAGGGGTTAATTGCTTTTTACTGTTTGATCTTTCTATACCCACTTTATATGCTACCTGACCCTTTTACCATCTATAGGAGGTACACATACTCTTCTTTGCTAGCCTACTTCCTGAATCTCCCCATAGCTTTCCCCACTGCTGCCTTGCCAATTTTACATTATGTATTTTTTGACCAAAAAATTGCAGTTGACCTAATTTTTTCCTTTTTGCACTTTCCAATTTTCCTGGAAGAAAAGATGCAGTGTACTGTCATTGTATTTCTAGGAACTGAAATAGGTAGGATGGACACATGATAAATGAAAAAAAATAAGTTGAATGTGTATAGAATTATGAAATTGGACTGCTGATGTGTTAAATTTGAATAGCTTTGTTGCATAACAGTAATTTTTATGTCATCTTAAGCAGTAGAGCAAAGTGTGTGGGGCAGAGGGGAGGAAGCCCTCAAAACTAAATCAAGATATCTCAGATTTTATTGCTAACTTAACTAATCTTTATGTCCAAGCAAAACAAATCAGGTTTGTCAGAAATATTTGCCTTGTCAAGGCTTACCCTACGTTCATTGAAAATTCTGTTTTGTCACCAGGTTACAAACACAGAATGTCAATTTCTTTAGGAGTGTGTGGTTTAAAATAGTAATTTTATTAACATTTTCTTCATACTCCACGAAGCTAGCAATCAAGCTGATGTTCTGACATAGTATGCATTTTGAAATCTTGGTCAGTATCAGGTCTTCAGTATAAAAAAAGTAGTTTACATGGGGGAAAAAAGAGTTCTACTAGCAGTAGAAATTGCAAACATTCCAGTGTATCTGTGTCTTACAGTAAATTGGTCTCAGTTTTCAATCTTTCCTCCAGTTTGTGATTTTATTAAATTTATTCCATGAGGATTATCTGGTCTGGCAGAATGGGAACTCACACATCAAGATTTTCCCTCCGTCAGAGTGCTTAGGTCTTGTCACTAGTCTTTCTTCAGGCTACCTATTTTTCACAACAGTAATAGATATTTGATTCTCTTGAAAACCTTAGTCATATTCAGGTTTGATAAAAATGTATTGCTAAGTTAGAAAATCATTTTTTAGGAGGAAGTGAGAGGCAGAGAAAGAAGCATGTAAAAACCTAGTGCATTCATGTGAAATTTATTGACTTCAGAAAATAGATTAAAAATAAGAGTAAAGTTTTAGTTTTTGTGGATCATGAGATCTTTAAAAGCTCAGCTGTATTGTGCTAGTTCTTTGAAACGTATTCAGTAAGACTGTGCAGGTCTTACAAAATGTAACTTGAAGCAAAATTTACATGCTCTTGAATTTTAACATGAAGATAAAAACCTGCAAAGATCATTTGAAAATCCCCATGGGAGTTATGAACTTCACAGACCTGTATGGTGGTGAATTTTGCCTATTTTGAGTTCATTTATCTTCTCCTCAGCTCCAATTTGCTGCTTCTGCAGGGAAAGGAACTAATGCTTTATCACCGTAGAGGGGGCAGTTGTTTTCATCCTGGTACTTGCCTTTAACAGGCCACAAGGATAGAGCTTCTTTTCAGTAGCGCAGTTGCCTGTCCTCTCTTCAATGCTGACCTTTCTTCCAGCTCTTGTTCAGTGGCCAGAGTACATGGATTCTCCTTCAGGTGCTGCTGGGCTAGATCCTTCTAACTCTGGGACAGAATGGTGCCTTACGGAGCATATGGCCCTTACAGGGAGTTGGGAATTTCATTAAGCTTGCATACTGCCTACAGCACTTTCTCTCTTCAAAGGATGAAATACTCTTTCATAGTGTCTTTTCTATTTTGGCTGCTTCACAATATGAGGCTGTGGGAAGAAGGGGGATCTTGATCTATGTGGGGTGGCCCAGCCCTGCTGACCATTGCTTTTTACTATCTCCCAGGATGTTGCATAAGTAAAGTCAGAACTGGCTTCTCCCTAACTAAGATGACAGTTAGAGTGATAGAGGTTAAGTAAAGCTTTGTACAATTACTTATGTATTTCTCAAAAAGAAGGAATCATGAAAATAAATAAGTGATTTTTTGAAAGTAGGCACTCTGCGGCGTTGGTAGGTATGTTTAGTATTTTCCATACATTCTGATAGTGTCTGGAAGTAGACTCTTTCAGTGTGACAGGAAAAAAAAGCCCAAAACCCGCATCTTAAAGCTGTTTCTGGCAGCCAGGAGAAAATAGCACCCCATGAATTTGTTTATAAATAAAATATATAATTTTGACAATATAATCCCCAGCTTACAAATGTTTTTGTCTTGGCTGTCTTAGCAGTGGGTCAAGAATAAGACTTCTAGTACCTTTTGCATTTATTATCCAGCCTTTTATCTCACTACACAGTAATATCTAGCTTAATTTCCTTTTGGCACCTTAAGTTTTGCTGTCAGAGAAGTACAGTTGCTGTATCTTCAGCTGCTTTGTGGATGTCAGTATATTTTTCTCCTGAAAATGCAAACTGAGAAGTACATTTGGTAGAAAAAATATGGGAAAAATAGAAATATTTCATTTCAACTTCTTGATGCAATATTTCATATCTTTCATGTTGATGTAGCTCAACAAAATTGTTTATTAAACTTATTTACCAAAGGGCAAACATAAGACTTCATTTTCTAGAAATTATTATAAACTGGTCTGAAATTTTGCAACAGAAGTTATAGCAGAGAGCTTTTTGGACTGACAAAGCCAAAACATACAAAGGACAATAGTGAGTTAGTTGTTTACCAGAAATATCTTGCTCAGTCCTCACGTTGCTTTTTCTGTGGCAGGAGCTATTTTCAGAAAGCTGAATATAGGGAGAGATTTGTGAAGCAGTTGGGAAAGCTTTTGGTAAGTTCAGGGGGTTATCAGTGGTGGATACCCATCCCACTGGGCTTCTGGCTCTTAGCTAAACCAGAGCTGCAAATGGATTTCTTTATTAAACTATCCTCTAAATAAATGGCACAAGTCTGAGCCTCTGAATTACCTACTTTTCTCATCCCTTTAGCCTTCATATGAGGAAACAATACAGAAAACACTGCTGGGTTGAGGAAAAAGGTAGATGAGGTGCAGTACTCTTCTACTGCATGTTTACTCTGGTCTTCTGACTACTTCCTTGGACGTTGATAAAAGGATTTTATTTTTTTTTTTTTTTTCCACAGTAGCAGATTGCAAGTTACAAGATCAAGGTACTTGCCAAAATCTCTGAGTTTCTGTGTGGTTGAAAGCCAAGGACAAACCTAGAGGATTTCCATGGACTATAAACCTTTCTATTGTGTGCCATATTTACACAGTCAAGCTATTACTTGAAGTGTCTTGTAGCTATTCCACTTTAAAAGGTCACAGTCAAGTTTAAGTATTTTCATTCCCATGACCTCTTTGCCCCTCTTGTCCAATTTAAGGACATCATATCTGGCTGGCACCAAATGGTTCCAGTACTCAGGACCTTGAGTAAATGTTACAAAATAAGAGCAGCTAATTAAAAATTTGTAGTGTTGACATCTGTTTAATATATGCAATATTTCCAGAACTTGATAGCAGACCACCTTACAGTAGCAAGGGTCTAAGTCAGACTGTTTAGATAAAGTAATAATGAAGTATAGTGATATGGTTGTAAACTTGGAGCTGTTCCAAATGGAGTCATAAAGTGTGCTAATTGGTTCTGAGAATTGGAATGCAGTAAAAGTCAGATTTTACAGCAGTGACTATTATACATTGGAATTAACTTGGCTGCTCTGGGGTTTTTAAATATACCTAGCCATTAAGAGGCAAAGTCACAAGATTATAGGGATTTTACTTGACTAACAGAGAGTTTGACATGTCAGTTTTCATTGTTGAAGATTAAGATAACAAGAACAACTTAATTAACATACCTAGTTAAGTGAGGGGAATGTAAATGCTTTGGGTTTTTTTAAACAAATTTGTATTTGATAGGCTTGATTAGGTAACATGTTGGAACATTACTGAAAATTTAAGTAATGATTTGAGTCACTTGTTAATAGATCAAAATATATTTAATTAGTTGTACTACCATTATTTAATCAAAGTTATGGGTCACCTTAATTTCATTAAATTCATTTAGTTAATAAGAAGTATGGCAATTACTGCTTTGATAATGTTGAAACTTCTATAATTTTTAAGACTATAAAATACAAGCAAAGTCATTTGGCACCAAAGTGGTAATCTCAATGAAATACATATCAAATATCACATCTATTTAATATATTTCTGTAAATTCTAAACTAAAAGGAACTGTTAAAGGGTTCCAGCTATGGTGGCTACTGTTACTTGAGGCACTCCATTTTCTGTGGCAGCAACTTCTCAATCAATTCAAACCTGTTTTCTACTAATTTTTTGTATATATATATAAGTATGTATATTGCTGGGGATAGCTGCTTTTTTTTTACAACTTAATGAAAATGTCACCATTTATGTAATCCTTTCTGTATCTGTAAGATAATGATTATTGGAATCTGAAAATGAACACTCAAATCATTAAGTCACAGTTATGCCAATCCACTATAGTAGTCTTACCAGCTTAGACTACTGCCTGCCCAGTCCTATATCCTTTCTGACAATGGGAACTACAGCCTTGGAAGGAAAACACAAAATACCATTTACCGGGCAGTTATACTAGAAGTAGTAGATGGGGCGCATTTGGTTTCTTCCCTGTTATTCTCTGCATCTGCTCTAATCTGAACTAATTCTCTAACATGAAATTCAGTGTTAGTAGTAATTAAAGCCAGTGATGTTCTGTCCAGTCTGTCCTGGTGAGTAGCTCAGCAGTATACATTGGAACAGAACTCTGCTGGACTTTACAGGATCTGTTATCTGCTACTAGTAACCTGTTTCTGAATGCGGAGGAACTGTCGCGTATGGAGAAAATACATCCTGGAGAAGGAATGCAAGTAGTACATGCAAGCAAGAAGGTCTTTAAGTAAAGTAAAGTACAAGTAGTATAACTTGTAAGTAAAGTAAAACAATTTAGTAAAGTAGTAAAGCAAGTAAAGTAAAACAATTTAGAAGAATACAACTTAAAAAATGAATCATAAAAGTTAGAGACAGGTATTGCATGCAGTCGTCATCTTAAGTTGTACTGAAGCCAATGAAAAGATAACTGTAGTAGACAATTCCCATTAATAATTCAATTGGAAACAGGTGCAACAGTTGAAGTAGTTAAACTGCACAAAGATGGTGTTAGTTTAGTATCAATCAACAGCTGTGGAGTAATTGCCCTTTTAAAATGTAGTTATAGAATTGTTGGCAACAATAACAGTAAGCTAAATCTGTGACCATGTTGCTAATTTGATACTTGGATCACCAACAGATGCTCAGAAAAGCAGGTTTTCCATTGGTAACTGAATTTGTGGGTAGGTTTTTTGTAAACATGTTATAGTAGAAAAGATCAGCTAATAAAATGTATTGATTTAGTCTGCTAGATTTAGATAAAAGCTTACCTTTCTAATGTACGAAACTGTCAGAGTAATAGGATGCTTGAGCCATTTGTTTTTAAAAGAAAATATTTGCATTCAAACACTGCAGAGCTAAATGGAGGCATTGTAAAAGGAATCTGATTCATATCAGGATTACTGTATGGAAAAACTGGTATGATGCTTATAAGATTCTTAAGAGGTGCTGAGGTAGCAGATGCAAAATTGTTGTTAGCACTGTTGTGCAGTGTACTGCCAGAAAACATAATATGAAGCTGGACAATGTCAGTTGTCTCCATGTGTGAATAACAAAGAGAAAAACAAGTTTGCTGAGCTGCTTATTGAAAAGTCTGGAAGAAAACTATAAGATTTAGAGTATGAAATATTTAAAGTATGTAGTTAAAAAGGCTTCTGGGAGGAATTCTGCATGATATAAGGAGAAAAGCACATTGTCAAGACCTCAAATGTTTTTCAGCAATGTGATCTCTAGAAACTAAACACAGGAGCTTAGTGGGGGAAGACGGGGAGTAGTGACCTTTTTACAGAAAAGATGAATTGTAATCAACTAGCTTACTGTTCTAAGTTGTCCTCTTACTATGAAGGCCAAGAAGGCCAACAGCGTCCTGGCCTGTATCAGAAATAGTGTGGCCAGCAGGAGTAGGGAAGTGATCAAGCCCCTGTACTTGGCATTGGTGAGGCCGCACCTTGAATACTGTGTTCAGTTTTGGGCCCCTCACTACAAGAAGGATGTTGAGGTGCTGGAGCGTGTCCAGAGAAGGGCAATGAAGCTGGTGAGGGGTCTGGAGCACAGGTCTTATGAGGAGCGGCTGAGGGAACTGGGGTTGTTTAGTCTGGAGAAGAGGAGGCTGAGGGGAGACCTTATCGCTCTCTACAGCTACCTGAAAGGGGGTTGTGGCAACGTGGGTGTTGGTCTCTTCTCCCAACTAACTAGTGATAGGACGAGAGGAAATGGCCTCAAGTTGTGCTGGGGAGGTTTAGATTGGATATTAGGAAAAATTTCTTCACTGAGAGGGTGGTCAGGCATTGGAACAGGCTGTCCAGGGAGGTGGTGGAGTCACCATCTCTGGAAGTATTCAAAAAACGTGTGGATGTGGCACTTCAGGACATGATTTAGGGGACATGGTGGTGCTAGATTAATGGTTGGACTTGATCTTGAAGGTCCTTTCCAACCTAGTGATTCTGTGAACTGAAATCTCTGCTTTCATTTGCTTATCTCGCACTAAAATGGAAGAGGAGAACGTTGGTTAATTCAAAATGCATATTTTTATTGCTGGTTTGTTAGTATGTCATAGAGATAAGTACAGTAATAAGGTGATTGGAAGAGCCGTACATCAGTTTTCTGAGAAACCCAAAGACTCAAGTTCTTGATTCAAAGCTGTGCATATCTTTATCGAAGCTGGAGTTATCTTTGGTAGGATATAGGTTTGATCTACCGTTCAGAGTGTGTAGAACAATGCGACTGTTAGGTATTCTGCAATATCATGGGCTAGAAATTATTGTTTCATTTCCAGCTTGAAACTATCTGCATAAACTTATAAACTAGTACGAAGTAGAAAAGACTTTTCCTGATTGCAGGAAATAATGCTTCATTTTCAGTTGATTGCTGCTAGGTCTTGCACTGTCAAGAAGACAGCTTAGTGCTGAGATCCTGGTTTTTTTTATTTCAAAACCAACCTCTCTAAAACAGAGAGTGATAAGATTTCAAACCAGCAGGTTCCCCAGGATTGCTGTTGTTCTGACAGCTGTTCTTCTGGTAAAATTGAGAAACCAATTGCTGCCATATTTTCACCTCAGTGATAAGAAATGTTGAAAAAGCTGTTTAAGAACTCTTTTCTGGAATTTTCATTTGTTTCTCACTAAGAGTACACTGCCTGGCCTAAACACCCATTTGTCCTGAGGCTGTGTAAGCA
Organism: Phaethon aethereus; assembly: GCF_964289735.1. Classification (NCBI taxonomy): domain Eukaryota; kingdom Metazoa; phylum Chordata; class Aves; order Phaethontiformes; family Phaethontidae; genus Phaethon; species Phaethon aethereus. Next base: position 12,968,978 of record NC_138584.1, read on the forward strand.
GATTTCTGTGTCTTGACTGTGAGGTTTACCAGAACTGCATCAGGAATAAATAATCTTTTTGTAATGATTAGAATTATTCTTTTGGAAGAGCAACTGAAGAAAGATATTTTTTGTAAAGTTTACAGGAAGCCACCTCAGTTTCCTCTCACCTTGTCATCTGCAGAACAATATGGCAGTGATAGCTGAAATTAATTTCTTACACCCATTCTTCTTTTTAGAGTTCCATGAAAATTTATTCTGTGAACAAACAGAACAACTTTGAATACATATGCAATATTTGAATATATTCTTTGTCAGTTTATTTTTTTCTTTCAAATTTCAGGTGATATTAATATTTTTCTTTCTGATTTATATTTAAAATGCATTATTTAGGGATCTCCCTGAAATTAGTACTAGTTTTCCTTTAAAATGCAGATAAATCACTTTACATTTTTGGAAAACCAGGCTTAAACTGTGTCATTAACTTGTCTTTCTCAATCACATGTCTTAAAAGACATATAGTAACTTAATGGCACATATTGATTTCTTTTTTTGCTTGTTTAAAAAGACTTTTGCTAGCATAATCCTACTTAATTTGGCATGTTAATCTGACTACAGGAATCACAGGGCATTATAGAATATATGTTATCAATTTTTGAGCATTTAAAATGACATGTCATTGTGTGTTATTCCCAAGTTTTCATTTTTGGTAAAATATATCAATAGGTTCTGTGATACCAAAGCAAGCATCCAAGAATGTCATCGTTGTAGATATGTTTACAGTTTCTCCGGTTTCTCCATTTGGATCATCAGGTGAACGCAGCTGTAGGAGAAAAAAGGTCAGATAGTACTTGGGTAAATATCAGTGAAGAAGAGGGACAGAAAGAATTAAATCTGAATTTGTAATTTGAATGTTCAGTTACTTTGAAGCTGATCTTACAAGAACATAGATCCAAAATGTGAAGACATTACTAGTATTAACAATAAAATGTTGCTTGTGTTGATGGTGCCGTGGTAGTTGTATACAAACAGAGTAGGACTTGTTTCTGGTTTTTCAGGGAAAGTAATTTGAAAAGGAATTTGTTTTTTGCTTACTGCCTAATGAAAATGTATGCGAGGTATGAAATCAGTTGCTTATCACAGGATTTTCAAGCTTATAACTAGATAAAAATCCTCTTTGGACCGTTGTATTTCAGCAGCTTTATTTCAGCTAATTCTCTTGCAAAATAAACTCTATGGTTTTGAAGAAAAGGCTGGGGAATGCATCTTTATATGGCAAATAAGTGACATTGTTTTTCTTCTTTCTGATCTCTTTTTATCTTCTATCCCCCATTTTTGTTTTCTTTTTCCTCTCAGGCTACTGATACAGTGCAGAATAGCGATGAGGCAAAATTCAGCATAAATTAAGGCCGTAATTTGCAGATAACTGCTTTGGTCTCTAATCAGCTAAAGAGTGTTTATTTTCAGTAGACGAAATTGATTCTATTCCATTCTCTGTAGATTCCGTATGAGCCAGTATCTGTTATCCTTTTTCCTTTTTTTTTTTTTTTTTAAAGCATGTCTTGATGTTACGTTCTCTTCCATCGCTAGAGACGGAGAGTATAGTTTCTCTTGTTTCTGGCTTTCTTTTCTCCTAAAGATATTTAATGGAAGTTCAAGGATTCAGGGCAGCTACTAAAACTGCAAGATCCTGTATAAGTTTTTCATTTGCCTTCAATCCCTATTTCGCAAATATAAGATTAGTTCAGATTATGAAGAGGTATGAGTTGTGGAGCTCTGCTCTTATCTGTTATGGAATAGAAGCCAGTTTGGAAAAGTTTCATTTTAGCACCAAACTGCTTGAGTCAAGATAACTCCAGAAGTCATTCTTTATGGTGATGAGATTCTTAGTTTAAATAATATCCTCTGATGTATTATGAATGCTAATTATTTTCTAAACTAGACATTAGTTCTGTGCTGCAGACCCTCCACTGCTGTAGGATGGTGGATCAATCAGTTCACCTCACCTTTGAGTCAGTTTTTCTTGGCAAAATGCTATTTTTTGATAATCTTATCGTGGAGAATAGCAGGAGTTACCAAACTATTTTTTTAACCTAGTTTGCTGGCAAAAACCTTAACAGGATTCAAACAGAAGTGCCTTAAAAGCCCATTAGTAGACATGTGTGCTGAAACAAGTAAGAAAACCCATTCAACTAGTTCCATCAGTCCATCCCGAAGAATTTCATGGTCTGTATGTGTTGTGATGGGTTTCTACCAGTATTAACCCTCATGTATAGTCAGTTTGACTGGGCCAGGCTATGTCGGCTTTCCTGTGCAAATGTAGATGGGTTGCATGCTCTGTGTAATGTGTTGGATTTGCTGTACACAAATAGCAGATCTGATGTGGACGTTGAACTTACCATCAGACTTGCCAGTGTGATCAGACTTACATTTTTTTATGTACAATGAATTCCTTGGTCATAAGAACCCAAACCTGATCAGAAGAAAACCCTTCTGAAATACAAATTCTGCTGAGGGGGAATATGACTTCTGCTGGGGACATTGTAACTGGAAAGCTCAAGCTTTGTCATATTTACCAAGATGTGCTCTAGCTGTGGACAGTGCAGGATTAGTAACATTCATGTGGGGATCAGTACCATTCATTTTCCTGCTAATAATGGATTCTCTTCCTTTTTGATTGCAGGGTCCTAATAATTGAAAATGCAGCCTGCCTCAGTAATGACCTAGGACTGATCTCATAGTAAGATAACTTGTTAGGAACTCATCTGAGGTAATCTGGGAGTTAAATCCTTTAGGCTGTGAAAACACATTAGGACTGGGCCAAATAGCTTCACTCCTCTTTTCAGGCTTATACGTGCTATCTAGTGAGCAGGGGGTCTAGTACTTGTAAGCAGCTGGAGGGGTCGAGGAGGAATTAGGAGAAGGAACAAAAAAGCAACACTTATTTTTCTTCATTTCTCAGACCCTCTGAATCTTGCTTTACTGTAGGGAAAATACCCTGGCTAGTCTTGTTCTCTACCTGCCTATAGGCCTTTGCTATTCCCTGATGTTTTCTTTATTTTTTCATATGTACAAAATGAAGACTTTGAAGAATTTGCCCCTGATCTAGCTGGTCTGTTCTGTGCATTTCTACAGCTCCAAGCACAGCAGAATTCCTGTCTCGATTAAGGTCTCTGTGTGTTACTGTCCTCTATAAGTTTTAAATTGGCCTTTGAATGACTCATTTACTAGACAAACCTCTCTGTTCTCTAGTATTGTTGAAAATAGGGATAATAGTTTAATATGTTTGCATAATATTTTTCCTCTTCAGGACCCATATTTTTACTGTAAGAAGGTATAAACTTGCAAATTTCAGCTTAGGCTGAATTACATCTTGAATTATATTCAAATAAAAAAAAAGTGGACTCTCTTTCATGAGATAGTTCAATCTGTCACCACAAGAAAAAAATATGAATCATAATCTTTGTGTTGATGCAAAAAAATATTTCTGAATAAGAAGCTTTACAGGTACCTTAAAATTCGAATATGGAAAAATCATGGTTACTTATGATTGTGGTTTTCAAAGACTTCTGTTTTTTGAGCAAATACATGTGTGTTATTACTTTAAAGGAAGCATAGCTACAAATGGCATTGTTTACTGTCTGCTATTGTGAGTAAATACTCAAAAAGATAAAATATCAGGTAAATTATACGTATTAAATCACATTTTTTTGCTACATCACAATCCAATTTCAGTAGTATATGTTATATTAATTCATATACATGATCATTAAATTACTTGGCTATTTCTTTATGTTTAGTTAAAACTATGAAATGAAAGAAGGAAATGTAATAACTGGGACAAGAAGGAAATTTATATTTTCCTTCCGATAAAATTCTGTTTCTCCTCATATTTTTTGTGAGCTTGCTTTAGTAGCACAGAATGAAAACTATAATTGGTCTTCAAATTATTTATTTACCTTGCTTCCTTTCTTGGCTTTATTTCCTTTCCAGAACCTGTTGTCTAAAGTGTTCTCTCAGTTCCTCATAAATGTCACCTTCACAGCTTCCTGTAGGACAATTGTCTCCTTCCCTTACTTCCATAAATATTTTCCTTCTTAGTCCTTCAAAATTCAACTCCTTACCCATTTTCTCTTACTTAGATTCTTTTTCTATTATTTGATGTGATTGTTTCCATGCTATTTGATTAGTATTCTTGGCAAACTTTCTTAACTTTGCAACTGTAGCGGGAGGATGTTGTTGTTGCTTTTTTGTCTCTTTTATCTTTAACCTCAAATTTATTGGAATGCCTGTTTTTGTTATGATGTATCATTATACACTGCTTTTATTTACCAAGACATACCTCACAGTTTTATGTGTAGCTTTTAGTAGGCAATCAACCGTAGTAACTCTCCAGTTAACTGAAATGATTGTGTCAGGAATTAAACATCATAATTATGTGTTTGACTTGAAGTTTTCCATTTCATTCTGTGCTACTCCTGTGAAGAGGGATGTAGATGATTTTGAATAGCCAAGATGAAGAAGTGAATTTTAGTTAAGCTCATGTGACTGAGACTTATGATCATTGTGACTTGATGGATGCTATATGTGTTCTTCTGTGACTAGCAGTGAACAGCACTTTAAAATGTCTGTAGGAATTTGTAGAGACACTAGGACAGACATGAGAAAATGGCAAGTTTCTTATAAGCTTTTCTTTTGTGCCAATAGTTTTTAAAGTCTACTGAACTCAGACCCCAAACATGCTGAAGCTCTGATCATAGAATCATGGAACAGCCCAGGTTGGAAGGGACCCTGAAAGATCACCTGGTTCAACCTTTTGTGGGAAAGGGAGCCTAAGTGAGATTCTCTAACGCCTTGTCCAGTTGCATCTTGAAAATCTCTAGTGATGGGGACTGTGCCATGTTCTGAGGAGGTTCTTTCAATGACTGATTGTTCTCACTGTAAAAAATCTCTTCGTTGTATTAAGATGAAATCTATCCTGGTGCAACTTGTACACATTGTCCCTTGTTCTCTCCATGTGGCTCCTTGTGACAAGAGACCTTCTGTCCTTGTTGTAGCCGCCCTTTAAGTACTGGAGAACTGTGATGTGTTCCCCCTTAAGCCTTCTCTTCTCCAGAGTGAAAAGACTTAACTTCTCAGTCTTTCCTCAAAGGGCAGGTTCTCCAGTCTGGTGATCTTTGTGGCCCTCCTTTGGACCCTATCCAGTCTTTCTTGAATTGTGGGGACCAAAACTGGATATAATACTCCAGGTACAGCCTGACAAATGCTGAGTAGAGAGGTCAGCTGGCTATATTCTCATTGTTGACCTGCTGAAGTAGATTGTGGTGTTGCAATGTTTCTATGGTTGAGGTCAGTGATAAATGTGCTTATCTGTTTTGAGAAAAAAAAAAACACCTTAATTCTCAACGTAAGTCTATCTGACTTGGTTTCCAAAACCAGGACTATTTTCAGTTATGAAGCACATAATAATTCTGCACTATAACTGAGTCATATATGCATGCGAGAGGGCAATAATGTAGAAAGTATAAAAATAAATTTATAGCACCTAGATTGCGTGGTGACTGCTGCTCCATAAATATCTTCAATGAAAATTAGCATATTTCAGGTGTAAGTGGAAATATATCTGAAAATGAAGGGAGGTGACCAGAAATAAAAGTGGAGGAGCCTGTCTAATAAGAAAATACTGGAGAAGATAAGAAACTGCATGGCTTCACAATCCCATGTCCCAGCACAGTTAGAAAAGTAAGTAAAACCAGAGAAGAGTTATCACATTGGTCAACGTTAATCTTTGTTAAAAGACGCTTTCCTAGTGCCATGGAATGGTTTTGTATTCCAGCAGCAGTGGGGCAATCGCCAGCATTACTGGTAAATAAGATCAGGCTACAAGGTCGGTTTCCTTTATGATGAAGTCTGTTTGCACCTGAAGGAGCAAATGTTCCAAACTTTATTTCTTTTGCAAAGTCATACTTTATTGCTGAATCAAGCATTTGACTTTGGAGTTACTAGTTGAATGGGATTGTCTGAATCCTTTCAAGATTTCACTCTGAAAGAATGTGGAACATCATAAGATATGAACAATGTATTTCTGATACTTAAGGATGTTTTTATAAGCTCATAAATAGTCAAACAAAATTGCCCTAAAAATAGCTGCCTAGGCTTGTACCAGTTACGGCTTTGTTAATGTTTAGCACCAAAGCAATAATAGAGAAAAGGAACACAGGCAGGAACAAAGAGAAAATGAGAGTTGTGAGACACAAAACAATGCTTTTGTAATTGAGAAAAAGAGAAAAGAAAATAATTTTCAGAACTTAGTTTAGGGAAATAAAATTTAGATATGTGTTGCACTATCATTTTAAGAATCTAAACTTTGCCATCATATATCATTTATTAACAAGATATAGGATTAACATTATGTTGTACTATTCCTATGTACTTTGAATTGTATCAGATCAGTTATTATTTCAACATGCATGCAAAAGGAATCCTAAAATGAATCCACAGCTTTTTATGTTTTAGGGGTTTTTTTCAGTGTAAAAAGTGGTACATCACAGGGCCAACATTCTTGTTTATGAGGTTTGGTGGTTTTCTGTTTCATTGGGTTTTTTCTTTTTTGTCCTTGAGGGGAGGAGGTTACATTTGTGGCTGACACATATGATATTAATGTTGTTATTAATGCTGCCACAAGTGTGTATTGGACGCCACCTCCCGTGGCCTATCTAATAAGTATATGTGTGTATATACATACATATATGGGTTACTTTGCTTGCAGATTTGGCTTCTGTCTTGGAGAGGCCAAAATCTTTTTTTTTTAATTATTATTTCCCATTTCTTTTTGGATACACGTAATATACTAGGTAGCACATACTGTTTGATAAATTTGCCTATTTCGTATATTCAGTAGTATTTAGCTAGCCAGCGAGCAGATCTCTTTTTTCTTTATTCCTCCTCAAAACAAATAATCCACTCACAGAACCTTAGTAATTGATCTGAAATTGGATGGACAGAACCATCCATACCCAAACACTAGCTCTTTAGTTCCTGTCAGCTTTTGGTCTTTGTTTAATCAATATATTCAGCAGTAATACAGGATGAAGTGGTCAGGACTGCACTGGCCAGTCTACAACAATTCTGTATACGAAATTTGTAAAACTGAGAATTGATTTTGTCCCAGTGTGGAATGTTTAAAATAAATAAATTAAAAGGTTGATGAAAGTGTGGAAAACTCTGATTTAGGTGCTATTACTTAGATTCAGACCATGGTCTTTTTTCTTCCCAGATTATAGTGAGAAAGTTGAACACAACAAGAACAGCTTTAACTTTAGAGAATGCTCAAGATTGTGATGTGGAGAGGTATTTTTGTCGTCTTTTTTTTTGGAGTAAATTTCATGTGACTGAAAATACCCTGCCTGACTCCAACAATGATTTTTAATTTTTGGTATCAGGAGTAGTAATACATATTTGAAAAGTGTATTGCTTTATAACATATTAGTCCAGACATATAAGTAAAAAGAGAGTTACAGAATGTCAGGAATCTTCTGTGACCCTTTGTGAAAATCTAATTTAATTTTTCTTTACAAAGTTATGTTTGCAGAGTCAGCTCAAATAACAAAAACTTTTTGCAGTAATTTTTTGAATAATAAAATTTCCTGTAATAAACTGCTGTTTACTATCTGCTTTTCTATTGTTTAATGCATGTTGTTTCATCAAATACTTGGTAAAATATTTAAACATAACTCAGAAGAATAACTTTCCCAATTAACTCATATGACTCTGCTTTTCACATATGAATTTTCAAATGTTTGTTCAGTAACTTCATGGCCTTCAACAAATGGAAAAAAACCAAGCTGAATTGTCCCAAAGCATCTTCTAGCCACGTGCTCAGTCTGAGAACATTAGAAACACTCATTCAGAGTGCAGGGCTCAAGCTGTACTGTGTCTTAAGGTTTAGGATTTGTCCTCAGGGATTCAAATGCATAGTTTTGGTCCACCCATGTGAAGAAGGTGTTAAAATAGATCCTGGTTTTGTCCAGGAGAATGTGTGCTGCTGTATTTCCAATCTAAAGGACAGACCACACCTGAAGTATAGTTTCTACTTAAAATAATTATTTAAGGCTTTGAAAGAATGAATAATGAACATGAAAGAATAGTGTTACTGCTTTAAAGAGAAAATCATAAAGATGGCAATTTAGCCTTTTTTTCCCCCTCAAGCATCAAATAATATTCAAATTGTATGCTACTAATGCTGTCCCTTAACACAGAGCAACTAAAAAGCATGAGCCAGAAGTTTGGAGTTTTGTTGTAAGGTTTTTTTTTGCCTTTTTTTTGGGGGGGGGGGTTGGTGGTGATGTTTGTCTTCAGATTTTTGTGGTGTGTTTGTTTGGTGGGTTTTTTTTGCGAATAACTAAAGGTCGCTGTAGCAATAAATTAAAGTTTGTTCCTACAGAACAATTTAAACAGCTAACTCCTTGCCCCCCTCCTTTCATTCTGTACATTCCAGTTATTCATACAGTATTTCAGCACAGCCAGAAGTCAAACAAAAAGGTCACTACCTGGGTTACTTGTGTTTTGGTCCACCATCCAGTTGGTCTGCCTGCTGCATTACATTGTCAAAGTTAGCCTTTCTATTGACAAGTGTATTGATTTCCTGATTAATGTACCTCTGTTTTATTGGCGTTTACTACAGGAGACATAATTTTAATGTTTGTATGATCAATAGCTCCATCAACACCAAGAATTCCTACTGTTAGCCTGCACAGCTCTAACTATGGGGAGTTGTATATTTCTTGATAAATACTACAGGGAACTTGTAAACATTAGAAAAGCAAAGAAAATTGATGTTCTCTCTAGATGCCTCTTGTATTTCACCCCTAGGAGAGAATGCAGAAACTTTCAAGTATTTCTCTATAGGAAAAGTAACCAGCAGGTACTAGCTCTCTGGGATGGAATATAAATGTATGGGAAGTAATTACTTTTAGAATTCCCATTGTGTAGTCACTTAATCTCAAATGTATAAATACCCATAAGAGAAATTTTGGCTCTTATTCAGTTTTAGATTAAGAAATGACATTTTAAATACTCTTAGTTAACTTCATTAGAGGAATGGAATTCTGTGGCTGTCATAGATGCTTCTAGACTTGCAGCTGTCCATAAATAACACAAGGTACCTGAAGGCATCTACTTAAAATGTAGCTGAAGCAGTTTTTGTTCTTGGAATTGTAATGGGCTTTACAATCTCCTGCTTGTTGCCAAACAGTTTCTTTTCTTCCTTCTGCCTGCCCACCTGCCCTCTTACTGCCTTTTAAAAGCAGAGAAGGAAAAGAGGAGTCTTACTTTTTTCCACTCAGATAAAGTAGTAAACTTAAATCATCATTTTTTTTGTTAAGCTCTGCAATTAGATAATTGTGAGAATAACAATAATTGTACCATTTATCAGAAACTTCATCTAAGTATTTTTCAGATTAGATTCCTTCATTTCATTAAAGTTTAGATTCCTCTTTGGTTAGCTAGTTTCCTTAATTATCTGAAGGAGGTATCTCAATGGCATTTCTCAGTAACTGAGAATGTTCTTGTGTTTGAGTACTCTCATGAAGAGCATAATTTTGTATGAATGCCCTGGTAAAATCAGTGCTGGGTTATCCTTACAGAGACAGGAAGATGATGGCTATTTATCAGGTAATTTATGCATTATATAGCTTACAACCTGTTCTTTCAATCAGGGATCAGAACAAAGGCTATGTATCTTGAGAGACCAAGTACCCACTATTAATTAAGACAACAGAATGATGAAGTTAAAGCTATTGCAAATTCCCCACCTGCAGAAAAGCAGGTACTGTTCCCTAAACCTTTTGTGAATAAGGAATAAAATTGTACTAAAAAAATGCAACAGTTTCCAAGTATACAAGTATTTTGACCTCTTGGTACAAATTTCACACACTGGAGTGTTTATCACCTGCTGCCAGCGTTGTCGTGCACAGTGGATGAACCTCTAAAGCAAGAAGAATGTTAGTGTGATGATTAAATCCATTCAAATTAGAGCTATGAAGAACATTGTTTAAGATGCTAGGGATAGGCAGATAAATTCTTCGGTATACAGAACTAGACAGAAATGAGATCAGTAATGAAGATTTAGTTAGGCATTGGGTTCCCATATTTGTCTATGGAACTGTCTTCAAATATGCTTGTATTCCTGAAATAATTCATCAAACTGATGTCATACAAATCTAGAGATATTTGTGCCTCTGAAAGTTCATGTAGCAGTAGTGAATGTCTGGCTAAAACAGCAATAGAATATTTTAAGTAGGTGCTGCTCCTGATACCTATCTCTATGGTTGCTTTTAATAGCAAATGAATTATTTGACTTGCAGGAAGCCAGCTAGTTTGAGTCATAGCTTTCAAGTGATTGTTTTAACTGATGGAAATTCTTTAAAGCCACAGGATTCCCTGAGGGGATGCTGATGCTGCCTTTTATGTCAGTGACTTTGGGTCCCAACTTCTATTTCTGTCTCCTCTTTTGTTGAGTAGAGACTTGCTGTTCTGAGGTTTCACTAATTTATTTTGAACGCTGTGGGACTCTCAATTCTTCCTAAGATGCTGTCAGAGCTTTGCAGTCATCTACCTTCTGGGCCATAACAGGGTAAATGGAGTAACAGAGGGGCATGGCGATTGATGAAGCAAGGTCTAGGTAATGTATGTACTCATACTCTAGTGCTGGTTGGGTTCTTTAGGTTCACCGAGGGAAACATCTGTGTGACAATTTAAGCTTTAAACTAAAGGATTGTAAAGCCTTAAATACTGGCTTTGGTGAGATATTTGGTTCCACTTTTGTCTTTCCTCTGTAAAATTGTGTAAGTGTATAAATATTGATTAACTAATAAACTGAAGTGTGTGTGCAATGTGTACATCCACTTTTTTGTTAAGTAGACACTTTAATATATTAATCTTTATCTGAAACAGTAATGTGGAGTGATTGAGTTCAGGTTTCAGGAAGCAATGACCCTTTTTGGCCTTAGGTATCTTATTTAACTTCCTTGTGATTTATATAATTTTATGTTACATGAGTGTAATTTTGTCCCCGTTTGATCCTAGAACAAAAAAAATCTGCTTGGGTACGTACAAAATTAATATTACAGAATTTTTTCTTCACTGTTTCACCTTGCTGCTTTTTTATGATCCCCTCCAACAGAGGTACCAATCAGAAAGATTTAATAGAAGAAATGAGCTGCCTTTTTTTCATAAAGGAGAATATACTCCCCTACAGACAGTTCCAGCAGAATTCAGGAAAGATGGTCCTTAAGTTTAATTTTCAGGATTGGTCATTTATCCATCTTTTAGCCTCAGGGCTCTCCACAATTCAGCTTTCATTTTTTTTCTCGTTTTTAAGCAATCACTATAGCATCCTAGTGTTATCTGATGAGCAATGCACACAGAGGGCAGATACCCATACATGCAGCATAAGATTAAGAACAAAAAAAACGGAGAGCCAGGTAGACTAGTGAGGTACTGTATTAGCCTGTCACACAGAAGATCTGAGCCCAGGCTGCTTTTTTAAAGTTTGTTAGCGGGGACAAATCTTGAGATGGCATCCACCTTAGTAGACATTTCAACTTGATTGGTGGTTTCTCCTACAAAGAGGTCTCTGGCTGAAATAGCAGTGTAGCTGGTGGATTCTATGACATATAAGAGCTGTATGAAAAATTGATCAGGTTTTAAACACTTTATTTCTTTTTATTTGTGGGCACTGCAGAGGCACAGGTATTGTAGGGGTAAAATTCTGTATGTTTCTTGATAGCTGTGTGTATCCAAGGCAAGATGTGTGTGGACAATATGAGATGAGGAAGGGTAGGCTTTAGATAATTTTTAGGTAAAGGCTTGGATTTGAACTCTACTAAAAAGCTCCGCAAGCTCTGGTAGTCTGTGTCAACCTTTGAAACTTACAGTATCATAATACATGAATTCCAGTGACTCAGTTCTTCAATCTTTATTCTTGTTGGTTAGTCCTTAACTAACATTAATTGAGATGAAAGACTGCACTGGAACGGAGTAGCACTCAAAGAGCAAAGCAGTGGTGCACATCTCGGCCCCAGATCTGCGGAGTTAATGAAGTGGCAACAGGCTGTTTTATGAATGAATTGCTTTAAGAAAAGGTGCATCTAATTCTGGGTACTCCTATGTTTTCATCTCTGTTTAGGAGAAATAGACTGAGTACTTTAATTACATGCTTTTCTGTCCCACCTCTTTCTCCTCCTGCTGGACAATAGAGGACTTTCTATCCCTGTATGTCCCAGGTTTGTTCTCACAACTCTGTACTGACCAGCCTACTTCTTTCTGAGTGGGTTGTGCCAGTGAGAACAGCACTAAGAGCAGGGAAAGGTCAGCGCTCAGCTTCTCTGCACTTACACTTCAATGCATAGTTTGTTATAGTCAAAGATTTTGGTTTTACATGCCATATTAGTTGCAAAGAAATACTTGAAAACTTCTATATAATATGTGAAAAGAGGAATGTTAATGTGCTCCATCTGATGTTCTGGGCTAATATGAACCTTCTTGTCTCTGTGGTGCCAGATTTCTGTGCAACTGGAAAAGTGCAAAGACCACATTTCTCATTCTTTTTGTGAAAGAGGGGACATGGTTTAAATAGCACTTTTCAAGAAATGCCTTTTACTTGCTTTCATGATGGGTGACAGCACTTTTCCTGTACACATGACTCAGTTGCAAAATAAGGTTAATTGCACCTCATCCTTCACCACCTTATAGACATTATTTCACATTGATTTATACTGGTATTTTTACTGATGGAGGTCACTGTATTCTTCAGCTCAGCAGTTGTCAATTTACTTTTTTTATCCTCACTCCAGGCTCTAAAAGGGCGATGGAACTTTATGAAATTCTCTTGCAATTTTCTGGAGTGGCAGTGCATGTATCTGCATATACTGGGTCCCATTATCAGGGGAGTGTCTGAGTTGGATATTTGCTTTGTGGATCGTGAGACGGGTGTGTGCATCCAAGTTAGGCCACACAGAGGATTTGGAGGAGAGGCTCTACTTCTTTCAGAGGGTATGAGGCCCTGCCAGGTGCCTTCTTTACATCACACAAATGTGATGGCTCCCACTCCAAGTGTCCAGCATGGGTGAGTGGCACATGGATCAGGAAGAGAAGACAGTAGGTATTTCACTGTGAATGCTTTAGCAGGTGGCAGTGTGGAGGAGGTGATGACAAGGAGACAAATGAGTGAAACTCGAAAGGTCTATTATTGACAACTTCAGCCGCTGTTTTTCTTCTTGCCTGGAGCCTTAGCTACACGCTTTCCTGCCACATATCTGAGCTCTCAAGACTCATGACTTGCTTAAACCCTGAGCTTTGTTTACCAATTCTGTCCTGTAGACCTGTAAGGAGAGGCTGTATGTTAATCTAGTGTAATTCCTCATCCCTAAGCTCTTGTGACAATGTGTAGCGCAAGAAGCAGCTGTGGAAAAGCGTTTGCAGGGCGGGGATGTTAGAAGTGCCTTGTTTGTAGGAGGAAAAAAAGAGTTATGTACCAAAAAAAGGCTACATTTTGCTTCTATTTAAGAGAAGGGTGTAAATTTCATGGTGGAGAGATCATATAATTCAGGAAAGTGAGATGACTATCAGTTCATGTTTTACAGAGACATGAATAGTTCATTGAAAACAGGTATCAGTTTACATTAATATGAAGAAGCTATGTTTACAACTGTGAGCTACTAGGTGTTTCATACTATAGAGAATTTTAAAGAGGAGAGTCTCAAACCAGTTCTGTAGCAAATAGAAAATTAAGCTACAAGTTTGGCAATTGCAGAATAAAGTAAGTCTTTGCCTTTAAAACCTTTTAAAACTAAGATAGAAAAAGATGGGTTATCAAAATATACCCAAGCACTTAGGTACAGAGTTTATAATCCTCCACCCCTTACCCCACAGGAAAATCTATATACTGAAAAGCCCATCTTACTAGTAAAATGAATCACAGAATCACTAGGTTGGAAAGGACCTTCAAGATCATCAAGTCCAACCATTAATCTAGCACCACCATGTCCCCTAAATCATGTCCTGAAGCGCCACATCCACACGTTTTTTGAACACTTCCAGAGATGGCGACTCCACCACCTCCCTGGACAGCCTGTTCCAATGCCTGACCACCCTCTCGGTGAAGAAATTTTTCCTAATATCCAATCTAAACCTCCCCAGCACAACTTGAGGCCATTTCCTCTCGTCCTATCACTAGTTAGTTGGGAGAAGAGACCAACACCCACGTTGCCACAACCCCCTTTCAGGTAGTTGTAGAGAGCAATAACGTCTCCCCTCAGCCTCCTCTTCTCCAGACTAAACAACCCCAGTTCCCTCAGCCGCTTCTTATAAGACCTGTGCTCCAGACCTCTCACCAGCTTCATTGCCCTTCTCTGGACACGCTCCAGCACCTCAGCATCCTTCTTGTAGTGAGGGGCCCAAAACTGAACACAGAATTCAAGGTGCGGCCTCACCAGTGCCGAGTACAGGGGCACGATCACTTCCCTAGTCCTGCTGGCCGCATTATTTCTGATACAGGCCAGGACGCTGTTGGTGGTCTTGGCCACCTGGGCACACTGCCGGCTCATGTTCAGCCGGCTGTCAACCAGCACCCCCAGGTCCCTTTCCACTGGGCTGCTCTCCAGCCACTCCTCCCCAAGCCTGTAGCGTTGCATGGGGTTGTTGTGGCCAAAGTGCAGGACCCTGCACTTGGCCTTATTAAACCTCATACAGTTGACCTCTGCCCATCGATCCAGCCTGTCCAGATGCCTCTGCAGAGCTCTCCTGCCCTCCAGCAGATCAACACTCGCACCCAACTTGGTGTCATCTGCAAACTTACTGAGGAAGCACTCGATTCCCTCATCCAGATCATCTATAAAGATATTGAACAAGACCAGCCCCAGAACTGAGCCCTGGGGAACACCGCTTGTGACCGGCCACCAGCCGGATTTAACACCATTCACTACAACCCTCTGGGCTCAGCCATTCAGCTGGTTCTTTACCCAGTGAAGAGTAAACCTGTCTAAACCGCAAGCCGCTGGTTTCCCCAGGAGAATGCTGTGGGAGGCGCTGTCAAAGGCTTTACTAAAGTCCAGGTAGACAACGTCCACAGCCTTTCCCTCATCCACTAGGCGTGTCACCTGGTCATAGAAGGAGATCAGGTTGGTCAAGCAGGACCTGCCTTTCATGAACCCATGCTGGCTGGGCCTGATCCCTTGGTTGTCCTTCGTATGCCCTGTGAGCACTCTCAAGATGAACCGCTCCATGATCTTCCCCGGTACAGAGGTCAGGCTGACAGGCCTGTAGTTCCCAAGATCCTCCTTCTGGCCTTTCTTGTAGATGGGTGTCACATTGGCAAGCCTCCAGTTGTCTGGGACCTCCCCTGTTAACCAGGACTGCTGATAAATGATGGAGAGTGGCTTGGCAAGCTCCTCCACCAGCTCTCTCAGTACTCTCGGGTGGATCCCATCAGGCCCCATAGACTTGTGGGTGTCCAGGTGGCTTAGCAGGTCCTTAACTGCTTCCTCCTGGATTATTGGCGGGTTATTGTGCTCTCCATCCCCCTCTTCCAGCTCAAGGGGCTGAATACCCTGTGGATACCTGGACTGGCTATTAAAGACTGAGGCAAAGAAGGCATTAAGTACCTCAGCCTTGTCCTCGTCCTTGGAGACAATGTTCCCCGCCATATCCAGTAGGGGATGGAGATTCTCCTTGCCTCTCTTTTTGTTGTTAATATATTTGTAGAAGCATTTTTTATTATCCTTTGTAACTGTGGCCAGATTGAGCTCTAGCTGGGCTTTTGCCTTTCTAGTTTTGTCCCTGCTTGACCTAAGGAGATCCTTGTACTCTTCGTGAGTTGCCTGCCCCTTCTTCCAGAGGTGATAAACTCTCCTCTTTTCCCTGAGTCCCAGCAAAACCTCCCTGTTCAGCCAGGCCGGTCGCCTTCCCTGCCAGGTCTTCTTACGGCACATGGGGACCGCCTGCTCCTGCGCCTTTAAGATTTCCTTCTTGAAGGCTGTCCAGCCTTCCTGGACCCCTTTGCCCTTCAGGATGGCCTCCCAAGGGACTGTCTCAACCAGTGACCTGAACAGGCCAAAGTCTGCCTTCCCGAAGCCCATGGTAGCAGTTTTGCTGACCCCTGTCCTTACTTCACTCACAACTGAGAATTCTATCATGTCGTGGTCGCTAAGCCCAAGACGGCCTCCGACCACATCTCTCACCAGTCCTTCTCTGTTTGTAAACAGCAGGTCCAGCCAGGCACCTCCCCTGGTGGGCTCACTCACCAGCTGTGTCAGGAAGTTCTCCTCCACACACTCCAGAAACCTCCCAGATTGTTTCCTCTCTGCCGTGTTGTACCTTCCAGCAGATGTCCGGTAGATTAAGTCCCCCACAAGAACAAGGGCCAGCGAATGCGAGACCTCCGTCAGTCGCTTATAGAATGTCTCATCTGCCTCTTCGTCCTGGTTGGGTGGTCTGTAACAGGCTCCCAGCAAGATATCTGCCTCATTGGCCTTCCTCCTCATCCTTACCCATAAGCACTCTACTTGGTCTTCACAATCATTGATTTCTGTACAATCAAAACACTCCCTAACATACAGAGCCACCCCACCACCTCTCCTTCCTTGCCTATCCCTTCGGAAGAGCTTATAGCCATCCATTGCAGCACTCCAGTCATGAGAGTCATCCCACCATGTTTCTGTGATGGCAACTACGTCATAGTTGTCCTGCTGCACAATAGCTTCCAGCTCCTCCTGTTTGGTGCCCATGCTGCATGTATTGGTGTAGATGCACTTGAGCTGGGCTATCGATTTCAACTCTGGCACGCCACCCCTAGGCTCATCTCTAGGGAGCCTGGTTTTATCCGCCTCCCCCTTCAAATCTAATTTAAACCCCTCTTGATGAGGCCTGCCAGCTCATGAGCAAGAATCCTTTTGCCCCTTGGAGACAGTTGCACTCCATCTGCAGCGTCCATTTGCCCGTGGTCAAAAAACCCAAAATTCTGCCAACGGCACCAGCCCCTGAGCCGTGTGTTGATCAGATGTGCTTTCCTATTCCTTTCAGTGTTCTTCCCTGTCACTGAAGGGATCGATGAAAACACTACCTGAAATTTCTCTTCCAAGTCTAAGGAGCTAAGACATAATGTTCTTCTGATACTTCTTTATCCTAAATCATAGGGGGAATTTGGACTGCTGGGAATAGCCTGATGTATTTGAAAGTAGCTTTGTTCTTCTCTACCCTGTTTAAAAAACAACATAACAAGTTTCTCAGTCTCTGCTTTCAACCCAGTTATCGTATGCTTTTAATTGAACATATGAAATCAATATCAATTTAGCAGAGATCTAAGGATCTATGACTTGAACAGTAGGTGTCTGATGTGAACAGTAGTAGGCAGTTGATGAATAGCTTTTTAATGGTAGATACCCAAAGCTGAAATGTTTTTAAAACAGAACGCAACAATGCTCTTAGGAAAGGCAGAGAGAGAAAGGGGTGCTGGTTCAGTGGCGGGGTCCGTTTAGATTGCTTTTTCTGTTGAACTTTGGTCCCCAGTCTTTTACCCTTGCAACTGCAATTGCTGTGGAAGCTTACAAAGATACACAATATTGAAAATTTCAAGCATGATTTAGTGTTACCAAGGTAACCAATTGTAATTAATTTTAAGTACCAGCTGGCTTGTGATGAGCATGAAACCTGACAAAGGCTCTCAGAAGGACAGTTTCCCATTTTCTTAGATGTGGTAATAAGAATATGAGAAATTTCTTTAAGTGAAGCATCTGCAACAACAAACCAAGCCACAGCTTTGATTTTGGTCAGTTAAAAAGATCAAGGAATAGTTTCCAGATGCAGACAAGCAGAAATGTACAGAAAAAGCTCAGGAATTGTGAACTCTAACTTGATGGGCCAGGGAGACTGGTTGAAAAATATTATCCTTTAGGATCATGTTTTCAATTTTTTCTTTCATCCTATGGCACTAGAAATGTTTGCTTTCACTGCTAGTTTTTCTTGAATCAATGCTGTGATTATTGCAAAATTCCTGGACTTCATCATCGAACATTTTGGACAATCATAGTGAATATCAAAAAACTTCGCAATATAAGTAAGTTCTTTTCAAAATAGTAAAGCAGAAAAAGAATGAAGGCAGGTTTCATACTCTTTGTGTTTGACTAAAAACACAGAAGAAAGCAGAGTGCCCAAATATTTAGAAATTTTAGAGCTAAGTTCCTGAAATTTAGAGCTAAGTTACTGACATGGCTTGATCATTTTGTTTTCTGAATGCCAGCTTTGGTCTGGAGAGCTTGAGTTATTCTATACGGTGGGCTAATACAATGTCAAAGCAATCACAAGTGGAGTGGTTTTTCCTTCATTTTTAAAAGGGAAGGTATTCTAATCCAAAAGATTGCCAATACTTTATGTGAAAATAAATATCCTGTCTTAAATTATGAACTCAGTAAGTAAAATAGCTCAATTTTTTGTTCTGTTTTGATGCTGATCTCCTTAATCACAACTGAAAGTTTAAGATTAGTGAAAGCTAAAACATTACTTCTGCTCAAAAGGAACGTCTTTGAAAAAGAAATTAGTTTTCCAATCTTACAAATGCAAGCAATGCTGTAATGGGTATATATATCCAAGTCAAAATCTAGAGTTTCAAGTAAATGAGAGTGAATAAACATGGTTACTACTTTAGCCTTGTACAAGATATGTTATCATCTATTTGGGATGACCCTGATTCTAACCTTGTTTATGCTGGAGTACATCCACAGGAAACTAATGAATGATTCTAATACTATGGAAGTCAGTGTAATTATAGCTGAATTGTTCCAGAATAACTGAGATAAAAATCTGTGCTATTTATTTTTTCACTTGGCACAATATGGCCCTAATGAGCCACATTTCTCCTGTCTTTAATTTTTCTGGGTAGGACTTTATAGCGGAAAGTTAATTTACACAAAAAGGTAAAGAGACCATTGCAAACAGTTGTTTTGCAGGCAAGTTCACAGCCAGAATATATAGGACTAGAGGCAGCTGGTCACTGCTTATCGGCTGATTCAGAGCATCCTCTTAGGCAGCAAGTGCTGTGGACATCCAGTGGCTCTCCTTCAGGGCCAACATTGGATGTCTCAGGCAAGGTCTGGATGGTGTCAGGGAGTTCCGCAGAAGCCTGTCTTTTAACTGATGTCTCTGGCCACTTACATGTCTGGCTGCATTCAAAACATAAAGTGAAGATCTTTTCTTCCTTCTTTTGTGTGTTTCTTCTCACTATTGTGAGAAGGGGATGCATCCTACTTAAAACATTTTATCCTCATTGCCTTGAAGGGGGGAAAACCATAATATTTATATCTATCTCGGTTGTCCTTTGTTCTTGGTAGCCTTTCAGAGCAGCAGCCCAGAACTGATACGGTTCTTAAGGGTTTTACTGCCATCAGAGAGTTCTGAATGGCAGTAGTAAAGTGGATCCATCTTACTAGTTTCATTCTGCTATTATGTAGAAATGTAGAAGCAAGACCAGAAGCGCTTGTTATTAATCTCAGTGTTACAGATCCTACTCCAAACCTGCATCACAAATAGTATTATGGTTTTAAATTCAATGAAGTTGGGGAATTTTCTGTTGGTGGAGGTTGCCAGAATGAGTCCTCCCCAGTGGCATGACCATCCGTAACTCAGGAGCAGAATGTGCAGTAGAAAGAAAAACTGCAGCTTTTGTTTGCTTACTTAATTTTGCATGTAAGGTTTTTGATTGGTTTTTTTTGTCCAGCTACAAATCAAGCTTGCTTTCAAAGCATGTTTGTAAATCTAAGTATTTAATGCCTGTTAGCTAATTATGCTTTCAGAGCATGAAAACTTTGAAAATCAAATATTTATTTTGAAAAGTGTTGTTCTCATCAGCAGTTGATTTGTCTTATAATTAACTCCCACTGCAACTCTCGCATTATATTTTTGCTGTGAATTTGGAGAAATAAGAACTGCTCTATCCAAACAAAATTGTGTACGTGCAGGCAGATAACTGTTGCCAGAATGCAGGTGATATCTGATCTGCCCTTAATATCTAATAGTTCTTATGTTCAAAAGTATCCGTTTCCTGACTTCCTTGAAACTTTTGTTATTTTTCTTATTCATCTCTAGTCATTTAAGGGAAAATGCAGAAACTTAATCAGGTGGAACTTCACTAAACGGTTTTTAATTGGCTTGTCCACAATTATAAACTGGAATGGCATAATTCACTGTTAAATGTCTTTTTTGAAGTCAATCACGTGATGTATATGCACTCATTGAGAAACTGGCCTTCAATGCCCACTGGCAAAATGCACACCTCTAGTTTAACAATGACATACAGTCAGACTGATACATGTTGTATTTTCTGTAATGAATTATTTGTAAAGGCAGATGGCTTTTTAATTATTTTCAGTGCTGGGTTGGGTGAAACTTGTATGTGAGACTCCATGTGATAGCTAAACAAAGAATTGAGAAACTTCTAAAAACTTTGAAGGATAATGTTTGAGGACTGAGAGCATTTGCAGCCTCAGGCTATGCCATGAAACAGCCACAGCATTACTCTGCCTCAAAATTCTCAGCAGTTTTAAAGAATCGTTGTGGGATTTTGGAGGGGGGTAGGGGGGAAAGTCTTAGAAGTGTTTGACTTCTAGTATTTCTGCATACATATAGGATAAAAAGCATTAGATTATTACCATATCTAAACCATTTCATTTTTATGCTACAAAATCTCTTTGGATCTTTATAAAAGAAACAGGAATGAAAAGATCGAGACTGGGATGGTGGGTGGAAAGAACTAGTCTATTTCCATATTAAAACATTCTAAGAGTAGGTCTTAAAACTGTTTAGGAATGATTTTTAAGTTCAGTAGCATGTCCACATGTCATGATAAATAGTCTCTAATAGGCTACTTGCAAGTTTAATGACACATACTTAGTAAAATCAGACACATAAATCAGAATACTGAGTTTTGTTATCCAGATTTTTATTTCTGTCTCATTAATGCATGCAGCTCAGTTGCATTTTCTCCATATTTGTGTCTATTTAGTTTTAAACTAAATCCTGGCAACACAGTCTCTATCACCCATGAGGTTTACTTGGAATGATTGTTTCTTAATAGCCCTCACGATGAAGTTGTTTACTGCCAACAGCTGAAATTAAGGGTAGTGCCTGGCAGCTGAAGAGAAACAAAATTTCCAAATTAGACGTTCGGCACTTTTCATTTCTCAGGGAGCCTTTACATCAAATGTTCTCAGAAAGCCAATAGAAAGCATTTTAGCAGTTTAGATCTTGGTAAATGATTTTAAGTTATTTGTTTTCTAAATCAGGTTTAATAGTAAAATACTGCTTAAATCAGTTAGGATTTTGATGTGTATCTGGAATGGGAGCATGAATGAGAGAAGGCGGTGTGCAAAGCTGCAAAGGTGGATTTTCTGCTTCTCTTTCTTCTACCCTACAGTGCCACAGGTATTCCTGTCCACTGCTGTTCTTGAAAGAGGTCCCTGTGTACTAGCTGAGGCTAGGAACAGATTTCCTGCCAGGGACTGCTGAAGTAAAGAAGCTTAGTCTTAACAAGAAACTGCAGTTACGCTGGTGTTGTTGACTGGGACTGAAGTGTGTGGTCCTTGTAGCACAGTAATAGCATATTGTCATCGATAGCTACAGGCCCCAAGGATTGTACTAAGTTTGCAAAGCCCTTGGACTGAGGCTTCTCAGATTTTGTCTGAACTCATCAAAGCTTCCCTGGAGCTTTGTTTTAACTTGGACTTGCTGTGACACCAATTTTTCTTCTGACCAAGTGGCTGTGCCTAATTTATTTTACTTATGCATATCTTTGCATGGTACAAAATTAGTTTTCATATAGAGAATAGCAACAAGTAGTTATTCTATGTAGAATGAGCTATTTATGACTCCGGAGTGATGCAGAAATGCAGGGCTGGTATGACAGCAGAGGCCTTGAAAGCGGTGGCATGGGATGCAGTGGAGTGGAGTATAAGTAGGGGATGATAGGAGACAGGACAAAACTAACACTGGAGATGCTTAGGATTGTTAAAAAACCTCCAGTGTTCAGTAAAAGAAATGTGGGTATGGGAATTGGACAAAATTGGCTTTAAGGATAATAAAAGAAATAATATGTAACGTATGTAAAGCACACCATATATAGTAAATTTGTATAAAACATGAACTTGCAGACCAATGAGGAAAAAGGAACGTGTAAAAGTGTGTTAGGAAACACATAGAAATGACACCAATCAGATGCTGATTTGGGGTCACCAAATCCACCCACATCATATTCCTCCCAGGGGAAGAGCCGGCATGCATACGGCGCTCTGTACATCTCCCATGGCCACACTGAAGCCACTGATATTAGGGCCCAGAGGAGCAGAGCAAGGGTGAGCGTAACAGTGGGGAAAAATACTAGCAACTTATGTATAACAATTTTAACTTGCAAGTTTTAAGACTTCTTTTTTTCTGTGGAGTAGTATTTTTTTTTCTGTCTTCTGTAATAAAGTTGGACTAATAATAATTCTTTGATTAGACTGTTAAGATTTCAGTTGTACTGAGAAAAAAAAATTTGGCTTTACATATAAAGTATGTTTTAGTTTTGCCCATAACAAGATTTTGAGTATAACAAGTGGTTAAAATACTTAAAACTGAACAATACATAGTAAGGAGGATTACTGCCTCTGAAGAATACACTGGCTATAGTCCTAGCTGAGCAGCTGCTGAGGTAACCAGTCACCTTCTTCCTCCTCCATTTGTACTGCTTTGTGGTTTGTTCTTCATGTTTAGAGAGGTTCTCATGGGTTCAGCCTTTAAGGTCTCTAACCTTTTTCCTACTTAGAGCAGATGTTTCACTTCGGGAAGCCTTAGCAATGTTTTGCTAGAGGTTGCATTGCCTGTCACCAGTAATACCTGTTTGCTGCACTATCACATCTCATGCTCACTGGTCCATTCTAGTCAGTTCTGTAAGAAATGCTAAAAAACCCCATACTGCTGCTCCCTCCTCAAGATCTGCTCCTCTTCCTGTGGATGAGAAGAGATCAGATAGCTTATTTTTGCTTCCAAATTGCAGAGTGTAGACTGGTTTGGGTTGGTGTCTGTCCCTCACCTCAGCTGCCCCATGCTATTTTTCTAACGCCTTTGCAACTCTCCAGCATGCACTCTCAGCAGCTGAGATAAATCAAAATCTGTGCGTGAGCATGTATTTAATGTTCATGTTAAAAACTGGGTTGCTCTAATGTTTACAGTTTTGCTAGCCCTTCACCTGCATTCAAATTATTTTCCTTAGGCTGTGGTTTCATGGTGTGTGTAATTCACACACATTTGACTCCAGAAGGCTCATCCTGCTCTTGCAACTCTTCCCCTTGTGTTGGATCACATGGCAAGGTGGCTATGTGTGGAGCTGGGTCAGCAAGACTGAAGTTTGAGTAAGTCAGATGGTCCAGGTGCCAGTGTAGTTTCACGATCCTAGGGGTGGTTGATAACGTATGGCTGAGATCAGGGAGGCCATGGCCATCCATAGAACAACTTTTAATTTCTTTTTAGTGCAAATTCTTTTTAGGAAGCAGAGTCCACCCCCCTCATAAAAGGAGGCATCAATACTTCGATTTCAGGTACATAGAATCTGGCTTATTCTACTAGGGAAAAAGATGAGCGGATGAACTTTGTAGTATGTGAGAGATGTTAGAAAACCGGGGAGTCCAAGAGAAGTGACAGTTGAGTGCTAAAAAAAGGATGTGAAAACATTTTGCTGCCTCCCTTTCAATCCTCTGAAATGCATACTTAGCATGGGGGAAGTGTGTGTTGTGTTTGTATGCGATTTACCAAGAAACAAAGGTGATGGTGGTTCTTTGCCCTCTACAAGGTACATTGTTTTCATCTGGTGAACTCAGTTCTGCGTTCAGAGTTGCATTCTTGATCTTTAAAAACCTGCTTTTCCTTGTTAAAGTGATGTATTGTGCACTATCAGTGTGTTGATGATGTAACCAGCAGAAATTAATCAGAAGATACAAAGAATAGAAAAATTTTAATGCTGAAACATGCCAGATCCTTGGTTGACCACATCTTTATCTATCCTACTATCTGTCTGCCTGTCTGTTTATCTATCTATCTCTATCTATCTTCTTGCCACTTCCAGCTGTTTTGTTCCGAAGGACAGAGATGCCAGGATTCCCTGGCACATTTCCAAATGAGCCTTACTGTAGTAGCCTAGTTCTTCTCATATCAAGTATGAATGTTTCTGGCTTTACTTTTCCTGGCTTGTTGGTTTGGGGAGGGGGGCTGGGTGGTTGTTGTTGTTGTTGCTGTGGTTTTCCTGTTGTTTTTTTGTTGTTGTCATTTTGTTTATATGTCTTAACGGGATTTTACACAGATTTGATAAACTCCTAAAATCCTAATCCACTGTGAGTCACGGATGCTACACTGCATGTAGTGATCATCCCAGAGGAAAAAACCAAACTCTTCCTAGCACAAAAATAAAGTTTCTTGCACTGGTGACTCAAAAATAGGGCGTTCTACAACGTGAAGCTGCTTTAGAAATGAGAGAGTAACTGGACTTTAGAAAGAGATGATTTTCTTTTCATGCTTAACAAGTTAATGCACCTTGAGATTTATTTCTCATCTCTAATGCAGTTTTGACAGAATAACAGTACAGAATGTACCTGCTCTTTTGCTTTTATCAGTTTCTTTGGAGCATAGCATGAGCACAGACTGAAACAAATACAAGTGGCAGAGCAGCCCTTGGAATTTTAATTCATTTTTCCTCCTATATAAAGCAGGCCTTGCCAGGCAGACATACTTTAGTAGAAATATTTATTGTAGAGAGGGATTCTTCAAAGTTCCTCAGAAGAGTTGGAAGGCAATGATCTGTGGTAACACTTCAAAATAGGTGACCTGGGTAAATGAAGGAGCTTTGTGATGTGATCCAGAACAGAGTGGGAGAGGCAAAAACCCTGTCTTTTTTCAGTCTCTTACTTCCTGGCAAGGATTCAAAGAATAAGGCCATGGAAACAATAAGTGTGGACTTTCTCAAATTCTGTCTTCCTATCCTGTCTCATTCCGTACACAGGGTGAATGGCTGTGCTGATAATTAAGGGGTTGGTGACAATCTCCACCTCTATGTTTATAAAGAAAAATTGTCATAGGCGTAAGCATCGTGACGTTTGTGTGTTCCTGATGTCCGTTGGTCAGCTGAAAGGACAAATGCCTGCTAAGAGAGAACCTTTGCATCAGAAGTAAGGCGAATTGGAGAGAGACACAGGGTCAACTTACTGTTGATTTTACAAACATGAGATACTTTTCCTTTTCTCTCTGCTCACTAAGTATGAATAAAATGTATTCTTTTTCAGGTAGGCCTAATAGGCTTAGAAAGATTTCCTTATTTCAGAGCAATGTGTACACTTAATAAATTGTTTCTTAGGTTGAATCTGTATTTTTTTTTTCCAAATGAAAGATAAAGTGCAAATGAGGCAATATTTTTTTAAATGGAGAACCACACTGTTCACAAGGTTTGCTTGCCTAGGCTGGAAGAGAAGCACAGGGCTGGAATCTTTTCACATTACAGAAGACCAATGAATCGCCCCATGTTTTTGTGCTATGGAAAGCATGCCAATCTTACAAAGGTGTTGGCAGTGACAGCCTGGGCCTTAGTAAGGGAACCGCTAGTGAGGGAAACAACTGCTCAGAGAGACAAACTGAGTTCTGAGTTCTGGGCTTGGGTCTGCTGTAGCATATGGCACATTTTCTTAAGCAGAGCCCTCCATGAAAGGGCATGTATTGCATTTGCGATATAGGTGGCAGGTTCACATGCAGTCCTATTCCCAGCTGCATGGGCTTCCTGGCAATGGTTTCTGTTGGCTTGGAAATCTTCATGGTCCCCTTATTTCACTGTGGCTTGGTAATGTAATGGTGAGGGAAGGTGGACCTTGCCGCAATGTTTTTAAAAATTCTGATGGAAACTTATATTGTGGAGAGCTGGAAGTACCACATTCATCACAGAATTGAGAGAGGGCAACTAACTGTAGTGATATATATATGCATATATGTGATAATAGTGGAAGTAACACAGCACTGGGTCTAGATAAATACCTGCTGAGGGGTATGAGCTTTCGTGAGGTGGGATGTTTAAAATGTTGTCCAATACTACATGCATAAAAGCAGAATAGAATGGGCTGGGAGAAGGAGAGCTATGAGCACTGAAAACAAAGCAAATGTAACTAGGAATAGAAAAGGAGGCTAAGAGTTAAATAAAGAAATAGTGATAGGAAACAGGGATGGGAGAAGAGAACGTTTCTTTTTGGTATCAATTTTTCCCTGAAATAAACAGGTCATCTCTCCATTAAAAACACATTAATTTATACTCCAGGGATTACTTCTAAGTGATGATATCTATACATGATGTTGATAATCTATGGCCAACATCATCTTTTTTGTAGAGCAAGAACTGTAATTCATTGGTTTTATTGTATTTACCTGACACTTCGGAATATATTGTAGATAATGAGTTGTGAACAAGGAGTGCTCAGTATGTTAAAGACTATGAAGTTTTAAGTCAGCCACTCATCAGGAAAAGTTTTATTTTGCATTTACTGTGACTATTTCTTGCCGTAGATAGGTACTGAAAGATGTCTACAAATAGTCTCAAAATAATGAGGAACTGATAATGCAGAAAATATGCAGCTAATTCAGAACGTTTGCATCTGAACAACGTGTTTTCCACATGTGTCATGGCAAGTTTCTCCCCTGAGGTCACTGTTTTGGACAGAATGATTGACCTCCACTGCAGAAGACAGGTTTTAAATGTAAATCAGCTACAAGTGCTGCCTTCTGATTTCTAGGTGTAAAAAGAGATTACTAGTTTTTGCTAATGTGATGTAAGGTGATGGATAAACCAAATCAGAAGGAATTTTTAATGTCATCAAGTTTTGCCCATTAATACTGCAAATTCCATGTCATGTATTTCCTTTCATTAATTTAGTGACGTTTATGTTTAAAGCAGCCAGGAAAACTATGAAAGACATAATTGATCTAATGGTTAGGATTTCTTCTCATTTCTAGCTTACATTTACTCAGAGCCAGCCGGTACCTGTTTTGTTTCTTTTTCTTTTGTCAGCATTGTCCTTTAGCATCAACGTAGTTCTTCAGAGCTGTGTATGGCTTGGCCCTAATTGTAACAGTTCTTTTGTTTAGATTTAACACACACACCACCACTACTACCCCCCCAAAAAAAAAAACCCAAATCACCCACAACAAAACCCCCTTACTGTCAGCCCTTTGTTTTCCTGTTCAGTCTAGGGGTCCTCTTCTGTACCAATTCTAGTTTCATATCAGATTGTCTTGTGGCTGTATCACATTGGTAGATTATAGTCCTTTTATGATCAACGTTCCTTTCCTCTACATCCTTTCTTCAGATGCTTTCCGTGCATGAATTCCAAGTTAGCCAAGTAAATTGCTTTCTTTTGCTGCTGCTTCTTCTACTGCAGTCTTCAAGATTTCCATCTCTCTGATAACTTCACCTTTCTCTTTATTAAAGGTAGTGTCACTTGCTTACTCCTATTTGTGTCCACACCATTGATTAGAGTACTAAATAAAATACTTAGGGAGAATAATCCTTGAGAAATTCGAAATAACCTGTTTCTAACCAGCTGTGTTCCCTTTCACTGCTGTCATTTTCCTTCTCCCTTCAACTCCTTAATTCCTTGCATGTTTTAAATTCTGCTGCTAATCCTCACTTTCTGACTTTACTACTAGCTCTTATGTGACACCATTTGTAATGCTTTCCTGAAATCTTGTTAGATAAGATTTTCTTTGTACCTCACTTATGTTGTATTGATAATCAATTGAAGAAAAGCTGTCAGGTTAGCCTAGTGTGATCCATAGCAGGCAAAATCACATTGTGTTTGGGCTTCTTTTCCAGGTTCAACTAGGTTTTAAATTATTTTTTTCTTGCAAAGTTTGTTCCAGACTTTTGCATGCTCTTGAAGACAGTCTGTTGTAAAGTGAATCATTTTTGTGTGTGTACATGTGTGGGTTTTTATCTCTCTTTGAATGTATACTTTCCAAGGGGCAGTAGCATTAATGAGAGTTAGCTCCAGGAATAAATGCTTTGAAGACTGCAAGGCTCCTGAGTGTTAAAGTTAATTGGTGTTGGAAATTAGGTTTTAGACTACTAATAACAATGCTAAGCTACTTAAGTATATCTAAATAAACCTGAGATTTACTCATATTAAATAATACTGGACCAGATTTTTTTCCTGTGTGTAGTACTAGTGACTCAAATGAAACTCAACAGATATAACTGAAATGGGAGAATTTTATCTGCTTAAGTTTCATCTGAGCCATAGGACACTACAGGGATAATGCTTCTGGAGAATTTAAAATTTTGCCAACGGTCAAGGAGCTTTTTTGCATCCCTAGAATTCTTCTACTTGATGTAGTGAAAGTTGTCATAGTAACATTAAGAAAACCTAGAAGTCACACTTTTTGTTTTAAAATCCATGCAGTTGAAAGATAATGATGAAATTATTACTGGAAGTTTGCTTCTTCCCAACACCCCACACTCCATTTCCGTTTTCTTTACACATTGTGCCATTGCATTTGATACTCAATGGAAATATTTCTAGCTTAAATTATGGCACAAAATGCCAAGGGTATTTAATCATAAAAGATTTTAATTTTGTGTAAACATTAATTTAGTAATGCAAGGCAGCTGTGAATGATATTAAGTAACTTGCTGATTAGGAATAATTGATGGAAAGTGGATTTTAATCATATTCTTTAATTTTCTGGAAAAATACTTCTTCTCATGCAATGAACCAATGTCAATCCCATGATTATGGGATACTCCTGAAAGGTTTGTGCTGGGTTCTCCCTTAAACTTTAAATTATATATTCTATGGGATGGAATTTGGGAAGGGAAAAAAAACATTAGTGCACCTTTGGGTCTCCTGTGGTGGTTGATAAAATAATTCTCATTGACCAGATACTCACTTCCCTAGGGAATGTACATACTCAATGAAAGAACAATGCAATCTGCTGTAGGTCAAAAAATCAACAGGCTTCATTGCAGCCCGCTCTACTTAGTATTCTATTTAGCATCCCTTTCATGGACTTTTGAACAATTTTACAGACTTTTGACTGCTGTGAGGTTTTTAATTCATTTAGAGAGGCTTGAACTTAAACCGATTAATTTCTCCTTTTTTCCCAGAGTTAGAAGAAAGAAGTGACATCACTAAAACTGGAGTTGTAGTTACTGTTGTATAAGCATTTTTTACAACTTTCATATAGCTGATTTGCTTTTGATTTGGTATTCTGGTAGGTAGATTAGCAAAGAGCATTTCAATTTGTACTTCTTACACTGTCATTGTTTTTATTGCAACTTGCTCTGCCACTTGATATACTGTGAACTGATCCCATTCAAAAGGTGGGATACCTGCAAAAATAATTGGTATCACTCTCAGATTCTGTTAACAGAAACACTTATTTCCTGACCTGAATCCACATCTTAGGTTTTAATTAAAATACCAGCATCTGCTGGTTTTTCTTACTATCTTGAACCAAATCAAAGTTTAATGGACTTTCTGAAACGGAATCAGGCACTATTCAGACAAAAATAAAACAAACCTACAATGCGATGTGATGTTATAAACATAGGCCCGTTCTTATTTGAGGACATGCATTTCTGGCATAACAATGTATGTCAGTGTTTATTAGTGAATAATAGAGGCAAACATTTATATGTAAGTGTTGAAAAAAGTAAGTTTCCAATTCATCATTTATATAAATGAATATTAAATCCCCAGTCCTCAAATTTGTTGAAATGGAAGGATTTTGATTTTTTTTTTTTTAATTAAATAAAAAAAATAATTCGGACATTTTAGAGTAGTTCTCTAAAGTATAAAGATAAACCAATGACTTTTAAAAATAAGAATGACAATAGCTTTTGCTTTTGTATTTAATTACCTTACGCTGTATCTTGCTTTGAGTTTCTACATTTCTTCCTTTCACTATTTGTAGAGATATATGTTAGGTTTTGCAATAAATGGAAAGTTGACATGATTTACAGTCTTGCTCCTGTTGATCAATATCTCTGCATATTAATCTGTTTCAGAGTTTGGTTCTAATAGCTGCTATTCCCAAAAATGACATGAAAAGGTGATAATGTTTCTTAGTGATAGAAATACTGTGGTTATAAGAATAGCTCTTGTTACTAGAGTCAGTTGGTACTTCTGTGCTTAGAGGTAGTTTGAATATTAATTTTTAAGCGGTGACATTATGTTGGTAATACAAGTAATTTAGCTACTAGTATTGTTCAGTTAATGTATGGCTATTAACTGGAAGAAGCACCTCCCAGCGTCATTTAGAGAAAAATTAAGTCTATTTTCAGCTGAAAGTAATTCATATCTATTCATTTCTTGTTGTCTGACACTGCTACTATTCTGATATGTCATTTTTTGCTACGCGAGATCTGGATTTTACTTCAGTTAGCCACTAAGTCATTGATATATTAAAATGTGTAATTTCTCTTGAAATGTATTATTTGATACTGTCTCATGAGAAATAGTCAAGTCATTTTGTTATGTTAGAAATAAAAAAGGTAATACCATTGTATTAGTGGGGGTCATTAAATCTGCAACGAGACTATTTTAGGGTGATGGTAAGTGTTGCTGCTGTGCCACATACGTGAGAGAGTGGCTGCAGGCCTGTACTGAGCCCTGGGGCTTCTTTGTTGCTCTTCGGCTTGTATAGAAGGCTCTGGGTGGGGTAAACTTTGCATGTGTGGTTTCAGCTTTGTTTCTGGAGGAGAGTGGGGGCTTACAATCTTGTGTTGCTGTAAGTATCTGTTAATTCATTCCTAGTAATTTCTGAACCTGTTCGACGGGTCCATTTAACTTGAAAGGAAGAACTGAAATCTTAGAGACATGAAATTGTTACATATTTAGAAAAAAAAGGTGGTGGATTTTTTTTTTGCCTCTCCCACATCTAGCACTAGTCTCTTTTGTGGAGTGTGTAACATTTGCACTTGTTGGATTTTCAGTGGCTGTTGGAGTGCAAATGTCTAAAAGCGTACCTTTTTTTGTGATTTAGTGTGTCAGTTTTGCTCTTTTCAGCTGCACAGACTCAAAGTTGTGAAACTGGGTAACAGAACATGCAGTAAAAAGCTTTGATTTTGAAAATTGCACTCATGCTTCATCTTTGATACCATATGAGTTTTCTTTAATGTTATTTGCTATAGTATCTGCATGCTTTAAGAAATACAGAGTGACTTGAACATCAGTAGGTGAAAGTCCCCTCATATTCTTTTCTGTAGTAAAAGGAAAAAATGTGTACTCTCTATTGATCATGAACAGCAAAATTTACTGTGAATTAATTTTATTGTAAGTGGATCTGCTTTGCATTGCCTACTATGCATCTTTGGGAGGCTATTTTGTGAAATAGTGCGTGTACCTCTGCAGGAGTTTACATGCCTATTGTACAAGCATAAGGTGTGGAAGCGTCTCCTAGTGAAGCTAAGCTGTAAGGAGTGCTCTTGTCTAGATTTGCAATGGTCAGCATTAACACTGTAGGCTTTCAAGACTGATATCCCAGAGTACTAACTGTTTTCCAGTGAATGGCAATGAAGGTTAAATGATGCAAGGTCACTGCTATGTTCTTTTTGTTTTGGGAAAGCTGATTTTAAAAGGTCACTCTGTCCTGCTTTGTGTGACAAGATGGAGGACTTGCATTTTGTAATGGCAGTGACATCTAACTTAGCCAGAAATATAGGGAATTGAAAATGTTTGTCATGAGCTCTTGTAGACCATAAGCATAACTTTGAACTTGCATTCTGGTGATGTGCTTAAACAAATTGGTACTGGTTGAAAACTTCAGTTTTAGTGTCTTTTGGTCACATGTCATTTCTGTGTACATTTGACACTGGACTAAAGGAAAAACTTTGCAAAACTTCTTGCCTCCATCTCTGTGTGTTCTGGTCTGACAACATCTTGGTCAGAGTAAAGTACAGATCCTGTGCATGGACCACTGTGACAGTTTGAAGGGAGATAGAAGAAAGACCTTCCAAGCTATGTCATTGAAACCCACATCCCAGTTCACTGAAAACAAAATATATGGTGCATACAGCTGCCAGACTCTGCAAAGAGATGTTATAAACTTGGATAAGTTTTTATGATAAAGTCAAATTTCTCACCAAATATCCTGTCCTTCATTCATGTTAATTCAGAAACACAATAAAATGTAATAAACTTTTATATAGGCAAATACACTATTTTTCAGTAGTCTTGTTTTTTCTAATAAATGTCAAAAACGCATTGTTAAATGACAAAAAAACATTGTTAAAATCAGTTTGAGGTAGCATTTCTATCTAAACAAATAAAACTGAGCAAAATTAATAACTTAGAATCTTTATGCATCAGGATTGTTTGCTACCTTGGCTGTAGTAAATAATTTGTTAAAGATCACGTTTGCAGTGCTCATGCAAAAATTTGGAAAAAATATCATAATTAATACAAATGGGGGTTTAGATGCCAATCTTGTTGTAAGACCGTATTTTTTCACCTTGGATTGCAATTCCAGATTCTTTCTTTAGTGGAACTCAGTTTTCTCTCCTTATAAAAGCCACTGTAAATGGAACTAAATTCCATCCCTTTCAGACTTTTATAGCTCCTTGATAAGAATTTGTTCTTATCCTCTGCATAATGTGGATGCATAATCAAAGGCTATGGAAGCTGCCTGGATTCTTGAAGAACTATTCTTGCACTAACTTTACCATAATTTGAAACATTTACCAGCATGTCCCTTTGCTGTTTTCCCTCTTTGTTTTCCCAAAGAAAAATTGTCAAGTATTCCTAGAAAAAACCCACCATGACACCGTCCTTGTTAAATCTGGATCTGTGTGAAGTTATCTTTCTTTCTGACAATCTTCCTTTCAGAAGTTCAGTATGCGATAAAAAGGACATGATATTTGCAAATACATTGTCTTTACAGAAATGCTAAAAATGTGGCAGAAATGAAGAGTTGCCTAAGTGAGAAACCTCTCTCCCTTGGGGCATTCAAGTTCTAGCTAAAAGTCAGTAGGTACCATACCTACAGAAGAATTAAGGACAAAAAGAAAAAAGATATTAACTATAAAATCACATACTTCAGTCATGCGCTGGACTTGAGTTCAAAGGGACCGCTCTAAATGAAATTGTCAACAGTCACAATCTTCTACAGAGAAACGCCACTACTTCTTCATATGCCTTTACATATAAAATGTCTCATTTTCTGATGTAGACTTGTATTTTTATATATATGACTCAATGGTAGGTAATGATGAGTAAAAAGTGCTGATCTAGACTTGCACAAAGTTAAGAGCTAGTCTTTGACTTCAAGGAAGCGGCTTGGACCTTCTCGTGCCAAGAGAAGGGCAATGAAGCTGGTGAGGGGTCTGGAGCACAAGTCTTATGAGGAGCGGCTGAGGGAACTGGGGTTGTTTAGTCTGGAGAAGAGGAGGCTGAGGGGAGACCTTATTGCTCTCTACAACTACCTGAAAGGGGGTTGTGGCAACGAGGGTGTTGGCCTCTTCTCCCAAGTAACTAGTGATAGGATAAGAGGAAATGGCCTCAAGTTGTGCTGGGGGAGGTTTAGATTGGATATTAGGAAAAATTTTTTCACCGAGAGGGTGGTCGAGCATTGGAACAGGCTGCCCAGGGAGGTGGTGGAGTTGCCATCTCTGGAAGCGTTCAAAAAACGTGTGGCTGTGGCACTTCAGGACATGGTTTAGGGAACGTGGTGGCGCTGGATTAATGGTTGGACTTGATGATCTTGAAGGTCCTTTCCAACCTAGTGATTCTGTGATTTTGGTTTATGAATTTAAGAACAAAACCTCTCCCTATTTTCCCCCTACACTTCTTTCAGCTTTGCCTTTCCAAAGTTAGATGATTTGCCGTTCCATTTTAGCTCATATCTGAATGACTGAAGCGATATTAGATTCTTAATTACTTTGAGTAGCTATGCTCCAACATGGCTATTGTTAGGGAATTAGAAAGTTGTGAACATTGTTTTTTTCTGACACTTTTTGACGTACAACAATTTTGCAGAAACACAGCTAATCTAAAAGGGCCTGGAAAAAAAACAGACACTAGAATTAGGAAAATAATATTCTGAGGTTCTCTGTGTTTTCAGTCGCTGTTTCCAAAATGGACACTTTTCTTTCTGGAG
Organism: Phaethon aethereus; assembly: GCF_964289735.1. Classification (NCBI taxonomy): domain Eukaryota; kingdom Metazoa; phylum Chordata; class Aves; order Phaethontiformes; family Phaethontidae; genus Phaethon; species Phaethon aethereus. The sequence continues at coordinate 13,003,160 of NC_138584.1, forward strand.
CCCAAGCAATTATAGAGCAAGTCTATACTGGAGAAATGCTACTCAAAGCAGGGTAATAACCTAATGGAGTAACCAACCTGCTAAAGGGACACAGAGGCAGATTTTGAGTGGCTTGTTTCATCTTCTTTATCCCTACTGTTGTGCTAATAGCCAGGGTAATACATTGCATATGTGCTAGATGGGTTCCTGTTTCCTGCTGACTTCAGAAGTCAGCAGGGCTCAAACATTGCACCAGTGGCTCCCAGGGAGTTGCAATTGGCACATTTAACGTCCAGCTGCAGCATTTCCCAAGTTTCTTGGTTGCCTGCTGCATCAATTTTCAGCATTCTTTTGACAAGTAGTTTATTTAGTGTGGAGTTGCAGTGTTAAGATGATAAGACAGTTCACTAACTTCAGCTCCCTAGGTGAGGGCCAAGAGGGACAAAATATGATCTAGTTCCTGTGAGAGCACACTTTTTCTAAGGAAGTGTGTTTTTATTGTTTAATTTTGGGAAAGAGGAAAGGGAAGATCCAAGGATCAGACATACCAGAGTTAGTAGTCCTGCTTAAACACAGAAGGCAAAACCAGCAAGAAAAACCTGTTTTCTTGTTTCCTCTCTCTTCTCAATGTGATAATCCTAGTGCGTTTTCATCACAGATAAAGTTATGCAAACTTATTGCTGCAGGCAATACTTTCAGCATCAATGCTGCTCACTGACTTTCTCCCCAGACCTCTCAGAAATCAGGATTAGCATATCAGGATATCAAGAGAGTGAATGGTGCTACCTGTTGCAAGTGTATTTACAAGTTATCCTGTGGTTAGTGTGTTGGGAAGGTTTTGGAGGCAGGTACAACTCAATCATAGATGATTTTCTTGAATCGACAGTCTTGTTAGATTAACTGCATGTGTGAATAGATGTGCTAGCTAAAGCAGTGTGAAAATTGCATCACGACAATATTGGTTGAAACCAATATAAAAATCAAGCTCAACTTTTGATGGAAATCTGGTTTTCGGTCACATGGTTGAGAGGCTACTAGCATTTTAAAATCTTGTATGCAAGTGTTTGTTGCAGTAATTCTGAGAAGACTGATGCTAGGAACACAAACATTGGCATGTGACTTTATCATTAGTAGTAACAAAATCATATTTTCCTGTGCATTGCCTATAAATGTTGACTATGTTACATGCTCACAGTTTTGCCTTTCTGTGAATACCTGTGGTACATACCGATGTACACCTGTGGTATGAGTACACGTGTATGCATGCATAATTTACATATAAATTCCAAGTACCCAAGGGAATTAAGTAACCATAACTGTGAAGAATTTCTTGGCTATGAACCATTCACCCAACTCCAACAAGCAGAAAGCAGAACTCAGTGATCAGAGACTGGAACCGCACAAACGCAAATTGCAATGAAACTTGCACAAAACCTCTGCAGATCAGTCTGCCAGGATCTGCGTGACTTGAGCTGGAGCTGAGGCATGCCTCTCCTCTTATGAATACAGCACAAACACGGACTTCAGACTGTAAAACTACTAACTATTGTTGATGATATATTATTTTTCTGTCAGTTATTAAATGTTTCTAGTCAGGATGAGTGCAAGATAAAGCCTGTGCTCCTTCGTGTGATAGTGGAGTGTGTGGCTGAAAAGGTCCTCAGTGAGGTCTGTAAACATATCCAGCTCTAAGCCTGACAACGATTTGGTGATAATATTTGTATCTGGGCTATCTTTTGCCTTTGTTTTTCTCAGGCTTTGGAAAGATCATATTCACTGTCTTCTATACTTACTGAAATGCAGATCTAAAGTTCAGAAGCCTAGGGATGTGCATGAGGTTTAACCATTCCCTCTGTGTGTGAACCTTATTGTTACGGCATGCAGTGAGCATTTACCATTGAATTGGATTAACTAGTAATAAAAGATAGCCATCTCAACATCTACTGAGATTTGATGCAAGAATTTCTTCTCTTTCAAACTTTATGTCTGAAATCAGCAACTCATATCCATATTTTGGTCAGTCTTTTTAGAGGTTTTTGTTTAATGTATGAGAGATTAAATTGGGCAAAGGGGAACTTGTAAAGAAATTTTATACTAGTTGCCATCTGTAGGCAGCTATAATTACAACTTGATATTTCACACACGTTGATTTAGAATGAGGCAGACTGTCATCTTTCCAATAATTTATCTCCTTTGATACCAGAATGACTCCTGAAGATGGTCAGAAACTGTTTTCGTAGATATCTTTAGTGGAGAAGTTTTCAGATCTGATTATCTTTGCTGGGTGGAATGTTAAAACTGAAAGAAGCCTTTCAGTATTAAAAAGGTTGCTCTCTAATGGTTTTATTATTTACAGTTGTACATGTGCTTAGTATAGATGACTTGTTGTGGTGGAGCTTTCAAAAAGGAGTCATAAGCTGACACAGAGGTGTGCAATTCTGTCTTGCATTGGAATGACAATATAGTGTTTTGTTTCCTGTGAGGACAAATGGTAGATGGGGATGGTAAACCTGCAGTATATAATCCAGCCACTGCTGTAACAGAGTCAATAGTGGATGTACAGCTTGCTGAGACCTGAAAGAATAAATATCTGAAAAGAAAGTTATGTTAATCTCTATATTTTCTCTATTATGCACTCTAAATGACAGTAGTAAAAGTAAGCCTTTGTATCAATGCTATTTACATATAGTTCAAGTAGGCAAGTAAGTTTTAATGGGAAATTTGTAATAGCTTGGGAATATGCTCAGTTTGTACCTTTTTTAACCTGTCTACAATTTAAGAAATCTATACAGAATCTACTTTAAAACTTAAAGCAGCATTTCTTAGGAACATGAATAGTATTCTCTGAACATCCTGGGATATTCAAGATCATTCAGTTTATCGGTTCACAATGGTACGTCATTCACAATTTTCAGTTACATAAAAAAAGAATACATCAGTATACCGTAGAAAATTTTATTAGTTCAGATTACTGATTTATTTAGATTTTTTTTTTAAGAGATCATATTGCAGGGTGGAGATGCAATTCAAACACTGGAACTGGTGAAATTTCCAATTTAGTGTACTTCGCTTTTGATTATTGTGTTTACTGAACAAAAGCTCGATCTTTCCATTTGACCCTCCCTTGTAGAATTCTTCTCTCTGTCTGTTGTCTGTGACCTATTCCTGTCAGGCAATTTCACTATTCACTTTACCTTGGAGATACTGAGAAGTATTTGCTGAGCATTTTCAACACACCACTCCACTTCTGTTTTACGTCTTCACTCCTGAGAGCTGCAGTTGTGTTCAGAATTCCTTTTTATGTTAAAATTTGATGCGTGTCATTGGTTTTACACCACTATTAGTTTTACACCACTATTGCTAAATCTTAGTGTGTGGGGTTATTCTAAACAGTCTCTACACATTTTGATCATGTAATAATAGTCACGAGTCATGTGTTTTAATTGCACTGAATGAGAGGTAGGTCACTAAATACTTCATCCAAAACTGAGAGAAGTCAGTGGAAAGACCCTCCAAACCCATACATTTTTCTCAAATTTAAGTTAGTGACTGATAGAATTTTGAAAATATAAAAAATACCATGCTTTGGGGTACTCTTAGCCTATACTGCAAAGCTGTCAAACAGTAAGGATGAAATTCAGATCATCTTGATGTTTATAGTAGTTTTGGTACTGACATGACCATGCCCAGGATCTCTCCTTGGAAATATAATTCTGTTAGCTCTTCAAGTTTTTCTGCTCTAAATTCTTTGATGTCATTAGTATTTTTTCATAGTGATTACCTATGCATTAACAATGAAAAATGTCCAAGATCCCAGCTATCTGGTCGTCTTTTAAAAATGCAAGAAACTTTTTAGGAACAATTGTTATACATGCCAAGCTCTGATAGGAGAAGTGTTATGAAAGGTAACACACTGTTCAATTTGATAATTGGCTAACATCTTGATCTGGGAGAGCCTTGCTGATTTCTCATAACTGGAGTAATACATATGTTTTGCATATATTTAATTGTTTACTAAGTAATTGTTTGGTGACACGTTTGTTTTGCAGTGTTAATGCCACATTACTTTAAAAGCATTAATTAAAAATTTAACATATCTGGCATTTCTAGACTTTCAAGTCAGTATGTTTTCCTTTATTGCTTCAGAAATAAATAGCTGTGGAAATGATCTGAGGCAGTAAAATTTTGTAATTTTCTCTTTAATGTTTAGGTGTACTGAAACTATTTTCTCTTGCAAGATAGCTGAAACAGCAGGTTTTTTCATCCATTTTAGATGTTGAATAGGAACTACTAAAAACCTAAATGGTTTGTTAACAGATTAACCAAAATCCTGAGAATCCAGTTAGAGAAAAAAGTGTCTTTCTGTCAGTAACTCTCATAATGGCAGCTCACAAATTACAATTAAAGGTCCTAACACTCTGAAACTCTGCTTTAATTCCAGCAGTTTCCACAGCATTAAACTTCTCCCCCTGCCTCTGCCAAAAAGAAACCACCACCACCCCCCGCCCCACAAACAAACCTAAAAGCAATATTTCACTATGATGCATTTAGAAGGTCACAAGATTCAACTGAAACAGATCACTGTGCTAGAAGCTCTTGGATTGATTTTTTCCTGGGCTACAGCATGCTTGAGGAAAACCCTAGCTTCCATTTACCAAGTTTGCTTTTTCTCTGTCAACTTCACTCAGTAGGATTGCATGGCTTTGCTGAACGTAAAACTTCTCAGTATGGGAAGGAGGGAATTACTGTAACTTTCTTCATCAAGTTTTAAAAAAGTTTCAGGTAGGACTGGCCATTCAGCTTGTTTTTGTTTTTAATTGTTTGTTTTGTTTTATTTGCCACATGTGTCAGCTAAATGATCAGCCTAGCCCAACCTGTGCCTTGCTTTAGGAAGGCACACCAACTGCGACACTTTCTGATGTTCCATTTACTTCTACTCTGCTCCCCACCTCCCCCCAGCTGTAATCATAGAATCACAGAATCTTTGGGCTGAAAGGGACCTTTAAAGGCCATCTACTCCAACCCCCCTGCAGTGAGCAGGGACATCTTCAACTAGACCAGGTTGCTCAGAGCCCCGTCCAACCTGATCTGGAATGTTTCCAGGGATGGGGCATTTACCGCCTCTCTGGGCAACCTGTGCCAGTGTTTCACCACCCTCACTGGGAAAAATTTCTTCCTTACATCTAGTCTAAACCTACCCTCTTTTAGTTTAAAACCTTTACCCCCCATCCTGTCGCAACAGGCCCTGCTAAAAAGTCTGTCCCCATCTTTCTTACAGGCCCCCTTTAAGTACTGGAAGGCTGCAGTAAGGTCTCCCCTGAGCCTTCTCTTCTCCAGGCTGAACAACCCCAACTCTCTCAGCCTTTCCCCATAGGAGAGGTGTTCGATCACTCTGAGCATTTTTGTGGCCCTCCTCCAGACCTCCTCGAACAGGTCCACGTCTTTCTTGTGCTGAGGGCTCCAGAGCTGGACGCAGGACTCCAGGTGAGGTCTCACCAGAGCAGAGTAGAGGGACAGAATGACCTCTCTCAACCTGCTGGCCACATGTCTTTGGATGCAGCTCAGGAGACAGTTGGCCTTCTGGGCTACGAGCGCACATTGTTGCATCGTGTCCAGCTTTTCATCCACCAGTACTCCCAAGTCCTCCTTGACAGGGCTGCTCTCCATCCCTTCATCCCCCAGCCTGTACTGATACTGGGGGTTGCCCAGACCCAGGTGCAGGACCCTGCACTTGGTCTTGTTGAACCTCATGAGGTTCACACGGGCCCACTTCTCAAGCTTGTCCAGGTCCCTCTGGATGGCATCCTGTCCCTCAGGTGTGTCAACCACACTACTCAGCTTGGTGTTGTCTGCAAACTTGCTGAGGGTGCACCCGAACCCACTACATCACTGATGAAGATATTAAAGAGTACTGGTCCCAGTAGGGACCGCTGAGAGACACCACTCATCACCGATCTTCATCTGGACATTGAGCTGTTGACCACTACCCTGTGGATGTGACCATCCAACCAATTCCTCATCCACCAAACAGTCCACCCACCAAATCCATATCTCTCCAATTTAGATAGAAGGATTTTGTGTGGGACCATGTCAAAGGCCTTACAGAAGTCCAGATAGACAACATTGGTAACTCTTCCCTTGTCCACTGATGGAGTCACCCCAATCCTAGTGATTGTATCGGAGATGTTACAGGGAGGCGGATACGCTGGAGACAAAACAGTAGAAACGACAGATGCAGCTATTTAGTGTTCATTCAAAAATTTTGCTGCTTTGTAGTAGAAAAAATGGTAGTTTTTTCAAAATGAAGTGATACAAAACAGTCTTTCAGTTAATCCTCACAAACTCTATTACCTCTCACTTATACACTTTTCTTTTTTAGCTGAACATGTTGCTCTGACTTTATGGCAAAAAAAATAGCCCTTTTTGTTAATCCTTGCACAAAATATTCCTCTAAAACAATCTGGACAAAAGCAATGCAAGAAGAGAAGTACAACATTTGTATAGTTCAGATTCATGAAAAAGAAAATCTATGCCAAACTTTCAAGGTTCCAAATTTTGTGCCAGGAAGGTTCTGGAAAACTATATTTTTGCCTTTGGCCGTGACCCAAATCCTCCTTGACAGGCAGATCAGTAGGGATTTGGAATTGCAGTGGGACCCTGTCCAGATTCACTGATAGGGGCAAGAAGGCTTCCCTCTCGATAGGCTATGGTGACATAGCTAGGGAAGCTGTCTGCCTCTTGTCAGAAGACTGTCTGCTCTGAATGGAGTACTAGAATAGTTTTTGGCCAAGAGGGAGAGAGGAGGGCCCTACGGCTACATCGTTAGAGCACTGTATCTGCTTCAGTTTCAAAAGATGTTTGGAGGTCACGTCCCTTCTGGTAATCAGTGGCAGGTTCCCAGAACTTCACAGACTTGTGCCCTAGCTAGTGCCAATAAAAAAAAAAAAACAAACCACAAACCAACCCCAAACAAAAAAACACACTAGAATAATTAATTTTGTTCTGTTAACATAAGATTAGATGTTACGTGCTATTTCTAATGCTTTAGTAACATTAAACAAACATATCTCCATTGCGACATGAGTGAAATGTGTCCAAATGCCATTTACTAAGGTGTTACTGAAACTAGGAGGTACTACTATCTCTTGATCAGCAAGTGAGTATAATTTCTTCAGAGGGAGTGTGTTTTGGATCCTTATGCAGAAATAGGTACCAGCTATGGCTTAAACTGTGCATTATAGTTAGTCTTGGTGAAGTGGTAACAAGTCTTGGCTAGCAATTTTAATGCTTCAGTTACCCTGATTCATTTAAATTTTCGTTTCTAATGTTGATTGGGTACTGAACAGGAATCCAAGATTTGTCCTCTTCCTTTCTCAGTGCTAAGTAGAAATCCACTGTATTCCTCTCTCAAGGACTGTGAGAGGCTGCTGGAAGATTTGGCATTAGAATATTGCATCTCCATCTGACGCTTGAGTTTCTATGTTTTTATAAAAGATTATTCTATAAAGTGTACAAAAAAATTAAGGCCATATTTCAAGTCTTGTCCACTTGGCCCTAAATATGTCTCAAGTCCTAGCAATGCGAGTGTGAATGGAGGAAACCATGTTATTCTCTCCAATGCTTATCTTGTGCATGTTTAATAATTACTTCGGGACATGGTTTAGTGGGCTTGGTGGTGTTGGGTTGATGGTTGCACTTGATGATCTTAAAGGTATTTTCCAATCTTAATGATTCTGTGACTCTCTAATACAATATTTAGTTGAAATCTGAAACTCATAGGCAGTATTAATTTATCTTATTTGATAAGATTTTCAGCAAACTCCACCTCCTGGAGGATACTCTGTAGCAGCTTTTTGAAGGAAAAAAAAATGTAACAGATACTCTACTTCAGGTCCTGCCCTAGCATCTTCAACAGGTCTGTAAAGACAGACTGATGGATAATGTTACGGGAACCTGGAGGGAGTTACACAGTAACGTTCATGACCATCGGGCAGAATGCTGTCTCATCAGTCTCAGCCAAGAGAGAAAGGGCTGTTATTTTAATGTTATATTAACATTTTTACTGGCAGGGGGTTTTATACATCAATATTTTATTTACCAGTAATATACTGATACATATTAGGAAAACAAATTTACTTAAAAATATTCTTAAAGACTCCAGTCTAGAACTTGTTTGTTTAAATGTGTATTTTTTTAATGACTTTGAGCTTGTTCATCCTCCAGGTTTTGTCTTAAATGGGACCTGTGACTGGTAACTAGTTTTCTTCTCACACAAAGTTCAGGCTGGACTAATTCTATAGAAACAGTTTTGTGTCTTTGAACTTTGTTGGCAAATTTCCTGAGAGGTGATACATTATCTGGTTTGCAAGCATGGCAAAACTGGTGTGGCAGTTTCAGAAAGTGTCTATTATACAGAATAAAGACACGAGCAGTTTTAGAAGATAGAGCCCTTTTTTATTACTGTTGTCTGTGTTCTTATTATGTAGGGTGATAATATTTTTTTTTAATTACTTCAACTTGTTTTTTGTGTACTGCATGGAAATAAAAGGAAACATTTGTTGTAGTGGAAATCATCCATCCATCTTTTCAAGCAGTGCTATTTATCTGTGTCTTTTAAACGTTACCAGCAGAGGTTTGCACACTGAATGAAATGCTGATTAGCTTTATGCTCTGTTACACAAGATAGTTGGATCTGCAGTTACATGTGTGTGGACTGTATCCTCGTGGTATCTGTGATTGTACTTAGCATATATTGTTGACAGTTTTCTGGAAGACTGTCTTATTTCTGAATGCTCAAGTAGGAAGAGAAGAAAGTTAAAGTTCCTCCTAAAATAAATGTTTATATTTATTTAGTGAGCTTTCCCATGTATTGCCTTCCAAACAAAAGGGAAATGTACCTCTTCTGTCAGCTGCTCTAAGCCTGGATCTAATTGCATGGAGATTCAAGCTCCAGGACTTTCAAGTATACCTGTAACATAGACATGCAGGGAACCTTCATATTACCCCTGTAGGCAGCCTGCATAAAGATCCGCTGTGCTGGAAGCCCATGGAATCAAAGAATCAACTATATCTCTAGAATACATTACACTCTAAAAAAGGCAAAGAGAAGACAAATCTTCCCTTTCTGAATGAAAGCACTGGTGTGCCTCTTTCAGTGTCTTTGCTTTGGAACGTGTCAACTTATATAAGCATGGGTGGATTTCTCCTCTGTTTTTTTTAATTGAATGCATTTAAAGCAACGTCCCTTGGTTTTTGCAGTTTTTAGTAACATATAATCTTGCTTCTTGAAAGGTTGACTTACAGGAGTGATTGTGTTGTATCTTCTTGGAATTTGAAGCTACTGCTTTGGAGTTCATCCAAAGCTCTTTGTTGGTCTTCTATAATGTGTATTCTGTGGTGCCTGGCTGGTGAAAAGTTTAATCATCTCGATGAAGTGTTTTTTTAGACAAGATGGGACTTTTTATAATGACTGAGACTGTAGTCAATGGCTGGAAGTTTGCGAAGAGGGTTTATTCATTTGTCCCTGTTATCTGGAATTTGCTTGGTATTGCAATCTAACAGAAGAGTAAAACAGAGATGTGTGGAATATAGATGATTAATAGCTATTTTGTTCTGACCAATAATCCAGTGGAAGACTGTCATGCATTTTGGTAAGCCTCCAGCTGACTCTATTTACAGCTGCCTACAATTGAGACAGAAAATATTGCTCAATTAGACCAAAAAAAGAAGAATTTTTAATTAATTATTCAGTGCTGGAATGCAGAATTGGAATCTGTTTGTCCAACGGGTACCTGGAAGTGCCCCCTACTTACACATATGATACCATGAGATCTTGTCACTGAATTCAGCACAGTTGCATCCAAGGAAGATGCAGTGTATATCCATTCTCCTCTAAAAAGTGTGTTGTTGACAGCCTACTGTTCTCTGTATTCTTCCTGTGCACTGGATTGAGATTTTTTTCATTTCATGCATCATCGTTCACAGCTTGCAGGAGCAATTCCATAAAGTCAGTACATATCCTTAATACACACAAACAGAAGAGGGAACAATATATTTTTGCTGTTGTTTTTGAAAGCTGGACACATTTACATAAACTTAATTTTCCTTTTCACCTCCTGGTGAAGACTTTTGAAGGGGGGTAAAAAAACCCCAACCCCTAGTTATGTTAGAATATTTGTAAGCTTAGAGTCCATTACTAATTTGTTACAGTGTTTGGTTTTCTGTATGGATTTTATCACTTCAGTTAATATGGAAAACAACGCTGATGTAAAAGGAGAAGTATTGTGTAGTCTAGCTGAATCACCTTGATAGTGCTTCACTTGTTAAGAGTTAAGGCATTTAAATAATTACTTGTGACATAAAAGTCCAGTTGGCTTTGATCTATATGTGCAGGTGACCTTACAGGTTCATATTCTGCTACGTAGCCTTGTCTATTAATGCATGACAGGGGGTGAAAAACTGGTTCATTGCTCTAAGAGTTTTCTAATGTGTGGTGAGGAGGGGCTATAACTGAGCGTCAGGGATGTAGGGTGGGAAACTAATGTTCTGTGGGCTTGACCTTGGTAGGCGTTTTACTACTTGGTATAGTTTAAGACATCAAAATTACCCTAAACTGTATGAGCCAATATCAAGTTGGCTTTTAAATCTTTGTGGTGGGAAGGAATAATGTCTTGTTCCTGTAGTCAAGGCATACTGCATGCTGCTCATGCTCCAGGCTGCAGCTGGAAACCTTTGGCAGCAATGTCAAACTGAGGATCTCCCATTGCTGATTTTCTTTTCTGTCCCTTCCCCAGTCTCTGTCTGCTTGTTTGTGTCTTTGTGATATCCTGTCAGTTGTGGAGCCATACTGGGTGTGAATGAAGAAATACTATGCTGTGGCAGGGATGACAAACATAAAAAATGACTCCTTGAACTGCCTGTATTGCTATATGTTTCTGAAACCTCAATACCACTGATTGGAAGCTTTGGAACTATAATGACCAGTGTATCACCAGGAGTAGAAGGGGACATGTTGGTCGTCTTAATTTACTATAGGTACACAAGGATATGTATCCACTTCTGTAAAAGATAGCTGAAAACTGTCAGGAGTTTTGTCCAGAATAGGAGGTGTCAGGCTTGAACTGATGCTGAAATGCATGGCCTGAAGACCGATAAACATATGATTTAGGTGCTAATTAAAAATGCATGTGTTTATGAGGGAAAACAACAGGAAGTTCTGAAAAGCAGATAGATTAATGGGGAATTAAAAACATCAGTATCGTGTTTCAAAACAAGATGGAAAAGAAGGTGGCTGCTTTGGGGCTCATTGCTGACTGTAAAAGGTACAGTATTAAGAAAAAGCCTGGTGTTTTGAGTTTTCCTTTGTCTAAGGAAGAATGACGTCATCTGTTTTTTATGAATGAAGATAACTACATCAAAATTACAACATGAGGTTGGTCTTTCTGATGGATCATATGAAAAAAAAGTTTTGTTTGACTTTTGATTTTGTTTTCTCATCTGTTTCCAAAAGTTTGATGTTATTTCTTTAGAAGCAATATTTGATACATTCAGCTTTTCAGGTTAAACCTGATTCAATGGTTAATATTGCTCACTTAGGCATGATTACTTGTGGCAACTGAGCCCTGGTTTCTAGAAGTCATATTTTTCCTGTAGATTTTTTTTTTTTTTAAGAAAATTACTGCTTTGAGGCTGCATCCAAACACATAATATATGATCTAAAGTAAGCTATGTTATTTCACATTTATATCTCCATAGATTTCAAGGGAATTATTAATAAGTGTATGTGTTTGCAGCACCCGGAATATCTCCCAGCTTGAGCAAACATTGCTGCATGTGCATCAAGCAAATGCTCCGAGGATGCATAGATCCCTGGGTGGTAAGATTTGTTAAAGGCCACGTGGCAGCTCACAGTGTTATGAACTTTTGATAGGAAGAGTTGCTTACCCAAGACTGAATTTTGCATTGGGCTATTTGGCAAGTACAGGCAGGGTTAGAAATGACTGTGAGTAAGCCTCAGCCCCTGTGTGTGCTGTGTTGTAGATGGTAGTGTCCAAGGTGTATTTGTGGGTGATGACTGGTCACCACAGTCCCTGCGCAGCTGTGACTAGCATGACCTTTATCTTCCACGTCACATGAAGAGTGATCATTCTAAGTCAAGGCGCTTTCTGTGTGCTTGGAGCTTTTGGAAATAATATCTGCTTAGCTCTCTTGGTATCTTGACAGAAAAGAGAATTTCCGTGCTTTTAACTGAGTTTAGTCTCAGCCTTTTTTCTAAGTTCAGCTTAAGAGCAAAGGGAAATGTCAATATGTATTGTTGTTGCCATTTCTGACTGTATCTATACTGTGTGTTAACATTCTGAGCTGTCCACAGCTATTTTTTTAAAAGAATAAATTAAATCCTTTTTTTCCAGTTTCAGCAATATTGCTTAACTAATTGTGCCACGAACAGATTGGACTCTACTCAGTTCAACAATACAGTGCTGCAAAGAATGATGACATACTGTTTTGGATACTTTCTAAGATGGTCAGTGTTTCGTGATATAGAATAGTCTGAGAAAGTGTTAAAGAGAACCAAGAGTAGAGACCAAAATGATAGCAAGCATTGCAGGCATAGCCTTTACTCCCCAGCTAGGAAGCAGCTCTCACTGTTTGACACGTGTGGCAGGGTAATGCCAGAAAAGGTGACAGGCTCAGACCAAGGTGCTCTATGCTGAGGCAGTGTGTGGGAAGAGACAATAGTATGTGGCCATTGAAAGTAGCAACATATTTTTAAGAAAGATAGAGCCTGAAGATGCTGGATCTCATAATTTTCAAACATCTGCTGGTTTGTGTGTGTGGCCAATACCGATGGAGGAGTTTAACTTTATGTATTAGTTCTTCCTTTCTTTTTTCTTTTTTCTAAGGTAATTTGATCTATGCTGTGGACAGAGTTTGAGACCAAGTAAGAATGTGGGACCTTGTATATTGCTAGGGAAACCACCTGGCAGTGCTGCCGCTGTCTGCCTGTGAGCAGCCTCCCAGACCATCAATTTCCAGCCTTGGGCAGGACCAGGATCCTGATGTCTGAGACATAATTCAGTAGTCGTAATTGAAACCAACTAAAGATCTGCCTGGGAAGTAATGATGACTACGTTTCCTAAAGGTTGCAAATGGATAGAAGTATTGATTATGCTATCTTTATTTTTATTTAAGCCACCATATTTTAGGTCAGGAGTACCTGCCACAGACTTGTAACAATGTGAAATGAAATATACCTTGCTTCTGTTTCCTCAGAAGATGAGCTAGAATTCATAGAAATCCCAGCCCATGGCTGGAAACTGAAATTATCCTATAGTAGAAAGATCTTTTTCTTAGTGATAATAGAAAGCTTATAAAATTACACTAATAAAATGTGATTTTAAAACTTAGGTACTGTATTTCACAAGTTCCAACACTAACATGCCAAAATTACTTCTATAACACTAAATCTTAGGTAGCTAGAACTTCATTTTGTTATCTAAGCTTCAATTCACTTAGCAGTCGTGACACAATTTGATTTTTAGCTTCTATGGGGAAAAAATAGAAGTGAAATACTTGTGTAACATTTTTAAACATTGAAAAGATCTCATTAGTTCTACTTTCAAGGATGATCAGTTTGTGTTAGTAGGCATAGGATCAGGCTCAAGGAAATGAAACCAAGTACCATAGTTAAATTACAGTGAGAAATTACCCCTCTCTGCATGTTCCTTCTCTTTTTTTGCACATACAGTTTTTCTCAAGTGTGAGTATGAATAAAATATAAAATCATCATTTAATACTTTGAGAGGAATGCAATATAGTAAAAATCTGTAACTCCAAGCATTTTAACCAGTACTGTGTAATAGAAATAATTTAATAACAGTTTATGCTCAGTTATAGTGAGAGATACACACAAAACAAGGTAGATTAAACCTCAAAGTCCAAATTCTGATCTTAATTAACACTTGCATAAATCTACAGTAAATTCACTGAACACAGTATTACACCAGGACCACTAAAAATAGATTGGGGTGTCAACGTACCACAAAATACTGTGCTCTTCTTACTCATTTAACACAGTTCAATTCGTATAATAATGTAAAGCTAATTGTCCAACCCTAAGTTAACACGTTATGTTGGTATGTAGCTCTTAATTAACAAAACAAGGCTTTTGAGTCATTTGGAAGTATGCTGTGTTTTAAGTTCACAGGGAATTTAGGATGTATTAAATTAACATCACATGTAAATCATTAGAGTGACAACTTAATTCCATGTTCCTAAATACTTGGTTCAGCAGCACAGTTTACCATTGCCAACTACATAAACAGCTCTCCCGTGTCAAGTGATACCTACAACCCTCCTCCTCATGGCTGCAAGGGCAGCCCCTTCAGTCAGTGCCTGGAGGGTGGCTGGATAGTTGCCAGCTGAACCATACTAGATTACAATATAGAAACTAACCTCCTCTGTCCTACCTCCCCTAAAGGTAACTGGCACTCCCAGATTAATATTTGACTAATCATTAGAGTGTCAAAACAAGCAACATAAATTTAGAATAATTATGTCACATTTGTAAAATTCAATTGCTCTATTTTATGGGTAAGAGCAACTTACAATTAACTGTCTTTGCAGAGTCATAACAGTGCAACTGCCAAAAGCCTAGGAAGACGGTATTATTTGGAGGAAAATTCTTTGTTGTAAATCTATTCTACAATGTTACCAGAGTGTTTCAACACTGAGTGGTAATAAGGCACCTTGTTATCATAATGGCACAGTGATACAAATGCTATTCTCTTCAGAATATGTGATAAATATGATTGTCACATCATTTGAAAAAGAAGCCATTTGCATCATTTTAATGTATCATTAGGGTACCAGACATATCATAATTCTTACTTTTATTATGGTAACCTAATAACAATCTAGAGACACAGAAATTGCTATGTGAGATGTCTCGGCATCTGATCCAGTGATGAGAAGATACTAGGTCCACATGGCATGCTGTGCATTGAAAGGGTGAACTCTGGTTGTAAAGTCAGGACAACACCAGTTCTGAACAATCCTCTTGTGATTTTGAACAGTATCTCTTTCAAGCCAGTATAATGTTTTGTTACGGAAACTTGTAAAAACCTGCTTGGAAGTTTGAATTTGCCCTAGTTGATTGTTAGGAGGAGGACGGCACATTCCAACAATGATTTCTCTGGGAAACTGAGGGCATTTAAGAGTCTCAGTTTTCCTCTCCAGTAACTTCTCAACAGAAATCAAGTTGAAGTGTAAAGGCA
The DNA here is from genome assembly GCF_964289735.1 of Phaethon aethereus. Taxonomy (NCBI): domain Eukaryota; kingdom Metazoa; phylum Chordata; class Aves; order Phaethontiformes; family Phaethontidae; genus Phaethon; species Phaethon aethereus. The sequence goes on from NC_138584.1 coordinate 13,018,414, forward strand.
TATTGTAGATCTTCCTTCATGTTCTTTAAATAGAAAATAGAGTCTGAATATAGACCAGATATTTAAACTGAAACTCACTATTTTCCTTCTTTCTTTTCCCAGAGACATGGGAAAATTAAAAGAAAAATTTCCTAACTTGCTTTCATTGGATTCCCAATATGAGACTCTATGTCTCCAAAGTGACGTATTCTGTTCAAAACGTATAATGTACACTGTGGAGAATAGAGGTCCCCTTCAGTCCTGGCTATGTGTGTTTATCCATTTTCTTATCACTCTCTGCCTTCCCAGTGGATCCCAGCCACAGCCTGGCAGCCGCCCGCGTGCCTGCCCCAGCCTCAGCTGACGCCAGGCTGTGTATTGTCACCCACCGACCGGGGGCACTCACAGAGCTGAAGCTACAGCCGGGGAGGCCACAGGCACAAACCCACTGGACACAGGACAACAAGCCCAAATCCACTCAGGCCAATACAGCTACTGCGGCTCTGCACTCCAGGACAATGGAAACCTATGGCCTTCTACTGGCAATGGCAAAAGTCTTTTTTATTTATAGAGCTACACCAGTCATACTTATGCTGGATTTGAGAGAAATGTTGACATTGGTGTTAGGAAGGACACATTGAAAATGACAAAGAAATTGTCCTGTCCAGCAGCCTAGGTGTGAGAACCTGGGTGCCAGCGAGAAACCAAAACTAGCTCTGTTACAACCAGCCTTACCCTGATAGAATATTAAGGGGCTAACTATAACATGCTCCATTTGGGTGTGTTCGTTTAAGACCACTCAGCTGCAGAGAAGGTTCAATATGTTTTGTGGCTAAAGCAGGAGACATTCAATAGGTATTTGTTTCACACTTGTTGTGTCAGAGGCTCTGTGGAAAAAGGCATAAATGTATTTTGTCCTTCTCCTATTTTTCTTTAGTTGCCCAAGCAAAACTACAAGAACAAACCAGCCTTGTGTGTCAGAATGAATACATTTTAGTATATGAACGCAATTTCACATTGACTTGTCATCTGTTTTTTAGGTTCAGCAGAAAAACTACATCGCTCTCATCCAAGCCATGCTAGATTACAGGACATTATTTTTGCTTTTGTATCTTAGAAGAACAGAGGAAATGGTTTGTGGTGCTCTTATTTTATATACGGGTATTCTAGCTATTAAACTTAATAACGTCACCTGAAAAAAAGTAAATGATTCTTCCTTCAGTCTTTTAAAAGAGGAGGAGGGATTAGGCACCTGGTTTTAGAGGAAATGTAGGTGTGGAGTTCTAAGTTAAAGAGAGATACTACCTCATACTTCAGAGGTGGGACACTTGGCATCGCTCTGTCCTTATTGGCTGGTTATTGAACAAAATACAATGTTTAGGCAGCTCGGCATCTGTGGTGCTGTCAAAAGTGAATTCTGCTGTATTCTTACATTGCTCTCTGCTGAGAGCCTCAGCACCATGTTCAGGGTGCTGGATTTTGTTTACCTATCTAAATTTAATCCCTTATTTTATAGGCATTTTTAATTAGAGCTAATGTTAACATCTCTGTCCAACCCTGAAGTCAAGGGACAAAAAAGAATGCATTTGTACTATAGAGGATTTATGCATCAGATGTTGTAAAGCATTCATATAATTTGATAAAGAAATAGTTACAGAGGAAGATGGATATTTCTTAGAAATAATAATCTGAGACTGATCTTGAGGCAGCACAGTTAGAACTAACAATATTGATTTTTGAAAAGGTATGTTGGTGTTCAGCATGAAGTCCAGTTCACACTGAGGAAGATAAGAAAATTATGCTGGCAAATGTGATGGATGTAGAGAGGCAAGGTGTTTTCTGATTGAAATAATCCTAAAGGAACTTAATCTTGCAGTGCTAGTAGTGTTAGCTTTTGGTATGCTACAGCTGTAATAGCATGCCCAGAAAATTTAATGTAAATTCAGTATGGCAGTTCTTACGGCGGCATTAAACAGAAATTAGCAATTTGTAAAAGCTCTTTCCAGAGTTTTTTCAAAGGAGTAGAAGACACACAGGACAATAAGTCAAGTTTCAGGAAGTGTGTTCCAATTAGACTTTTGGAGATATGATTGTTTTGATTCATGTGGGAATTGCAAATAAGAGCTACTGGAGCAAAAGGCTGGCTAACAATCTGAAACCAAAGTATTGTTTTGCTCTCCAACTATTCAGCACACTAAATTTACTTTTATAATAGTATCATATTGTAACTTTGGAATTAATTTTTTAAAACGTACTCTTTTATCTTACATAAAAATGCTATTCGTCTTTCATGAAGGATTATTAAAGATCTGTACAAACAGAGTTTTTGAAGTGCCAATTAAGAGTATTTTTATTTTTTATTGGAAAGGTGGGTTTCTAAAAATTAAAGCCTAGTCATATCTCTGAAACCTAAATTGTGTGATTTTGCTCTGTAAGTTTTATATTAAAATTCCCTGATGTTATTCGTAAATTTAATAGAGATCAAAAACAATCTAGTGAGATGCAAATTTTTCAGTTTCTTCAGGCATTGTTTCTCTTTGTTACTTGTGTTCCCTCTTATGGATTTCTTTAGTTGACCTTTATTTAAACTCAAACTTTTTTGGATGAAAATCTATGAATGTTAACCATACATAACCATGTAAATTGAAGGAGGAGAGAAAAAACGGTGGGGTTGTTTTTGCAAAGAAATGCCACAGATACAGAAATACTTTTTTTTTTCCTGTAGCTCATTATAATACCATTTGGTGTCACCTAGAATTGCTGGGTTTTAGCATATTCTAGCCTTCCATAAAGGGGTGTGTTAATCAAAGTACTTGTCTGGCCACTGTTCTTTAGGAAGCACGTTGTAAACAACTGTTTTGTTTTCAACAGAATTTATTTGCAGCCATTGTAAAAAAAAAAAAAAAAAAAAAAAGCAAGCTGCTTGGAATTCAAATTCTCCTTTGAATTTAGTCCACTCTTGGAGTAGGTTTGAAGATCTCTCTTGACTTTTAAATTCTACATGCTGATTAAAATCCTGAATTAATGGAAGCAGCAGTGAAAGTGGACTCGTGTATGTGATTTGAGTGTAGTCATAATAATATTATAAAAGTTCTACTTCAAATACTCAGTTGCATTTTTCATAGACATGTATAGTAGATTTTTCACAAACTTCATGTAGAATTAAAATCTTAAAATCAAGCTAGGGATCCAATAAGCAGATTCCAAGTTATCTTGGAAGTTAACCAAGTTATATTGTAAGGAAGAACCAACAGTTTTGCCTGCACATTTCAGTAATACTTCAAGTAAAATATGGTCTTCAAATTATGCTTGAAAGTCAATATACTGATATGTTTTCATTACCTGGAAAACAGAGTTGCATGGTGGATAATGTGTGACCTTCTGGAGGGCTAACACTGATTCGTGCAAGAATTCATAAGAGGAAATGTGGCAGAAATATGAACTAGCATTCATTTTTTTGATGTCATCACTTCAAACTGTGTCCGTATGCTAATTAATCTATATGAGATAAGATAGATAATTGTCTGGAATATTAAGAGCCTGTGTTGAGATACCAGAATTTTTGGGGTTTTTTTGCCTGCTTGTTTTTGTAATCTCTCATAATTAGTCATCCTGTAGTCTTGATCTAATCAGCATAACAGAATTTCCGTATAATGATAATTGTTAGCGTCTGCTCTTGACTTGGGAAAAAAACAGTTGAGTTTCAAGTCAGCTCCTCAAGTAGGAGCTGGAGATGGTGGTGGTAAGGTATTTTTCTGCTCAGTTTCACCAGCCCTTGAAGCTTCTCAATTTCATGAATATAAAAATTAATGGGGAAAAAAAAAAAAAACACCTACAGATTTTTCTTCTTTGTAGGAATTATTAGTAAGGTTCATGACTTTACTTCCTGCCTGATACATTTGGTATATTATTACTTACATTCTATATGAGAAAAGGCTGCTTGGGATCTGCATATTTAAAGTGGAATTCATGAGGCAAAATTCCAGCTCTTCAGTGACCCCAAATAATAACAAAAGGGGTAAAGCTTTTAGTGTATGTGTGTTTAAAACAAAACCAAAAGCCTTTAAGTTTTTGACACTGTTCATTATTTTCAGTCACACACTTTTGGAAGTTATTTTTATCAGTGCAGGAGCTGGTTCTGTTAGCAACTGGTGTAGTTGGAAAAATTCAAACAGTTTTGAGCATGTAAACCCTTCATGGCCCTTCTTCAGAGACATACTGTGTTTTGTGGAGAACAATGATATTAAAGGACTCTGAAAGATATTTTGAAGGACTCTGAAAGTTTTCAGTATCACCTCAAAGAGGAGGTTTTGCTCTCTTTTCCTTTGCTGCACAAGCACAAAGGTGAAAAGAATTTAATTTTTCCCTTCTGGATAATGTTAGATACTCATGGACAGAGTGCTTGTTAAAGAAATCCCTAAGCTGTTGAATTTTTTGCATAGGGTAGCACACTCAGTACTTTCCAAAAGTCCCTCCTGGAGGCCTCCTTGTAGCAGTTATTCAAGTCCTTTGCCCTGAGGGCAGCTCAGAGTTCCATCTTATCTCCAGCTGGTCTGTTCTCACCAGCGTAGATGGCTAGCTGGTGAGTCGCTGGACACTCCAGGGAATTAAGTACGCTGGGTGTGCACGCAAACACAGCTCTGACATCCAGTTACACTGTAACAAAAGGACAAGAATTTCATCCTCTATCTGTCTTACAACTCAAATTCCATAGCTTTTGCCCCAGTGGGAAAATTGTTCTCATCTGTCGCAGTTAAAAACCAAGTATAGGTGCAAAATCAGTTGCTTGCATAAGTACATGAATGTACTTCTGCAGTAGAAGAAGATGGATAAGTGAGAAGAGATTGTTTTCCCATTAGTTCAAAGTGAGGTTTTAATCTAAGTTATGAAAGTTCTTCAGATTTAAAGGTTATATTGGCTCATCATGATTTGGTTGTACTTTAAAAAGATGCAAGTTGGTAAGAGAATTTGCTCATCAAGTACTTTCAGTTCTTAACTTCTACCATCAGTGATCAAGATGACCTTGGTTCTTACCCTTCCAAATAAAATGTAAGGTTCTCTTGCTGAAACTTTCCTCAGTAAAAAGTGTGACCATAAAGTAGTTCAGCATTTTTGCTGAATTATAATCTTGAAAACAGTAGAGAGCTGAGTAAAAATCATTCCTCAAGTGTTATATGTACATGTGAGAAGTGAATATCAAAGCTGAATTTCTGCTTTCTGTGTTTTTGGCTATATTCTTACAACCATCCAAATAAACTACTTCTTGTTTCATAAATAAGAGTAGTTACTGTACTTACAAGTAAACTTGTGGTTTGTTGCTATTTACTTAAGCTCTAACATTTTTAATTACATTAAATTAATTACATTAAATTACATGTAAATTAATTATATTACATTAAATAATGTAAATTTCTGATTTGGGGGATCTCAAGCAGCTGCAAAGACAACTAATTAATTTTCATGTATTTTGTTGTATGTTTTTATACCCCTTTTCGATTTAGAATTTAACATTAAAAATTGAAAAAAATGCTTAAAAATAATTCATAGAGTAATTGGAAAACCTAAAATCTTATTTGCTCCTCAAGACCTACTAGTCCTATCACGCTCTCAGCTCTTGATTACTTTCTGTAAAAGGAATTTTTTGTTACAGTTTGGGGCCCTAGAGCAGATAAAGACAGATTTTTCTAATGCATGATTGCTTATCAGTAATTGTTCGAGTTATAACATAGAAGCCTCCAGTCATAATAGATCGTATTAAAGCAATTCTATTTGAATTCTGTAGAAAAATCCATAGAACTGGCAAAGTTGATAGTGTTCTAGGTACATGAAATAGAAGGTACATTTTGATGACATTGCATCTTAGTACTTTTCACATACAAAGGATGGTGGGTGTCAGAGTTGTTAGTGAACATTTTGAATTCTTGAGCTCTTTGCAGACTGGTTCTGTCCATGTGTATGTAGAGGAACAGAGCTATCAGTCTAAGTGGATTTTTATGGGTGCAACTGAGATCTGTCACTTACAAGTAATAAAGATTAGATGGACTCTGCGTAGCATTAATCTCTCATCACTAAGTAGCATGACATTATTTTATCTTGTGCCATATTAACTCATGTATTTGATCATGTTTGGGGTTCATGCTGTCTTTTAATTCTGCTTATACAATGCCTTAAATCCATACCAATTTTTGAAACTACAGTTTCTTTGGAAATTAATTTTTGCTGCATCTTCATTCTTCTGCAAGTTGACAGGTTCTTTCTGATGCGTTCTGACACATTTTCCTCATGTCTGGTAGTAATAGTTCAGTGTGGTATGAGGAGCCTTCTAAAGTGGCAGTGATGCTGTCACTGTACTGAAACCTGCCAGTATTGTCAATCCACACCTTTCTTCATCGCATGGATAGGAAACATGTTCAGGAGATGACTTCCAGTTTGACCTAAAACTTTATTTAGAGCAAAATGAAGTGCAGCTGACTGCAAGATAAACTAGTTAGTTTATGGCTCCCAGACAGGTTTTTATTCAACATGTTAATAATTTTTATTGCTATTAATAATAATAATAGCAAAAATGCTCTGAACACAACTGAAAATCTTTGTCTTAATACACACCTAGAATTAGCTCTAGTTGATTATTTTTTAATAGATTCCTGTATAAAAAATTAACTGCTCAAAAATTTGTCTGAAAAGGAGTACATTTCTTTTTATTTTTCCTGTTTCACAGTCACTGCAGCTCAGTAGCTTCTCCTCTGAGTCAGGTTGCCTCCTCAACTCTGTCCTTTAAAAAGTACTAGATTCTTCCACTAGGAGACTATGAAAACAAAAACAATCAAGGCAACGATGTTGATGTGTCAACATTTCTAAGTTGAAATCTTTTGGGGTTTTGGCTGTAATGTTTTGGCATATGCACTTCTGTTGAAAATCTGGTGCCTTATTAAAGAAACAACAGCAAGAAAGGTTGAACCCAGGTTTTGAAACAACAAATGTTGCCACACCTACACAGAAGCAGCTGGTAATATTTTAAACTCAATTTACTTCATTTTTACTGAGCTATTTGAAAATATATATGAACATGACTGTGCCTGCTGTTACCTGCATAGGACTCTTCCTGCACTTGTTGCAGGCCCTTTTATTTTTCTAGTGGGAGCCGTCCCTAATGTCCTGAGGCCTGTAAGCGTGTGCAGAAGCCGCTCAGGGAGAAAACAGACCATAGGCTGCCCTTAGCAGCAGCACGTGATTATGGATTTGGAGTGACGATAATTGCTGAGCGTGAGATACGTGGGGATCTAGTGAGTACAGATGCACACAAAATGTGTAAGTAATAGCTACACAGTGTTCAGCTAAGGATAGGGGTGTACAGAGTTTTTCTTTAATACAAGAGAGAGCAAATGAATTAGTTTGCAAAGGTTTGTTTCAGTTCTGAAAACGACCCCATGAGAAATGTAAAGGAAAAAACTTTATCAGAGGATGCTCAGTTGTGGTTTTTTTTCTTAAATTGTCTTTTATTTAGTCAATTTCCTTCAGGATTTTGTAAACTTACAAAAATTCAGTATTTTTTGTACTTATTTTATTCCAGCTTTATAGGGAGGAGAGGGGACAACTTGAGCACATTCTGTTCCAAAGTTATGTTTATAGGGGAGAAGTAGCAAGTCTCCCTGTTGAGACATGATTTACAAGGTAAATAGCAAATGCCAAAAATTAAGTGGTGTTTTTCCCTTGTTTGGTGCTTAAGGGCAGCAGTAGGGTCACTTCTATGTTTAACTTGGGCTAAGTAATGCCGTTCTTACAGTGTATCATTCTGTGCAAGTGGTTCAGTTCTCCAATACGTGCTTCTTGGAATCTAAGCATGTCAGAAATTAGTGTTTTAAGAATGATGCCCTTTTTAGCCAAGGGGAGTGTTTTTTCCTGACTTTTTTGACTTCAGACTGCAGGTTTTAAAATTCCTCGTCAGGAAAATAACTTGGGGGGCGGTGGAGGAGGTTCCTACTGAAAACCTTTCCAGCCTGGCTGACCATACAAGATGCAAGTTACGTGTTACATGCTTAATTGTTGCAATGTCAAAAGCAAATATTATCATGAAGATAATAGTATTGAATTTTATCTATAAGTGAATTATGCAGACACCAAACATTGTAGAAATCCTGAAGTAAAATTTCTTAAACACAACAAATTGTCAAGTTTGCTCTGTAAAGAAAGCTACTGACATGGTACTAAGAAAATCAGAGTAATTCTGGGCACACTGCATGTACAGACAAAAAAAAAAAAAACAATATGCTGAGCCAGGACTGCATGTTTTTATTGCTGTCCTTTGGATAACAGTAACCACAGCTTCACCAGCTTGGAGCAACATGGAGAGGAATATTACTTTGGGAATGCTTCACTTTCATATACAAAGGGAACAGAAATCTACTGTGAATTTTCATCAGTGACAAGACAGAAATTGAGCAATGAGAGCTTTAAATTAGGGGGCTGGAGACCGATGCCCACAGATGAGGTGGGGTTTAAAAGGAAAGCAGGTGTTTCTTCTCCCTTAGCAGCAGGCACAGGACTGTGGGTAGTCAGGGCTATGGCATCACTGGAATTACAGAACTGAAGTAGCTTGCATAACTGAGCACTCAGTTCTTCAGGGCACTTTAAGAAAATGATGGAACATGAGAAATGAGGCTGCGCTCTAATGTGTGGAGGTAGCAGGTGATAAGCTTGTTGAGTGCTTATGACTCAGGATGAAACTTGTTACCAAATATTTCTTCAAATTATAGCACAATTGGACATTTTTAGGTAATGTTGTCACTCATAGTGACTTGCTTGTGAACAAAGTGGAGCCTGTTGCCTTACTTGTTGAGCCACATTGACTCTTACGACTGGCATGTGTGTTTTACCATCCAGTGGGAACAGCATCTCCAGGTGCTGTACCATCTGTTTTGGAAATACTGCCCTGTACCTGACTTTTTAATTTTGCAAATTAAAAGTAATGCTTAATATTTGGGAATTATTTAGAAAAGCAAACATGTTTGTAAATACCAATGAATATCTTTTCTCGCTAGGAAAGAGGCTTTTTTATTTTGTTTAAATAAAAATTTGCGCCAGAAAGTCAAAGTTTTTTAGTTCTCTTTTCCTACTGCAGATAAAGAGAGAAGCCTAAATGTTTCCTGTACCCGTAAGTCCAGGAAACCATAATCACAGGGACCTTAGTAAAATTAGTTTGCACCTAACATTTTGTAACTAATATTATTGTCTTTGTTAGCAAATACATTTTCTCGTGCAAACTACTTAATATAATAATTATGCTAGTTCCAAACTCTAAATACCCTGTACTTGGGCTGGGCAGTACAGTTGATTAGAAATGGAAGTGTTTTGTTTGTGCAGGGTGGTTGGGAATTGCTGGTGTAGGTTTTTATCTTGTATCTTCTGTACTTGAGCATTTCTTTCCCCTGAACACTTTATATGTATTACAGGAGTACATGCAGTCTCTCAGCAGAGATTGGAACTTTGTTGTATTGAGTACCGCACGTGCATACAGTAATAGATTATCCTACTCCCTTCTAAATGGGCAAGACAAGTCTGGTGTTCAGGTGATGGTTCTATCCACATTTGAGTTAGAGAGTAACAGAGTTGCTCTTTTCTGCATTTTCATCTGTAGAGGTCTTTTACTTAAGGCTCAAGTAGAGTTAAACAAGGAGTGAGGTAACATTTTAATGGGACAGTTACAAACGTTGGACCTTAATCAATTGTTTTAGGATTACAGTGGAGGTTTGTGGCCAGCTGACTGCCTGCCTGACTCCTGTCAGTTGGAGCCTGAGTCCATTCATTTTTGTCTAGAAATTTGAATTGCAAGGTTGTCTTTCCTTTGTACTTGAGTCTGTGGTGCTGCATTGTTCTTGAAGGCAATAGGGTGCCAGCTTACTCTGCTGGAGTAGCTCTGCACCTAAGTGTCCTAGGACGTTTTTCTAAGTGTACTTGTGGTTCTATAGGTAACTAAAGGTAGGAGACCCCAGCGATTTAATGAATCAGTGGGATTGTTTCTTCAACTAGTATTTTCTTTACTCATTTCTGGGAGTAGCTGGAGAAGTTGAAATAGACTGTTTCACTGAGTAGCATACTACTGGTAGTTCTTATATGTAACGTGACTCATTTTGATGCAGTTGTGGGTCTCCATATAATACAGACTGAGCTATGTGATACAGACAGTGAATTATTTCTAAGTACTATATATATCTTCCATTTTAATATGCTTTTTCATGCTAAAGCTGATACAAGGCTAAAGGCACAAAGCAGTGCTCTTTAACTGTTCAGCTCCTTATAGCCCTCCGAGTCAGTTCTAATGCCGCTAGTAAACTAGTTTCAGAAATAGTAATACCAAAGAACAGCTTACTGTGATCACACTGCAATCAAGCACTTTTCTGCCCCGAGACTTTTAGAAATATTTAAAAGGCAGTACAGTATAGGAGTGTAAAAACATCTTTATGGAGACTCATTAAAACTGTGCATTTCTGTAGCATTTAGTCATCACTACCATTTAAAGCTTAATCTCACATTGATAAATACGCTCTCCCCAATGGTTCATCTGAATTGTTTACTTTTTTATGATCTGAGAGGGACCATATATTAGGCTAATCTTGAATTTCTTAATCATACATGTTTCACTAATGCTAATTGAAGTTTTGTCAAAATTAGACCTGAGTAAGAGTCTCAAAACGTGTTTTATACAGAACAGATAAGCCAAGAACCTGTCTGCACGATGAACATATGCTTCACAATGTGTTTAGATTTAGTTAAATGTGGTTTTGGTCTTGGCCTTCTTGATACGTTTGCAGATGAAATTTTCCTTAGAACTCCAGTGGAACCAGAATACGGGTTCGTAAACAACAGCTTGTTGTTGCTGACAGTTTTTAAAAGATTTTTTTAATTGGGTGAACAGTCCAATGGCAACAGCAGGTTATTAATTGTAGAAAATATGTTCTGTTCTTATGGTACTTTTTATTCATTGCCACCAAGAACGGGGTAGTGATTTTTTCTCTGTGTTATAGAAACATAATGTATGGACCTTATAAACAAATGCAATCTAGTGAACACTGAACTGTTTATAAATACATTTTTTAAAAGAGTGTTAAAGCCTTATCTAAATTTTAAATACTGATGAGGATGTTGAAGCAAGGAAAAGACTTGCAAAGTCTCAATGTGAACACCTAGATGATTTCTATCTAAAAGTATAGCCTTTATTTCTAGTTTGTTAGATTTATACTGCACAAGAGCACTGGAACTATTAATGCCAGATGTGATTGGTTTCTAGCTTTTTCCATCTAGAAATATGATGACATGTTTTATTTTCTTTAATTATGGCACAATTATTTGCTACTCACACTATTTATATTATAAACTGAGTTACCCTCTTGGCCTTTTCTGTTACTAATCTGTCTTTTGCCTCTCAAAGTGTGCTTTCCGAAGTCTGAAATACTTAGAATTTATCCACGCTATTATCTTTGCAAATCTGTGGAGTGAAATATGATATGGGCATATCATCAGCAATATTAGACATTTAGCCAAACGCTTTTAACCAATACAAGCATATGATAAAATGTTGAGGTAAGTGCTGTACTTCATTAGACAACCCAAATTGAATAGATGAGTGCAGTAAGCCATTTACAACACCGTGCAGAGATATTTTTAGACACTGAAGCTGTGGTTCATCTAAATGTGTCTATCATCTTCTTCCTCTTCCTATTTGAATCCCCTCACTGGCCTATGCATTGCTGTAGTACCATAAAGTTTCAAATCCCCGTAGATCTACAGTTATATATAAACTTTAATGTAATGATTCAGATAAAAGTGTAACTAATAGAGAGGTCTTATTGTCAGTACAAATGCAGATCTAAACTTCTGGCTTGCCAGGCAGGACCACTTGAAGTTTCACCTTTCAAAGTCCTTTTGTCTTGTTTTATGTTCCCATTGCAGGCAAAAGTGTAATGGACTAATGAATAATTCATAAAATACTTGGCACAATAAAGGGATTTGCTTCCATGTCAGGTTGTCTTAAATAATATCAAGAATCCTGGTACTGATTTTTGAGACAGTGCAAAAGCTACAGTATCAGATCATTTTTACATCTCCTTGGAGGGATTGTGAAAGAGTATACTGCACCAGAAAGGCTTTTAATGAGATGTGTCCCTGAAGGGAACAAGTAGATAAGCAAGATGATTTCACTTTTTGTCGCAGAATGCAGTGATTTGAACACAACATTAAGAAAAAAGACCCATTTGAATCAAACGGGAAGACAGTTGAACATCATTTTGGGTTTAATGGTGTATATATGACCAAGGTTTTATTTTGTCACTAGTGTATGAACTGATGCGCAAAGAACAGGAAATAAAAGGATGTGATCTAATATCTAAGGTGCCAAGCTTTCCTGAAATGGTGTAGGCTTCCTACTTATTCATGATTTGTAGTGGTCCTCTGAGAACATTAGTAACAACCTTTCAGAACTACTGATTAGAGAGGGAGATGCTGTGCATATTAACAGCTGGTCTTTACCCAAGAGAATCTACAACAAGACTGACAAAAGCAAAAAAAGGAGCAAGCCAGGGGAAAAAGCAAAGCAACTAGGCTTGAGTAGAATGATAAAGATGCACTTGAACAAGGAACCACGTTAAGTAGGTCACATTGCAGTGGAAGAAGCGTGTAAGAGGAGAGTCATTTAAAGCACCTCTCATTTAGCAGATTACTTTAATAGGCTTGGAAATGGGAGAAGTGGGAAGCTAGTAGGTTCTGCTGTGTAGGAATCTGCACAGTAAAAGATATCTGGATTTTACCTCCTCATTTTAAGGAACATGCACGAGTTTTGTCCTCTGCTTGCTTGCTTTATTCTAGTACGGTTTCTTTCAAGTGAATGGAGTACGCTGTATTTACACCACTGTAAAAAGAACAGTCAAGACACTCACCAATCTAGATTGCTTCAATGAAAAGACTACTTTTCTTATTTGGAAATCAATGCAGAAATTTCTATAGTTCTGCTTTTAACACTTTTTTTCCCTAATGAAAAAGTTGCCAATAAAGTGCATTTTTGAAGGCTTACATATTTATTGTTTTATGTAAGGAATAAGATTGCATTACATGTCTGAACTGATTTGGCATGAAATAAAATCTAGGCTTTCCTCATAAAAACATTTTATCATTATGCATACAACAAACTTACCAAGTAACTTTGGTTTTAAAACAGTGTTTGAAAACTATAGCACTAAATTGCAGTGCTGGATCTATTTTAATTGAGCATTTAGTTATCCATACATTTAGTTTGTAAATCTTGTCTGCTTCAAGAAGATTTTTAATATTAATCAGAGCAGAGTTATGCAAAAAGAAATCTAAAATATGTTATGGGATGGTATTAAATGTATTGCAGTGATGTTTAAGATGCTCAAGAGAACATAGTTTATTTTAATTAGGGGTTTGCCCTTGTTTTTTACAGTATTGGCTTTAGTCTCACTTCTTAAGAAACAATGGTGACTTAGACCCCCCCACCCCCAGTATTCAAGAGTTATTAGATCCACATAATTTTGGCGGTGTCTGCTGTGTGTCACTTTCTTTTCTCTGGATGCTGGTCTCCAGGGACCTTGATTCTGAAATTTAGCCAGGGTAACTGACGTGGTTTTCCCAGCCTGTGGAATGAGACCAGCAGGAGCTGATAATCTTTCTGCTTCATAGAGGAACGAGCACACTGTCTTCCTTTGTGTGGGCCCAAGTCAATGCAGCCTTCAGGAGATATAAGGAGAAGGAGGACTGTGTCCTCACAGAGGGTTGCTGTCGGTCTGTGGTTGGTCTGCGGTCCTGTCAACACGCCCCACCTGAAAGGTTTTGAAAGACATAATATGTGAAGATGTAATACATTCAGTACAAAGAGCTCTCATTTGGTCTTGTGTATGTAAGTGGGCATCACATGCCTCTGCGAAGTTGCTCAGGAACCTGTTGTCTTTTTCCTTCCTGTGATCAAAGCTGAATATAGTGCAATTCCTCATAAAGACACAGGAAAGATGACCAGTACCATGGGAGTGGTATCTCCAAATCCTTTCAGTGATATCTTTTATCAGCTCTATGTGTGCGGAGGGGAAAACTGTGACATATTTGTTATTAAAAAACCCACAAAAATCTCTATCAGTAGATCAGAAAATATTCACACACCTTTCCTGTGCAGTGGGAGAAGAAACAATAAATAGAATGCTGCATATATTTCTCATTCCTGTACTTCTCAATGCTATTCATCTTTGCTTTTAACTTCAAAACATATTTTATTTACATAACTGGGAGAGTATTATGGCAGTGGCTTTTTATGATGGTAGAAGTCCTTTCTGTTGATTTCTGCAGATTGTTAGCCCTTCCGAACTGCAGCCGAAAGCATTTCCTTCAGCATGGTTCTGCTTATGACTGTTTCACATCTCCTCAGTGCTGCCTTAAATAATTATTAACTAGGAGAAAGCAGACAGGGTAGTTGTTTAAATTTTTGAATGATCAGTTCCAGGTCATATTAATTATTCTGAAAAGCATTTAACAACTTAATAAGACAAGGGTTTGATCATAAATGTCTTTTTCATTTGTTTGTGTTATTTGAGACTGTTGTAACTGGTTGCTCAATGGTCTGTGTCATGCATGTGTATTATTAGCTCTTAGTGGCACATTTTATTCAGTTGTCACTAATGGCACAGAATGGCTTCCCCATCATTTTCTCTTGGAATACCAGATAAGAGAGCAGGATCAGTGACAGTTTTATCAGTGAGTTACATTAAGATGCTCTTTGCCACTCATAAATCAATGTATTTTCTTCTCAGACTGGTCCCTGTTCTCCATTTGTCAGTGCCACTCCACCGTCTCATTTGCCAAATGAATAACAAAGTTCTCATTAAATTAATGCTGTGATTTTTTGCACTGGATTACCTGCAATATGTTCAGTTTGCTATTTTGATTTTACTGAAAAATGGCTCTCACGTACCAAAGAATAAATAGCCACAGTTAAATAAGAACTAAAGAAAGTAAAATGGTATTTGAGTTATAAAATCAGTTATGGCTCTTGACTGAAAATTCAACAGTAATTGGGGAGGTTAGAGGCAGTGCAACACATTATTTCAGCTTCCAGACCTACAGTATGGTCACTTGTCTTGTTATTTGTGCTAAGTAATACAGTAGGGGAAGGGAAGAAAGCAGCAGCTTCTTAGTCACTCTCCCCTTGGATAAGTCTGCACCTGACAGGTTTATACTAAGACAAATCAAGGTATGTCTTATGTACCTACTAGCTTTAAAGGAATGAATTTTCATTTGCTGACTAAAGAAAGCCAAAACACCTTAGTATTTAACCCACAGAGAAACAACAATCCTGCTGCAGTCACTAGAAAATGAAGATTGTGCTCTGCTTTCATCTTAGATGTGGAAGAGGGCAAGCAAGGAGCAGCAACCAGTTTGCAATACTCCAGTCATGGAAATTAGTCAGAAAAGCAGGAAATCCAACCATACAGCCGCTCCTCAAGCCAGGTTAAGCCCTTGCTTTTAAAGCAGTCCTGTGCCAACATTTGTTGACCCTTGGCCAAATGTGAAAGAGTTATTGCCAAAGGATTGTGCTAAAGGCTCTTGCAAATCAGTGTAAAATAAAGTAAAAAGAATATTAAACTGTCAAAGAAGAAACAGGGAAAAAGAATGTGGGTTTTGGCAGTCAATTAGCATTAGCAATGAACACAGAAGCTGTTAGTAGATAAGTAAAGCAAGGTGAGCTTGTAAAAAGCACATGGTATGACATGAAGGTGAGAGTTAGAAGGCTAAGTGTAAGAGATGGCTCTGAAAAGAGCAAAGACTTCAAATCGGGTCATTTCCTGAATCACCAATTTAGATGAAAAAGAGCAATAGGAGCCATAAGAATGCAAAACCAGGTTTCCAGAGTTATTGTGGGTGTGGCATGTTACCATGTACCACTGATTATGCTGCCACATCTGAAGACTCGTGACCTAAGCATCCCTTCAGGTTTTAACTGTCATGTTGTCTCATTCTGACACCACAGCGAAACAGTTCTGTGTATGCAGGGCTGCCACGGCTGGCATTACTAAACAAGGCATCACTAGTTCTGGAAAACTTTAAAAACCCAAACAAAAACAAATTAATAGTACAAACATCTCCAGTGTAGAGGATATCTCTTGTCTGGGGAAGCTGGTGCCCTGCAACATTTGATGGTGTTAAGGATATCATCTAGAATTGCTAAAAGGAGCAGGGTACAGGAGCTACTACTGAAACCAGGACACTGGGTAATTTCAGTATTTCTTATGACTTGCTCAGAAGGACTTGTGGCTAGTTATTAGGCTACATGCTTTGCTATTCTGATCAAGATTCACATTTCTTTACCATGCCGTACGCATTGTAGTTCATTGAAGAACCTACCATGTCACTCGCAGAGGTGATCAGCTCCGGTGCTGGCGTATTCTGCAGTGGAGCGGGTATCATGGCGTACAGGGGGGTCTCCTGAGCCTGGGGAACCCCAGGGGAGCACAGAGACTCACCAAGAGCCAGCAGCTCACATGAGAGCAGCTGACGAGGCCGCGAGTAACGGCGGCCACCCCCAGCTCCCACAAAAGGCAGCCCTGGGGAATGCTGCCACCAGGACGGGCAAACAGGGCGTGGCACGGCAGTTTGCGCTGAAGGGTGCGCAGGGAGGGCACCTCTTCAAAGGAGGGGCATCCCACTGGCCGAGTGGGAGATTTGAAGTATACATAACCCAGCAACCGGGGAGGGAGAGGCTGCGGTGCAGACCTCAGACTGCAGGAAGCACCTAGACCTTTCTCCTGGGGCAGGGACAGGCAACAGACCCGCCTGCAAAAGGTGTGCCCAGGTGGAGGACCTCCTGCAGCAGGTGGCTGGACTGCAGGAGGTGGTGAGGAGGCTGTGTAACATCAGGGAGCCTGAGAAGGGGTTAGATAGCTGGTTCCAAGCACCGTCTGCAGTGGACCCACAGCCAAAAACTCCCTCACCAGCACACACAGAAGGGAGGGGGGCCAATAATGCGGAATAATGGGCATCTCACATCAGGAGAGATGCTGGAGCTGACTAAGGCAGCCTGATTTGCTCCCTGTGTAACCAACGCAACTACAAAAAGGCAGCAGGTGATAGTAGTAGGTGACTCTCTTCTGAGAGGCCCTCATGGGGTCTTCAACCACCCCAGTATCTGTTGCGGGGACAAGACAGAAGGCCATAAGCAATCCAGGAGGTTCCTGGAATGCATTGATAAAACCTTCCTTCTCCAAGTGATAGAGGAGCCAACAAGGACAGGTGCTGTGCCAGACCTGGTTCTCACCAACAAGGAGGGGCTCATGGGGAATGTGAAGCTCAAGGGCAGCCTTGGCTGCAGCGACCATGAAATGGTGGAGGTCAAGATCTTTAGGGCAGTGAGGATGGCACACAGCAAGCTTACCGTGGAAAGTGTCCCTGCGCATGGCAGGGGGCTCGGAACAAGATGATCTTTAAGGGCCTTTCCAACCCAAACCATTCTATGATTTCAAAACCAAAATGAATCTAACAGCAAATTAAGCAACTCCTAAAGAATGGAAAGCAGTGCTTCGTTTCGGACAACTCAAAATAAATATGAATTCTAGATAGTTTCTCACTTTCAGAAAATGAAGGGTGATACTTGAAATGCCTTCCTTTAATTTTAAGGGCTGCTAATCTTCTTGTGCTGGGGGCTCCTAAGGGAAGGAGATGAGGCCATTTTCTTACACTTCTCTCTAGCAACCAGCAAATATGTACATCTGCTTCCTCTTAAAGATGCTTTATTCTGCAGGAGATGAGAGACCTTCTGTGTTTCCCAACATAATAAGCATCATTGTCAGCTTCCTGCTTTCTGTACCGCTCCTTTTGTGGGGACTTGTAACACAGTTCCATTTCTTCAGTGCCTGTATGTTTTCTGAATTGAGCAGGAGGATTCACTGAGGAAAAACAGGTTCTAAGAGAACCCAGAGGATAAAGACTGATTGGACATATTGGTTATGTGGTTATAGAAGGAACACTTCAAGTTGTGTGCTGACCATGTTCTTGTGAGCAATATCTCATAGTAGTTAACTCATAGTAGTCTTTTACATTGTTGTAAAATTGTTTGTATTATCCTGCTAAACTTTGGTTTTCAGAGAACATTTCAGTCAGACTGAGGTAGGAGACTTTTTTTATCTTTGCGAAGAGTCAGCTGCCCATTTGCTGTGTTTCTTTCCAGTGTCCGTCAAACCATTAAATTAGCTGAATTCTGTGAACTGTAATATCTGATATTTACAACAGGTAAATGGCATAGTAAAGATCAACATAGGACACTGCAGTAACAGCATGTTGAAATTAAGTTAATAAACCCAAATTTTCTGATGTGTATATTTAAGTTATTCACACTTATCTATGGTGTCATGATTGCATTTATCAGCTCCTTTTAATGTTTTTTTTCAGTAGTGCTGAACCTATTGTGAAAGACGTGGTTATAAATAAAGGAAAATAATCGGAAATCAGAATTCTTCTTTTAAGTACAAGGCAAGATACCAATTAGCTTATGCACTGGAACAGGTTGCCCAGAGAGAATGTGGAATCTCCATCCTTGGAGATTTTTACAAAACTTGCCTGAGCAAGGCCTTGAGCAACCTGATCACACTTTAAAGCTGCTTTGGGCATCCCTTCAGATCTGTCTTCCAACTTAAACTTTTCTACTCGTTTGAAGCATAAAATCTGTCTTCAAGATTTTGAGCAATACTTACTTTCTGTGTTGTTGAAGTCTTTGTAGAAGCATCTGAGAAATGGGGTTGTCATGTCTAAGCTGTTGTTGCACTGGTCTCAGTTAAACGGATGACAAGTAATATGATCAAAGGAACACTTGTTTTTGTGTATAATGGGGTCTATAAAACAGTGTGGAAAAGCTGTACGATACGCCTATAATATACATATAACAATACTAATTTATTTTTCTGCAAGACCTATCTTAGCATGATTTACATGTATAATGAAGCAATGTAAACTTCCATATTATTTGATTTCTATCATAAAATATTTCTTATTTATTGAGAGACATCTTGCTGTTCACAGTTTGTTGCAGAATGCTCTGAACTGCGAGGGTAGATTTTTCACTTTTTTAATTCAAAAAAATGATACCCTTCCTAGAAAGGAGTATAGAAAAATAATGAATTGTTTTGCCAGGAAGATGGATTTTTCTTTCTCATTTTATTCAATACTAATTGGCCTCCAATTGTAAGTAATAATATCAACCATATGAAAAAATATTTTTAAACACGTTGCCATATCAGATGTTGGCTCTGGAGTTTTGTCTGGCATGTCAAGAACTCTGGTAGTTGAGTCACTTTCTAAAACATCTTTCTGGAGACTTCATATCATTCATTTTGTAATTCCGTAACTGTATCCTGACACATCAGCCTTCTTGTTGAAAATAATATTCTCTTGGTTAATAGTACAAGAAATTACCCTTGAGATATTTATTTTGCTATAAATTTTCTTGGTCAGTAATAATATGCTGACATTTCTGCTCAGAGAACTTGATGAAATCTTGTGGTTTTGACCTGTCCTTGAGAATCACTCCTGGGAAAAGTGCACACCACAGCAGAAAATACTGGAGTTCTGGTGTGATGGTGTCATGTTATATTCATTAGAAGTACGCAGAAATTGAAATTTTGTTAGCCTCAGAAGAGGATGAAGTATGAATCTCTGTACTGGAGAGGAAAGAGATGAGTGGCAAGGAAAGAGAAAATTTATTTGTTCTTGCCTGATTTCTGCCCTTTTTGGGCTTACACTGTCAGTACAGATGGAGAAGACCAGTGAGCTTGCTTTCTTTCTGTCTTCAATTTTGGATCAATCTGAATCTTCTTCCACTTCAGTTTCACCAAGTGTTTTATTATGACTTAACTTTACGGTATTGTTAGTTTGTAACTTGATTTAAAATGTTAATAATCCCAACAATTATAATGAGAGCTACAGAGTTCCTAGACAACAATGTCTTTATTCAAACTGTACCTTAGTTGTCCTTCTGTACCTTAGTGCTGTATTCCCCAAATCTCAGGTGTATTTAGGTGAGCAAGGTAGGATCCATCAGTCTAAGCAAAGACGTCTGTACATCAACAAGTTTGGGTGTTAGTATCCCATGCAGGTTATTCATCTTATCCAATGTTAGAAGTCTAACATAGGTCAGCCGGATAGTTTCTCACCATGAACTGCTAAGGAATGATCAGAATAGATGGTAGCTCTCTGAAGTTAGGTGAGGTAGGTCCTTATCCTGCCCTTTACACATAGGGAGCTAAGGTAATGCTCATACGAAGAACTCTTCAGAATAAGCAGAAACTTGAACCTAAGCTAAGCAAAAGTGTTTTTTAAATGCTGGTTTGGGGTCAAAACTAGATCCCTAGACACAACAAAATGGTTCACAGGTTCAGACTCAGTTATGAGAGCCCTGAGCCCTTGTAGGGCTCTATTTCTGGCCTCTTTGTTTCAATAGTCCTGTGACAGAAGCTCTGCCTCAGTGTTGCAGCCACCAAGCTTTCATTACAGAATGTTCTACCATTAAGCCTAGCAATTTCTAAAGTACTAATGCATTTCAAGTTGTCAAAAGGGAAATGGCTTCGGAAGGCAGAATGAAAGATGGAGAGCTCTCTCTCAGTGACATGGCTGCATCTGGAGCCTTTGTTGAGACTTGCTAGAGAAAGACTTGAAGGTTGAGAACAGCAAGACCTCATTGCCTTTCCAGGGCTCTGACATGTGGCAGATGCATTGTAATATATTGATTCAAAGAAATCCAAACTTAAGAAATTTAAACTCAATAACATCAAAGTGTTATTAAGCAGATATCTTTATTGCAGCGCTGGACGCATGGGGGATATCTCCTCCTAATATGCGTGTGCTGAAACAAAAGTTCATCCTTTATATACTTAAAGACATGAATATTCACACGTTTTCCAAGAATCACCGCCTCCTTGCTTATCTATTACATTTACATAACGCTGGCGTTGCAAAACTACACTACGCATGCGCGGGGGTCTCGGGTGGTCGTCGGTGGTCATTTGGGGAGTTTGCCCCCTGCTCCTTTTTCTCTTTTATGGTCACGGGTCTCTTGAGGATAATTTCTTCTCCTTGGATGTTTGCCCCTTCTGTTGTCCAGCCAAGCGGTTCCTTCTTATCATCCTTGTTAGAGCCTTCCTGCCAGTCTGTCCCTACGCTCAAGGTGAAGATACCTTCTCTGTTCTCTTTAATGTCTCAGTCCTTGCTCTTAACTCTTATTTGTTTTAATTTTCATGAGGCCTACTTTCCTCCTGATTAACTGTTTACACGTAGTTACAATGTTAGCATTGAGGCAAATACAGCCTAAGGACTGTGAGAGTAGGCTGTTAAACATAATCACACAGTTATTAGGCTAAAGAATTCTATACTAAAGTTAAATTAATCATGTAATCAATAACCTTTCATATATTAAGAAATTTGCAAAACTTACAGTTGATTAGTGACACATGCTAAAACCTTATAATTGTTTTAGATCCTTGTTTCAATATACAGAATATGCTCTCAGTTGTAAGTCCTGTTTGAAAAAGATTGTTGTTGCTTTATTATTTTTCTTTTTTAAAAGTAGTTTTTATTAACAACAATAAAGTAGTACCATTTCAGTACCATATGGAACAGTATTAAGGTTTTCAAGAAGACTGAAAAGTGTTTTAATTACTAGTTACCAAATTACTTCACATTGTTTTTTTTCTTCAGAATTTCCAAGGTTTATTTATTCCTTTTTAATATAGTTAGAACTCATGAGGCAGGGCAGATACCATGCACCAGTCTATTATTCTTTTGTAAATAGTTTAAACTGCTTGGAATGCTGTTATTGAGAAGAAATTCATTAATGAATATTGCTCGCATAAAGTAACATTTTTTCCGTTAAACTTGTGGAATATTTTGCTCACAACAGTCAGCCGTTTGGAATTAGACTAGAAGATGCAGTTTGATAGGAAGTATCAGTTTCTTTAAAAGTAAGTTGATAAGAAATATAAATAAGCTTTCCCATGTTAAATAATTTGTTTTTCTTGAGTCCAGTGTGTTTTCCCTTTTTTCCTCCCCTTTTTTTTTTTTAATAAACTAATAGTTTATTTAAAATGAAAGGGAGAAAAGAGGAGAAGAGAAAAAGAAGGGCAGCTCAAACAGTGCTTCTTTGCAGTGGGGTAATAGAAAAGGAAGGGCTAGGACTAAGTCATCCCTCCCAACAGTGTTTATCAGTCCCTGTAAAAATCAGCATGTTGATCTTTGGAAAATCTGTCTAATCTTGACATTTACCTAATGCTGCCCATTGGAGGAGTCAGAAGTTTCATGAGCATTTACTCAAAGTAAGCTAAAAATAAGAAAATAGAGATGAGCTGGCTGAACTGTGATTTCTTTCCTTCTATGCAGCTACTTGGGTTCAAGTAGCATACAAACAAAATATTTCATTATTGTCTGTCAGTGGCATAGGCTCAGATATTAGAACCCTTCTTCCAGTAACCTTGTTATAGAAGCTGTGAACTGAAAGAAAAAGTTAAGCGTATTTCTTCGTAATTTTTTTAACTGGGCACACAGCAAGATCAGAAATTTCCAGTAGAAGTTCGAGATGCCATTAGGGAAAAGATGGTAAGAGTTTAATCATTTTTTATTCTTGATGAAAAACCTAAGACAAGGTTGAAATGATTAAAAAAAAAGTCATTGTTGAGTTTTGAAGCCTGCAGTAATATGTTAGTTGCCCTTTCTGAGACCTGGTCTATTGTGCCGTGGCTATCTCCAAGGAGATGTAGTCATGGTTCTGCGTTTCTTCTTTTTCCTCTGTGAAGTGATGTATTTAATAGCTCTCAAGTGTAAATGAGTAACAACAGCCTGTCCTTTTCGAAGATTTGGAATACCTAACTTTTTCAAATATAAGACAGAAAAAGTACCTAGTGAGACACCCAAGATTTCTGAAATCTTTTAACAAATGCAACAATTCTGACATTGTGAATAGTGCTTTTAAAAAATACAACTATAAAACTGTTCTCTACAATACATTTTATGCTGTATTACTGAGAGGCCTCCCTTGTCATTCCATTTATTAGTTCAGAAATAACCAGTAATTCATTTGTTATTCAGTCTGAAATTCATTTCGTGACTACTGTTTGCCACCAATGTATTTATTTCCCTATGATTGCTACAATTCGTTTGTAGGGTATTTTAATTTATATGTTATTGAAACTTGCTCTTGACATTAAAGTACTGGAGATTCTCGGTTCTGTTCGGTGCATGGTAGTACTTCTCAGAGTCTCTATTCCAATTAGAAAAGCACTCTCAATTCTAGGCAGAGGAGCACTAAATGATAAAGAGAAGAAAGCATCTTCTATAGGAAAAAAAACCCCAACAGTTTTTGGTACTGGAACAAATGTTGCAGTGAGTTTCCTGCTGTGACACAGGCAGCGCAGTGTTGTGGTGCTGAGAGACTGAGTACTTCTGTTGTACGGAAATACTAAAGAGTTACAGTCAAAGTCTTTCCTCAAACAATAAACAGGAAACTTTATTGCAATAAAAAAAATGAATCTTGTGCCAAAACTTTACACATTGACTGCTTTCTTCTGCTACTTTCAGGGTTCATATCATCTTACCTCCTGGAAAGCTGTAAAGATAGAATACTCAATCTCCTTCCTCAGAAACTGCAGCTTGAGGAGAACGAACTTGCTTTACTTCAGTGTCTTGTGCTGTGATATTTGTATGTACTTTAGAGAATAAAATAGTTCAGTTCAGATGCCTAGGGATGCTCGATACCCTGTCAATATCCAGCCTCCAAAAGTGGTCCAGTTGAACTTCAACCGCTTCTGGGCCTCAGGTGCCAGAGTCACCTGAAGACATGTGCCAGTTCTCCTCTTGCTGGGGGCACCGCATTGCATGTTCAATCCTCAGTAAATACTAGCCCCTTTGCTGCACGTCAGAGCAGAAGAAATAAGGTAATGAAGGTGGCATTTGGACTAATGGAAGGGCAACTGAGAGTTTTTCAATTTTCATAAAGGATAACAAGTCAATTAACAGTCAGTCTCTTCCTCTAAATGAATGCCACATGAAGAAATACAAATTCTTTTTTTTCCTTTTTCCGCCAGAATTTATCACTGAACAGATCGACTCAAGCATCCCATCCACTCATAAAACTTGAGTGTTACAATGGAAGAAAATTGTCTTCTCGGGAAGGAGTTGAATCTCAGCCATTTATGAGACAGAGCATTACAGAGGTCAGAAGGGTTATACACAGGAGTATTTCAAGTGGTCTTGCATAAATATGAAAGAACATAAACACTCTGCATTCAAACATGGAACTCTGAATGTACAGCCTGTCTTGGGGATAATAGACTAGATTTAAAATATTTTCATTATATCTTAAAATATTGACACTGCATTTGTGGTCTATTTCATTGGCATCCTGCTAGCAAGAAAAGGAATTATGAAGAAACATCTCCCTGTATGTGTAAGTATTCGTAGTTGGATGTACAGACTGCTTCTGAACAGTGGGCTGTTGACCACTGCTGTTTTGCTAGCTGTAACGATGACCTGGTAAGTTAGCTACATAAGTGCATTTCTGTGTAAATCCAAGCGTTAGCCTCATGAATATCAATCTGTACGGTAAAATCTGTATGCAGATAATATTTTGTCCTGTGGCAGACTCTTCTTAGTTCAGTGGTTGCAAGAGGACATATTCATGAATTTAATCAAATATGTTGGGAACTGAGAAATCCACTGAGCCAAGTCAGACAGATACAGCTATCTGCCACCATTAATTAGACCAAACTTGCAGCAGTATTTCTGACAGTTTGTTATGCACAAAGCTTTCGGTTATGCAGCTCCTATCTCCTTTTAAGCTATGTAGAACATTCCCAAACAATAATAATTTCTTCCTTGAAGTTATACTTTTTTGATATGGTCAAACCTTTTGGCATTAAGGATAACTGAATTATGCTTTGATGGTGAACTTGCTGCTTCTTGTCTGAGAACATCTACAGACCAACTGTACAGACTGGGAAGTACAGAGAAAAAGAGAGAAATGCAATTTTACCTTTAAGGAAGTGTTTCTTCAAAGAGACTTCCCTTTGTCTCATCTCTGTGTCCTTCCTGTCCTTCATGGTGTAACTCTTAGTGCCAGGGGGATGTCAGTCTTTTTCAGGTAGGTTTTTTGAGAATGGAATTTAACATGTAGTTTTGTTTAGAGAAGGTGCTGTGAGACAGCATTTAGCATAGTTATGTGTGTTGACACACTTTTAATGAAGAAAGGTAAATATTTATTAGCTGGAGAAATATTTTACTCAAACCCAGAATAAGTATTCTTAACCTTTCATAGCACAGGCATGCTGTGGTGATGTTGAAGGTTTTAAAGGTTTGGAATTGGGTACTGAGCAGTGATGGGATGTAAGTATACATTATGCATCCACAACTCCTCAGTTTTGGCCTACAGATTTCTTTGCTTAGTCTTTTTCAGAGCTGAGATTTTAACTTTTGAGAGTTTGAGAAAAATCTATTATCCTTTTTAATTATGCTGGAAAATAAGGATTTGCTAATTTAATGCAGCTTCTTGTTTCACATAGCAGAAAAAAAATTAAAGTGGAACAAACCTTAGGACTACAGTCTTAGTCTGTGTAGAATAAGTGAAGATTTAAGTGAGGCATGATTCTTAAAATTACATATGACTAAAAGGCTAAAAGCTGCAGTTCAGAAATCCTTTTGGCTGATTTTAAGATGATTACAGTCTCTATGGCATTGCCCCATAAATTACATTAAAAGTCATTCCTTTTCTAGCTGTAGAAATAGCAGGCTTTGCTTCATCGTCTTTGCCTTGGGAAGTTTTCAGAGGCCAGGTCTTTTGTGGGTTCTTTTTTCTGTTGGTGGGATAATGTTATATGTAAAGAATCCAGACTGGAGAAGAGGCCAGTGCCCATTGCACTTCACAAACTAAAGGATTTGGTTCTTGTTTCTTTAGTTGTTAGATACTGTTATCATATGCTAACATTTTATGTGAATACCCCACCTAATCTAGATAGGACCAAAGAATACAGGGCAGCATGGTTGCGTGCCAGCTCCTCATCACAACGCGTGTGCAAACGGTGCTTTCCCACAGCCTGCAGCGGTCCAGAACTGCACAAAATGAAGTCTCTCCTTTTCACACAGTTGCGGGGTGGTACAGTAAGGAAAAGGGGCACAAGTAGGGTATCCCCAGGTCCTCCCAGGAGAAAGCTGTTACTGCAACTTGCAGCAGCCATTTTTCTGTCTTTTCCTGTTCCTGGCTTCAATCAAGAGTGCAAGCTAAGTGAGCAGCACAGGACCCCTGCGACACGGGTGCAAGACTGTAGTTGCAGCCATCTTCCAGGTACCCTCCTTCCCCTGCCTAGTCAGCGGGATGGAGCGGGGTTTAGCCGTGTGAAATAGCCCAGGGCAATCAGGTATGGGCAGGGGAGGTATTTAGAGGAAGCGTAGGTGAAAGAAGAGTAATCAGGGCCCATATGTGTGATATTCCCTATTCTCGTGAGAGAAACTGAGTAACAGAAAGAAATCAGTAAGTACTACCTCACTAAGGACACCTCAGCATGCATTGCATCATTACTGCAGAGCTGCTCTGTTATCACCAGGCAGAGTTCAAATGCACTCTAGTCCTTTTCTCTCTCCTCTGTTTTCTACTGGAGAAATAACAGTACCAGTCCGATCTTGTTTCCTTAACAGTTGTTGTCATTATATCTGATAACTATCACAAAGAGAAGAAATGATTTGTTTTGCATATTGCAGGCTGTTAACAGCCTTTGCTTGTCAGATTCTACAATACTACAGACAGGCCTGTCACTCCGTATTATTAATTTGCCCCTCAGCAAAGCAAAGGTACATGCTGTACTAAGTGTAAAGCTAAAGTGACACCGTCCTTTATGCAACTAAAATAAATACGTCTCTGTCACTTTGAAATCAGCAATGTTCTCTGGCATTATTTTACAGGTACTAGTGGAGCTTAAAGGGGGAAGTGAGAGAGAGCGAGCTCATTGACTTTCCTTGCATATATGTGTACCTATACTGATTTTAACCTTGCCCATAAAAGGTCAAGCATAAAATTATTTCCTCAGAGCAGCTGTCTTCAGAGGTTTAAATTAACATAGATGGAGAGTGCCATAGGAAAAAAAAGTTCATTTTACCCTAATTGGATTAAGATATGTCTCACGCATACTGCAAAGGTGAGGTTTCGCTAGAGTACAAAGTGCTGGGTTGACAGAAAGGGATTAATTTATGTGCCTCTTGTCAGGTTGTTGACTAATAACGTATTGATTGTATCTGTAAGATATGCAGAGCGTCTGTCAGAAAGGAAGACGCTCTGGAATGGAAAATCGCTGGCATATCTGACATGATCAAAGTTAGATTAATACTATTAAGCAGCAAGAAGTAGGCAGCAGCATACATCAGATGCAGAGTTTTATGTCGCATGTCTTGGAGCAGACATCATAACCAGGCATAATACCCAACCTCAGCAAGAGTGACTGATTTGTGTAGTTCCTGAATTTTTTTTTCCTGCTTTTCTTTTATGTGTTCCTGCAGACGTATTGAACTACCACAGTTTAATCCCACAGGAGCCTGCAGGTGGTATTGTCCTTGCATTGAGGAGTTATTAAATTCTTAAGGTCACCACAAAAAAGGTTCCATTAAATTGAGTTAATAAAAACATTGGGCAAAGGTTTGCTAAGAGTGCAGGTGTCAAAGCCTTGGGAATTGGACTGTCTCTTATAACATCAAGCTAAAAGAATATTTAAAAACACATCACAATATGAAGATGCTAGAAATGCTGCTCTGTGAAGTTTTGGCTTGGATGGGGTAGACACACTTGTGCTTTGCTGAAGGAAATGCCCTATTTAATATTCATATATTTTTCAGAAGGGATGGGCTCTGGTAATTTTCACTGATGAAAGCTTTAAACTTTCTACACAGAAATACTAACTATTCTTCTGTTGTTGCCTTCACATGTGTATGCACAGAGAGACACAAAGATAAATAGGTGTACATAAAAATGTAGATTAAATATATAGATCCATGGATGATCTGGTGTTAACCTCTGTTTTGTACTTAACAAGGACAACTGAGCCTGCTGTTTTTCCAGTAATACTAACATATGCCAAATGGTTTTTACTCAGTGAAGCTCCTGAAGAAGAGCAGGATTTAAAATCATTTAAAGCTGATTTCTTTAATGGACTCTGGGATGAGACCTCTGATGAGAAAAATAATCATAATTTGGACTTCTACTTTATAATATGTTATGACTGATGGCTTTTCTCTGAATGCTAGTGTGAAATTCCAGCTCCAATGAAGTAAATAGCAAACCCTCCATTTACTTCAGTACAACCCAGATTTCACCCTCTGACTATAAGCACAAGAAAATGCATGTTGTTCTGCTGAAATATTTCATCATGAATTTAAAATGAATAGCTGATGCTATTTCCAACTCTGAAATATTAAGATGTGATGAATTAAAAACTTTGCTGCATTTATTGGGCAGCAAATGAAGTAAAAGGAAATTGCTATATTAGCAATTAATTTAGAACCAATCTCTCTAAGGCTTAAGGTTTGGATGACAGGACATGCAATAAATTACATATTTAATTATAGAAAACAATAAATTTCTTTTATGTGCTGGGTATAAGTTGTTTAGGGTAGTTTTTAGTCATCAGCTACTTCCCTAATAAGCCTGATAGTTTTCCATTTATTTGTAATACAACTTTTTTTTTTAATTGAAGCATGTTAGCATATATAATATGAGGGATCTTTTGTTAAAGTTCTATTTTGTAAGCTGTATTAATTTGTTTGTTTGCTCATTCAAGTTTGAGATGTTTTAAACATTAGGTATAAAATTGATAGAAATTCTGATCACAAAGCATCAAATTTCATGCATTCATAAATAGCTTGTTGCAACATGTAAATGTCAAGCATGGCAAACTTTCTGTTGTTTAATGAGTGAATACTGTGGGACTTGATGCATGGCATATTAATAATGTAAATGGATATAAACAAAGTAGTGATAGAGAAAACGCAACTCAGAAATGTGTTACAGGTGGAATTCAACCCAAACAGACAGGCTTGATCTGGCAATCCCCGTGGTTGCTAAATTCAGAATAGTTTCCCTAATTCTTCATACACTTTTTTTAAAGGATGATTTTTCATCTGGTGTCTGCTTTTTCATGGAAATGTGTCAACTTAGCCCTTGTCCTTAGGTATAACCTTATATTAACTCAGACTGCTTGAGACTGAAATAACTTTTTTACATTCTTCCCACATTTCCAGTCACAAGTGCATGTATCTCAGAAGTTTCTACAAGTTAATAAATTCTTTTACTGTATTCAGAAAGCAAAAGTAGCAATTATTAAGGAGAACATATGGCAGGTGCCTTAAAACTCCAGGGTGACACTAAAGCATATGACTTCAGCTCATTAGAAGTATTTTCTAGGTTCTTCTTAATTGCTTTACTAATTAAAATTCACCAAAAATTGTGAAAATGCCAAACAATTAAATAATGCATTCCTGATTCACATATTACAATATTTCATGTAATAAAACATTTGTATGTTTAAAATTTTGAATTAAGTTACTTAGTTATCTGTGTGGTTGCAGAGATTTATTTATTTTCATTTTATTTTATCAGCTTTTAAAATTTGTTTTTCAATTAAGAAAGTATACGTTTTAGCATTCAGGTAAAATGTAGATAAAACTAATTTAACTTAAGCTGTCACTGGAAGCAAGAGCAACGTGCCATAAATGACAGATTATATCTATGGAAGCAATGTGAATAGCTAACATAACAGTAATAAGAATTCCATCTGCGGTCAATGAAAAGCCTGATAAAGTTTTGTTGAATTAGTTTAAGAATAGTTTTAAAAGACTTCAGGAGGTCTTATTCCATCTGATATTTCATCAAAGTCACTGATGTTTAAAAATAACTTCAGGATCAGAGAGTGAGGAGTGTACGTTAGAGGCAGAGTTTGAATAGTTTTGACTGGAATGTGAAGACTGGGTTTATAATAAACAGAGTTATTTTTGTACATGAAATTGGATTCTTAAGTGCAAACCTTTAAATGTTTAGTGGTATTAGAGGTTAGGTAATACCCTTGAGGAAACAGTTATTTTAAAAATGTAATCTGAAATGCATGGCAGCATAGCCATTGCAAATTGCCTTTCAAGAGAAGGGTTAGTTATTATGTGTTTAATCAATCCTAGCTGTAAGGAAATTAAGGGAATAGTTTAAGCAGAAGAAAACACAGTTCTTAAAGGCAAAAATGGAGAATTACAAATAACTGAGCTTTTAAGAGGTTTACAAAATATTTCCTTTGGGGGAGTTGAGATGGAAGGAGGGGGAGGTGATTATCTATGAGCAATATTTTATTAGAGCCGAAAAGACCTTTAGCCCTTCAATTGAACAGAAAAATTAAAAATTACATTATGAAGCTAAGCACTCCATCTAGAATGATGGTACATGTAGCCCAGGTAGCGTTTGCTGGACACCCAGAAAATGAAGAGACTGTAATTAGTAATTAGCTGGGAAAAAATGGTGTAAGTATCACCTCTGCTTTGTAAAATTGTGTAACTATGTTTTCCAGGGTACTGAGGTGCTGCAACCTGAGACTGTAATTTCACTTTCTCGTTTACTGTGTAATTTTGGAAGTTGTGAATGCATTTTCACCCGCACCTTATCTTTACCCTATTTGGGATCTTCACCCCCAACAGAGGAGAAAAAATCCTCTTGGAAGAGGAACCTAATGAGTAGGAATGAAAACAGATTTTTAGACACCTCTGTGGAGTAGTGGGTGTTTTGGCTCCTCCTCTAACTATCTTCTGGATTTCTTACTCCTTTGGCATTGCTCCCATGCCTGTATATACGTTATTGTCTCCCTACCGTCATTTGGACTCTGATTTTATGCTTCTTCCCTTAAATCTGTAGTAGCAGACCTTTAACTGATCTTCCACCATGTTCTGTAATGAAGAGAGGCTTGTAGTATCTTCTGTACAAAATTAGTCTCCTGTAATATATGACCTGAGTCACTGTGAAACACACTGTGGCTGTGGAAAATAAGGTATGGAATTGTATAATTTAGAGACTATATCGGAAAGCGTGTGCAGTCAGAGACAAGGGAAGGCTGCAGGAGCAGCCATTGTTGTGGTGTTTCCTAAAGTGTGTGTCCTCAATTTTGCAAGCTTACGGCTTCTTCAGCCAGTGCCACCTTGGAGCAGCAGCAGGTTACACGCCTGTGGATCCATAGCTCAGGGTTGTATTGTGCAGCTGGGGAAAAAGATCAGGACTAAGAATATAGTAAAACCATCAAAATTGCACATAGTTTTTCCTGGTTTGCAGGTGATGTTACAGCTGTTCCACCTTTTGTAAACTCTTGTGAGGTTTTTTTTTCAGATTTTTCTTTTCTTAGAAATGATGATTATTCAGAGAAAAATGCTAAGGTGGAAACATGTTAAATCTTCAATTATGCTTAAAAACTGCTTTCCTTTTTTTTTTTTAGTGAATGAAAAAGTCCTTTTTTCATTCAGTCAGACTTACAATAAAACACCTGTTTTCTACTTAGTTTAGCAGCTGGACTGAATCTATCATACATGCAGCTGCTTATGACTATGGAATTGCTATCAAGCAAGTCTAGAGCTGTTTGTTCACAGCTGTTGAAGGAAGAAAAAGAGAGGAAGAAGGCATGTTGTTTGTACGCAAGGTTGCATCCATCTGCTTGTGTTTTTCATGACAGGCAATTCTTAGTCAAGATGCCTGTTTCCTTTATTTACATCCTGTCTGCACTTACCTTGCATGGTATGTTCCCCACTCTTGCCACCAATTGAGGAGGAACTCCTCTAGCTGTAGGTGGAATTGCACATATGCTGCATGAATGGCATTTCTTAATGAGTTTTTGAAAGGTTACTATGTATCTTTGATGGGTACAAGTAGAAATTCAGAAATCTGAGAGAGATCAGGGGTATTTTGTGCTAGGTTTACATACAAGTGACGCTGAGGAAGTTAGTATAGTTTGTATATGCCAGAAAATGAGGACAAGTTAAGGAAAATGTTAATGCTGCAGTAAAAGTTGTCCTATACTATACTATTTTGGCTGAAAAAGAATGAACAAAAAAAGAACCTGTGGAATATTTTAATTTCAGTCTATTTCCATAAGAGTTTTGTTTTCTCCATTTCAGCAAAATGGAGAATTGCACTTGTTTAATCTATTTTTTGCTTCACACGGAACAGAGCAATACTTGACAATATGAGCAAAGTGCAGGATTTTTACAGTGACGTCTTTGTTTAGATATGAATTTGGCCTTGGCCACTGTTCTCCACGACCTCAAATCCACTCTAGGATTAGAGGATTGCATCGAAGTATTACCAGGAAAGACCACGGGTCGGATTTTGAGTGGTAGTTGGCACTGTTATGTTACCTAAAAAGTATAGGTTGTCCCTTGCAGACATTTGCTGAATGAATGTCTGAGTTTAAAGTAAATAGGGATTTGCAAAGTTACAAAAAACAGAAATAGAGGCCAGAGACGTAGAGAGATATGATTTAGGGTCTTGGGAGATTATCACTTTATTTAAGTCTGAGTACACATCTTCATTGGCAGTCTGTGGGTGCAGGCAGCAGCTTACACTATGAAGAAACGGGTAACACCTTTGCTCGTAACGGAGAGCTGCATTTCCATGGTAAGTAAAAAGTAAACTCATTTGTAAGATAGTACATACTGGGTTGAAAGAAGGGGTTCTTCGCTGCCTAAATTACAAATGAATAAATTTTAGTATTTACTCTTGACTTTACCACTTGGAAAAAGTGTGAAAGAGATATTAATAAAGAAATATTACCCTGGCTAATATAACAGAAAATTAGTAGCAACAACTAAGACAATAAAAACAAAAGTATTTTGTGACTGGAGAGTACTGAGGAAGCAAGAGGTGGTAGAATGATGAATGGGAAGAAAATACAGCTTAAGAAACTTAATCTATAATGAATTTATGACTAAGACTGAGATGATACGAAAGTGAACAACAATCAAAGGGCAGATATATGTGTTTGGAGTATTCTTTCATTCTGTAGCAGCTGAGCTGTTATCTGTTTATTCTCCCATTCTTCAGATGGTGAAGAACCTAGATATGATACCTCCTCCTTGTCACATATCCCTTCTGACCCATGATGAAGAGCAAATTAGGAACTGTTGGACAGCGCATCTAACAATTATATGCAGTTTCATTCAGTGATTTGATTCAATGACTTTCTGTAGCAAATGTTTTTGAAGTACCTGCTGGGTGTCGCTGGGTAAGCAGACCATGAATAACTACTGAAAGCTGAGGCAAGTGTTTTGCTTGGAGCACGGCTGTATGCACCTATGTTTTGACAAACAGAAAGTGGTTTCAAAAGCAATTTAATCCACACGTAGTTAATCATAAACTAACATAAAAATGGGGATTAGCATTGTATACTGTGAGGAAGAGCATTGTGAAATTTGAATACCTGATGATTACGTGTAAGCTCAGACTTCCACAGATACATAATAAGTAACATTGCTCTTTGCAGGCAACTTTAATTTAGAATACAATTTTGTCGAGAGGGGACATAGCAGATGAGAAATCTCCGCTCATCAGTAGACTTTCTGAGGAAAACTCTGTAGAAGTGAAAAACTGTGAGAACATCAGTATCATGAATATCAAGGGAACACAAACAATGAACATTCAGTGTTCAGTTGGCACTTCTGAAAAGACCCAGAGTAAAAGCAGTACCGAGTTATGTTGCCCCTGGAAGTGTGGCTTAGACCTATAGGGGACATTGGGGATTCTGCTTTCGAGCCATACACTGGGAAGATGAAACCATGACTTCAGCTGTTGCTGCCAACTTTTTCTTTTTGTGTGCACTTACCTGGGAGTGAGAAGGTGCCATCATACAGTAGAGGCAGCTCTTGCCTATGAACATGTTGAAAAAAATGTGCAAGGAATTGAG
The DNA here is from genome assembly GCF_964289735.1 of Phaethon aethereus. Lineage (NCBI taxonomy): Eukaryota > Metazoa > Chordata > Aves > Phaethontiformes > Phaethontidae > Phaethon > Phaethon aethereus. Next base: position 13,052,379 of record NC_138584.1, read on the forward strand.
ATCCATTGAGATCCTCCTCAGTTCTCTGGAGAGATGTGTGCTGCAAATTGCGTGTTCATATCCCCTTCAGTGCCAATCCGCTACAGCTACATGCAGCTGTATTTAAGTCTTTAGGACACATTTTGGCTTTTTCTTCTCTGTGGCTCCTCTGCTGCGTCCCCATTATAGCAGGGATGGTGGTCATTGCAGGTATCAAAGTCACAATTTGCATGGATTGGGTTTTGAATTAAACTAAAGCTTAATGGCTATGATCATAAATAATTTTAAATGGATGGATTAATGTAGAAAATTGAAGCTTAGAGAAGAAGAAATTGATCTTAGCAGAAAACAGTGCATTTGTTATAATTTTTCAATTAGAAGATTATTTTTTTACCACATTTGAGGTGTAGAACTTCATTAAAGGCCCTTAGCAATGTACCAGTCAAACTTGAATCCAGTCAGAAGTCAAAGGTCTGATGGTTATACTTTTTTCTTTAATTTAAAATAAGGATATGTAAGCTACTGCCAGTTAACTCAAATGTTTATCTGAGAGATTTTTAATGTCTTCCAAAGAAACAGTAAATCTTTATTCTTTCATGCATACGTCACAGTTATCCCAAATCCAGATGCAATAATTTTTGTACCATTCCTAAGTACTCAAGAAACTTGTGTGTGCTTGTAACCATCTATTCTGTAACTTTACAGTTTTATCAAATAAATAATGTCTTTAACACTGTGCTACCTTTCTTAGCTGATAAGCTTAACATTCATTCAAGCTCATTGCTTTTTTTCTTTATTTTTTTCTGACAAGGTACGGCTTTCTATATCACCATTAATCACATATATCTGAAAAATCCATTCCTTAAAACATTCATTCTTATTTCACATCTCTGTACACCTCTCAAATAGGAGTGTAATGAGTTTCCTAGAAGTGTTTCTGGGGCAATCATTGAATTCCCCAAAGTATTCATAGATATCAATGTTATCAAAAAAATACAGGTTTTCTCAGTGGTATTAACTTTTGAACAGTATATGACATTGTGCTTGTGCCCACAGACTTATAAAAGTCTTCAGTCGGGATACTAGCTTTTGCTGACTCCCCTTTATGCAGACCAGAATGGACACCCTCTATGTGGGCATACTGGTTTCCCTTTTTGCGAGGAGGGAGTTGTAGAATGTTGTACAGCAGAATTTAGTTGTAACCCACAATGTCAGTATGGTCTATTACTGATAACGCAGTACTGAGCACATTTCCACTTAGAAATCATGAACTACGATGTGTGGCTTCTTACTATCCATCTACTTTACCAAGCATTAAATGAAACATTTCCTTTCTTCTGAATAGAGAAAGATGATCTAAAATAGGGGAAATGTGTTGATAGTAATACACTTACTTTTCCTAAACCATGGACAAACACTTCAGCTGACAGAGCAGAACATTTGTTAGAGAAGTTGTCCTCGGTTCTCATTCTCTTTGGTTTTCTCTGGTGTCTATTTGGACCACCTCTGAGTTTTCATTTCACTGTGTTTTTTTGTTAATGCTACCCTCTTACAAATGCAAGTAGTGTTGACTTACTTTCTGTAATTGGTTACATTTGTGTGTATATGTTTATGGAGAAAAAACTGGCCAAAGTGAGGTTTTCTCAGTAATCTTTGAATGTGCCACAATAGGACCTTCCTTACTTGATTTAAGAGTGGTGGGTCTCATTACTTTCTTAATCTTGACTACAACTTTCAAATCTTTGGTAGATCCCTCCCCAGTATTGGTTGTGTGTATTGTACCAACAGCACATCAGCAGATTCTCTAGCAAGCTTTCGGTGGTGTGCTTACTACTTCCCTGAGTAATGGCATAATTTCTTTTTTTCTTGCCAGTTCCTTGCTTTTATTTAATGTTAAAGGATTTGTTACCAGAACAAGAGATAAGACTGCTTTAAAAAATATTTTTTAGTAGAACTGTATTTGCAAAATATGCAAATGGAAAAGGCATACCTTGCCACAGATATCTTTCAGTCAAGGAGTAGGATTAACAAAATAGTGGAAGAAATAAATGAAACACGGAACTGTGAACATTAACCCTCTCTAATTGCTGGATAATTCAGATATATTCTCTTCTATGGTACACATTTTGCCCATACATGTTAGGAGGACAATGAGAGAAAAACAAATACACACCCCTGAATTAATAGTGTCAGACAATTGGGGGCGGAGGGGAAAGTGTGGTTAAATGTGAAAAATACTTCAAACTCCCCCTCTGTGTCTTAAATGTTCTTTCAGAATAAGATTTTCTGTTTATTCTAATGGTCCTTTGAGAGTTTATAGGCTTGCAGAAAGTAGTAAATGCCAGAGGTGTCATCAGCAGCCAGCAAGTCTGTCAGATATACTTTACTCATGTCCTGACCTGTAAAATGTCTAATCTGACACATCCCTTGGCAGTTCTGGATGTCCAGCCTTTTCCCACCCTGTAATTCTGCTTGCTAGGCTTGCTGCACATGGTATTATCATGCAGCAAAAATGACATGCCTCTTTATTGGAGTGATGAAAGCAGTTGCCTGTGATAACATGAGAATAGACTTGATGATCCAGGAGATCCTTTTCACATCCTGTGTTTTCCTCTTAGTAGATAGGATTCGGTCTTCAGATGAGTATAATCTGAATAGCAATCTAACAAATTCTTAGAAGGAAACATACAGACTGGCTTGAACTGACTTGTTAAATTAGAGCCTGTGCAAGGATTAGCCATTTCAGATGTCCAAGAACCAAATCCTTTCTTTCCCAACTACATTACTCCTCCCTGCATGAGCCCAGTCACTGACCCTGCACCAGTACCTACCTCTTCTCTGTGTTTTCTTCCTCCTTCAACCCCCTAAGCTAGCTTTATTCCTTGCCCCTGACCATGCAAACTGCAACTGTTTCTAGAACTTCAGGTCCTTGGTAGTTGCAGTCCTACAAACTGCTGACAGCACTGGCTAGGGGACAGAGCAGCTCTTGAAGCTGAGTGCCATTCGCCACCTCTTTCTTCGTAGCAGGTCCCTCCCTTTTCAGTGTTTGCAGAGCGTGAATGTCTCAAATGCAGTAAAATTTCTGGTTCTTCACAGGAGGGACCAGACCCATCCTCCATATGGGTGGTATCATAACTTGCACATTTGAAAAAAATGGGGTTTTTAATGCTTTAAAACTCTGTGTCCTGGATGTAAGAATTTGTCCTAATCTGTGGTGGAGATGGGTAGGGAGTCACAGAACAGGATGGAAGCTTTGGTACTGCCATGCGGTTGCAAGAGAAACTCCTTAGAGAAAATCCATTGAAAGGCACATGCCCAGGCCACAGTCTGATTGTCAGTCATGTTACTCAAAGTGTTTCCTTTGGTCTCTTTAGACAGAGATGCATAAAAAACACACACAGAAGAGATGAGAGTGCTGCTGGCCCTCTAACTGCTCTTCATCTGCTTTTTTGTCTCTCTGTAACATTTTTCTGAGCTTTGGCGAATTGTACTCTTTTCTTTTGTCTTTGTGCAATGTCCTCCTGCACTTGTTTTAGGCTCATCTTAGGTGCTGCTCCATATGGCTCACTGCTTCTTAATGTATTTTGCCAAGACAGCGTTCTTTCTTTTTCTAGGTTACTCTTCAAAATACTCCTATTCCAGAAGGTGTGTAGAAAAGTACATCATTGCACTGAGATGGCAATCACTTGGAAAACTGCAAAGTATAACCACAGTGGTGAGCTGACCCTGGCTGGCAAGACCCCTCCCAGTTGCTCACTTACCCCCCCATGCCTCCCTCTGCCCCAGCAGGATGGGGGAGGGAGTCAGAAAGGCAAAAAACTCATGGGTCAAAATAATGACACGATAATAAGACAAGAAAAAAAAAACCCACAAAAAAAAGTGATGCAAAGGCAATCGCTCACCACCTTGTACCAGGAGACATAATGAGACATCAAGTAATACATAAGCACAAAAACGACAAAAGCGTCATTCCCAGATCCAGGTTCCCTGATGTCTTTTGCTTGTGCATTGTCCTTGAGTTTATAGAATACCTCTTTCACTTTGGCAGAGTAGGGAAAAAAAACACCATCTGTGTTTTTTGTAGTTTTTAATAGTGTTTTATGAAGCTTTCTGTACCACGCTAATGCTGATTATTTCTGTATCTTTGCCATTATTCCTGTCTCTGTAAATGCTTGGTCATGGGGCAGGTAGTGGTTGAACATTCAGAGAAGCTTGTTTAAATATATATTTTGTGATTGGGTCTAGGCTGAGTATGAGCCAATGCTGAATTTGGGTCTAAGTCCACTTATCCCTGAAGTTATTACTTTGTATTATTCGACTTCGTATTGCAGGAAGTCTAAAGGGTTTCAGCATTGTTTGCTGCTAAGTTTCATCCACAGGACTTATGTTCAGTAGGTGACAATTTGCATTTTAAGTAATATATAAGGATACACTGAAAATGTAAGACATTTTAATCCTTTATCTTGTAATTAATTATTTAAAATAGTCAATTAAATAGCCATAAAAAAATTTCTTCTGAAATAAAGCTTGTATTAGGTAGTTAACTTTGGGCATTAATATTTGAATAATTTGACTTAATGAACTTGGTCACAGTTAAACAGTGTCCACACTAGGATTAAATTTGGGGTCTCTGACTGGATCCTTCTACCCATGAGCAGTTGCTGTGTTGTTTTTTTATTCTAATTCCAAAAAAGCTCTAGTAGACAGGCTTAGTTTCAGCAAGTATTAATGTCTATGTGCTTTATTTTGCTTTGAGGTATTGTGCAGAACGCAGTTTCCAATTAATATAGATTGCCATGGTAGCTTGGAGGTCTTTGGAGAATACTGACTTTCTTCCCCCTTAAAAATAATAATAAAAAATCTTTTAGCTCTGCAGTTCTTGGATTACTTGTGTGGAAAGGGAAATGGTATATCTGATAGCCAATAATATTGGCTTCCTAGGGCAGGAGATTAATTAATGCAGTTTTTTATTTCAGATTTAATAATAATTTTTGTTTTGCTTCTCAACAACATTGTAAAATCCCAGAAGACCTTTACTGAAACAGGAATGAAACAAGTTAGCAGGTGTTATTAAGAGAACATGTCTGTTGCTTTTGCAAAATGCCAGAAGTTGACTGCAGACCAACTGGGGAAGACCTATGAGATCCTTCCAGTGTACACAAAAGGAATGAACCTATAATTAAATTACAGTTAAACACAGATGGTTATTTTACAGCAGGTGCTCAACTTTGAAAGTGTATCTCTGGACTATTTTTGTTCCAACATGGTGTTTGGTCCCTGTTGGCTTTCTGGCATCATTTTATGGTTAGATAAAAATATTCCTTTGTATACTCTTTTTTTTTTTTTTTGCCAGGATACAAAGCTATCAAGTCCTGATATGTTTTAAAGGAAATCTAGAAGAAAAACATGAAGCAGAGATTAAACGCAACACGGGGAAAAAATATTAGATTATAAAAAGGTTGTCTGCATACCATTGATGAGATCTAGGGAACTAACATGTACGATTAAACCTAGAGCTCAGAATTTGTAGTTATCCAAAGTGAAATAATCGCTATTCAAATATTATAACTAAATGTGTCTTTCATTTGAATGCTGAAAAAGATTACATTAGAATGTTATATCATTCCAAGGTTAGTTTCATTTATTTATGTATAATATGTTTACATGATTTATTTATGTATAATATAAACATTTCAAGGACTACGTAGTCTTCATATGTGACCTAAGTCAGCAAGACGTGAAAATGCCTCTTGAGAAGTACCTCAGTACATATTACAATCATTCCCTTAAATACCACGTGCTGAGAAAAACATAATTTGCATGAAAATCAAATTTGATTTTTATATCTGATTTTAAATCTGACACAAATCTCTCTCAGATAATGAATGACATGGTGTACAATCATGGGAAAATATAAAAGCTAGTACCACAGTAACCTTGCCTTTTTGTGAGTGTTCAGGTTGCAGATGTAGGATGATATTAATTGAGTGATGTTTTAGCAAAATTTGTGAATCTAAATAATACTATAACATTGTATATTGGATTAGACTTTAGAAGTTTGGTTTGTCAAAAAGTTGCCCGAATAGCTCAATTTAATAGTTCAGCTTGGGCATATTGATGAACATCCAGAAGGCATTTGACTTGCTCAATTGGGTCAGTCCATATAAATAAACCAGCAATAGGGATGTGTGAGTTACAGAATAGTTTTAAGAGCAGCTTAGGTAAGCTTTCCAGTTATGTTAACTGCTCAGCTCATGTTTTTAATTTGCACCACCACCTTCAAGCAGAGAGTTAATTTTTGCAGCCCTGAGGCTGGAGAAATCTCATGAAATGTCCAAAGAGTGACAGGAATTTTGATGTGTTTAACCAGCTTGAGTGTTGCTGAGAAAAAGGAGTCCATGTTTACTTGGACAGTAAAGTGGCTCCTTTCTGTAGCTGATGAGCTTACTATTTCTGGATCTCTTTTGCAGGAGGACTCTGTCTAAATATCGTATTTCCTAAGCATCACAGAAGGATGTTTTCTGGTAGTATCCCTTTTGACTTATTTGCTTAGCTGAGTAATGAAGATGATAGTATAAGACAAAGAAATTTGTTTACAGTGGACAGATATAATTTATGAATGGCCAACCTCTCTCTTCTTCCAGGAAAAAACCAGGAATTTTTGCTATGATCAATTGTGCAAGAATGAGGAAAAGCATTCTAGCCTAAATCAATGTAATAATTTTCTGAATGTTTCCCATTCATCTCCTCTGGAATTGCTCTTCCTCTTTACCTTAGTGGTATCAGTCCTATCTTTGACTCCTACTCTCCCTATTTTTCCTCTCTCGCTTCCTTCAACTCTGATACAGCAATGTAGACCACTGTGCTCCCTAGTGGTGCAGATATATCCTTTTATTTGTACTGACATATCCATTCGTCCCATTCTTCATCTGCAAATTTATTTTTTGTCTGAGCTCCACCATTGTTCTTATTCTTGCCCTCTCTTCTGCAGTGTTTCTCAACATTGACCTTCCTAATATATCTGAAATGTATCTGACTTCATTCCTGGAATATTCTCCATAGACTTGGATGCTTTGCAACTATGTTGCCTTCATTTTTCTGCTGCTGCTTTTGAAATAATATTTTTTGTATCCCAGCATGCAGTTATTGATCTGGACAAGTCAATACTAGGTGGGTAGTGTGCATACATGGTAAGAACCAGTTTTCATCCTGGAGAGTCTGAAATGTAAAGTGTTTCCAGCTAATAAAGCCTGTCTACTGCTGTCTCACTTTCCTTCTCTCCTCTTTTTCCTTCTCTCCATCTGCTCTCAGTTAGAAGCAAGGAGTGGGCAAGTACACAGGCACTTTCTTTCTCATTTCCCCATAATGCCCAACTCTCCCTTCACGGTCTTCCCAAACCGATCACATGGCCTCCTCTGCACCGACATCGCTGTCCTGTGTTTTCTGCCACACGAGAGCTGAAACGTTCCTCAGCCAGCTGCAGTGTTGGACTGTCGCTCCTTGGCGAGACCCTTTAGAGACCCACCGTAGCACACGCCCTGGCTTTGCAAGTCGGGGCTTTCCACCCACCCTTACCTAATAAACCCCTAAGACTTTGAAAATATGGAAGTCCTCTGCGTTCTTTTATATGTACGTGCAGTGGTTAGAAAAATCTTATTTTGCAAATAGAACAAGTCCTGAAAGAACTTTTGAATATTTGTGATTACATTTTTCCTTTTAACCAGTTTCTGCACTGACTAGTGCTGTTATTTTAGTTACAGCTTGGACTGTTTTCTCATATGGCCTGCTGTCACAGGATGACCTTTCTAATAAAACCCAGTATGTTTACAATTTAAACTGGTAATTCTCAAAGATCTTCCTTACTGACCTTTAATGTTTAGCCGGGACATCTCAGAGTGTTGAAAAATATACAAAGAAAGAGAAATATCAACTGCATTTTTATGCATTATCTGTGTTAAGGGATGCATTTCTCTTATTCTACGTAATTTCCTAGTTGCTATCTTCAGCATACATCCTTAATCAATTTTTTAAAAAACTGATACATAATACTGAGACGACGAGATTGGAGATTACTTTGTTACACTTGAAATATGACAATTTTGCTTGAACACTAATCACATGAAATTCAGTTCTTATTTTTGAGGTTTAGGATAAATTGCAGGATTTATTCTGTTAGATTTATGTGAAAAGACTACAGTATTTTGAATTAGTGTTATACAATATTGGCTAGCTGTTCATTGTTTCTACCTGAGATTCACATTTATGGATTTTCAATTAAAATTTGCTTAACTTTATTGAGGCAAACATTACAGTTTTATCATAGGTCAATACAATAAAATGGAAAATGTAATGGTAGCATGGCAGAAAAAATATTTATAGCATAATAAAATACAAAGCTTTTTTTTTCCTCTTTTAAGATCAATTCACATTCTTTGCTAATATTTAATCAGTCATACTGACACAGTGATTTACTTGGCATTACCTCTGATGCATTCCACTGAGGCTCTGATTCTTAAATCATTTGTCTTTGAACTCACCGTGACCTATATTCAGTCTTCTGTGGATGATGAAAATTCCTCCTTTACCTTTCACTGCTGATGACTAAACCACCAAGAAAAGAAATATGCATTGACACTCTTAATAGCTGCATTAAGTTAGTCTTAAAGTATTAATATATGATAACTTTTTCATCATGTATACATAATGTTGCTGTAGTGAAGAGCAGCAATCCAGGTTGCACAGGTATGCGTGACTTCTGAGCATTGTTGTAAGTGTAGCCTGCCGTAAGCGTTTCAGCTATGGTAGCAAGGAGAAGAGAGATGCTGGAGTTTGGAAAAAATGATCTCCATCCACAGCGATCTCTGTGGGAAACTGTCAGGAGCAGAGAGCAAATCAAGTGTGTCACAACAGTAGTATGATAGACACAATCCAATTACTGTAATATTATGCAAGATAAATTGAACTGTTAACACTAATTTGGATTCTTGAACTTTCTAATCTGTTATTTCCCGTTTGTCATCCTGGTTTTTTCCATTTGGCTAATGGACATTCTTTCTGTTACACGGGAGGACTTTTTTCCTCTCCGTACTTGCTTTGGCTGCCAACTGCTGCGTCTCATAGCTGGGAAAGAACAGGTGTGTGAAAAATACTGGGTTTGGCAAATATTAACTTTAATCATATATATTTGTATAATTTTAAATGAATTATCATATTTGCTGGAATCTCAGGCAGACATTTACCACAGATTTAAAAAAAAAAACAAACAGAAGTTAAGGCAGAACTTGTATGCTGGTGCTGCTTTCCTCTGATGCTGTTATCTCCATGATTGATGGCACAGTTGTAGTGATGGAGGAAATGTCTGATGAGCTCTTTGGTGTGGTAGTGTGTCTTAATGCACAGGTGGTGTTACAGCCTGTAATGAGAAATAAAACGCAAGAAATTATGGACACTGTTTATCTTCTTACTCTTTAAAGTGTAAAACATTGCTCTTTTAGAAATGCTAGTTCTTGAAACAGATCTCCTCCCTCCAAATCTAGGCTCTGCAGATCCCATGCATGTGTGCCTCCAAGTCCTCACAATCAGGTTTAGCCATGCTGTATAGGTTTGTGATGCACCTCCGTCTGCAAATCTTTGTGCTTCCCACCCAAAGAGCACTGTGAAGTCCTGTGTCCTATTGTCTACCAGCCCTGCAGCACCACATGGCTCTGCAATGCCAGTGTGTTAGAGAGCCCTTTCACAAAGGCATCTGGTAAACAGTGGGGCAGGGACAAGCCTCTGGCAGCCCAGGGAACTGGTTCTTAGTCACAGGCACCCACGCTGAGTCCTCGCTCACCTGACAGGAAGAGCTAGAAAAAACTCTATTTAGTGAGATCATTCAGAATGGAAGGAGACTCTAAACATCTGTCTTCCCTCTGAGAGGAAAAAGTGGGGGGGTTTTGGGGGTTTGTTTCTGTCTCCAAGACCCACAGACTGATATGAAAACTTGGCCTAAAGGTAGCAAGAGGTGTCCAGGAGAGAGAAGAGGAATAAGTGAAAATCAGGCAACCCTTTAAAGATAAATAAACTTATTGTGATAGAGTTCTCAAGACATTGAAACAAACTGTCTGAAGGCTCTGTAGCTGCACGGAGAAGGAGCTAGGAAAGGTGAGAATCACGTGAGAAGTGAATGCACCGCCTTGCTTTCCTGTGAGAAAGCCCACAGTATGTGCTCCTCCTCTAGCCTGGCCTCATTTGTTTTATTTTAAAATCACTTTATGTTGATAACTGCATCTCAGAACTAAGCTGCCTTCTCCTGTAAAATGCCCTAGCCTAAATTGTCTGTTGTCCTTTAAGCCTGTCTTGTTTCTCCTTTTTGTTCACTGGTGCCAAGCCTTCCACTTAGAAACTGAACCTGTCTCAGAGGAATGTTTTCCTGAGTAATTTTTTAAAGGAACAGTATACATAGCCTCTTGGCTGTAAACAGAAAGGATATATACATTAAAGACCAAGCACCTTTCCTCACTGCCAAAAGTCTTGTCTTCCGGCCGACATTGCAGCCAAAAGTCAGAAACCCTCAGCAGATAGATGTTATCAAAACCTTTCTCATATGGTTAGATCCTGTCGTATCACTAATGCTTATCTACCAATAGGATGCATCTCATGCTCTTCTTAGATGTAAAGGCATTATGTTTGTCTCCTTTTCCTCTCTATGTATACATAGTACAAAACTGTAGAGACACCCACTGCGGCCTACAAGCCGGGACCTTCAACATTTCAGCATGAACCTCTGGGAGTGCTAGAGTAATTGGTGAAATATAAAATTGTTTCAGTGCTTTATCGATGAGATGCTCAACAATCTCTGCCTTTGTGTCTGACTCTCATGAAATGTTAAATTCACTTTATTATTATATTTTCTCCATTGTTGCCTTTAATTAAATTGTAAAGCTGTCGTCTTTGTGCACTTGGCTCCCAAAGGACGAATTATAGCTAGACAAACTATTACTGACAATATTGTCAGAAGAGAGATGTGGAGATATTATGTTCACGGTAATAATAGAAAAGGAATTCCCAAAGCTGACTTTTAATGTGTCTGCCATTTCTGTTCAGACTGCAGGGCCCATAGCTCAGTTCTTCTTTTGGGTAAAGAGAATGACAGTACAAGTTAATTTGGTCTGATTTCTTAGCAGCACCAAACCGTCTCTAAATCAGCTCTATGGAAGACACGGGTGGTCTACAACCATCAGTCTGAGGCCATGGGGGGCCGATGTTGTGTGCCAGGCAGGTACACCTACCACCGCTTCTGGTAACTGCTTGTTACCAGAAACAACGCACGTTTTTCGTAAGGGAAGAAAGAAAAAGTTGTATTTAAAGAAGTGAGCTTTTCCATGAAAAGCAAAACAAAACTTTAGCAATCTGATTCCTTGGTTGTATCCCTAGATTTGGGAAAATTAGACCTAGCTTTGCTATAGTTTTGCTTGTCTACTGGAGACAGGGGTGGTATTTTGAGAGGCATCAGGGAACTGAATAACTGCTGCCTGATTAGGATGCTGGTAGGAAACAGTCTGGGTATAACGAGCACTCTGAGGAAGCAGCGATTTCCAAACGGATTCTGGGGACATATCGAGTTATATGTATGCAGCATTTTGAAATTTAGGGCATGAAAACAGGACTGGACAAAATATCCTTTCTACATCTGTGTATTCCTGTGCTTGAAGTCTTGTCTTGGGCAAAAAGGGGAATGCACCAGGTAGATGACGCCAAGAATTTATTGTTAGTTTAATTAAGCGTATGATCAAAATACAACAAACAGTGATTAGGTACGTCATGATGATACTACTATGCACAGCATTATGTTGATTAGATAATTTAGCTACATTTAAAAGTTAGGAGAAGAAAACCCACAAATTACCTAACCTTTTTGCTTTTGGTGTTATGCTCAACCTTCTGCTGCTCTTCCGGGTCCAGAGGCCATCTTGGCATCGCAGTGTGTGGTCAGCAGCCTGTGGGGGCCTGGGGAGAATGATGCCTAACTGAGGGAGGTTTCTTCCTCCTCTTTGCTGGGAGAACCGTGCTGATGTTGACTCTCCTCTCCAGAGGTTTGGTCATTTCTGTGTTTTTTGAAACACACTATGCCTTGCTCTTCACCGGGCTGCAGCTCCACATGGTACCTGGTTTTACTGCATGTATGATATATTTTGAATATGCTTAATAGGTGTTCCGTCTCCTTTCTCTTACCCCTAAAACTGGTTTGTCTAGCTCTGAAGCGTGCGTTATTAGCAGTAACTGACCACTGCTGCATTGGTCACAGCTGCAGGTCTCGTGCTTTCACCGCTGCATCGCTAAGGCCTCTGTCTCCACCACGGGCCTGAGCTTCTTAATGCTGCAGCACTATTTTTGTGTTTGAGATAATTCATTCCACAGAGGATAACTCCTTGTTATTCTTATGTACATCAAAGTTGTTAACAATGTGCCTATTATTACACGCAATCATACAAAGCTAAGTAAAACTGAAATGAATCAGGCAATAGCAACCTGTTCATTAGAAGCTTGTTGTTATAGCAGAACAAACTACAACAAAGCTCTTGGCAAGCTGAGCCCCGGCAAAGCGAGCCTGGCAATTCTTCTGTTGTTAGCTAATTACAAAGCCTGTGGCAACGGCGTACTGTATGGGGCTACAGTATAAGTCCAAATTATGGTAGAGGTTTGAATAAATTTCATTCATCACAGTGAATAGTCCTGGGGTCTTAAATGGGGTTCGAGGGCATGGCAGGGTTGTCCTGCCCGAGGAAAGCTGTGAGCTGCACCCTGACCGAACGGGACGTGCTCTCCTCCCACACTGCACGCAGCAGTCTGCAGAGGTGTGTGGCACCAGTTGAAAACCAGATAGCTTTTTTTAAACATAAATCAAATAAACATTGTACATGAGCCAATATATTTTTTTAGTACAATGCTTGATGTCCCATCAAATAAGATATTTGTGAACTGTCCACATGTAATTCTGTTATTGGCTTGTGCAGAGGAACAAGTATTTTATGAATTAAAAGTTTATTTTTTTCTGCAAAGTTTCCAATTGTTTGTTTAGAGAGTATTGGTATTTTAATTAATGTGGAAATAGTAAATCCCAGCAAAGTTGGGGATAGTGCTGTACCCATATTTAGAAATTTATTCCAGAAGAATGGTTGGGCAATACGATAGGAAGCTGGGATTGTGTTAGCATGGGTAGGTGTCCTAGTGCTTTAAACTAGCCTGTATTTACCTAAGTGAGTAGTTTGATGAATAGAAAAAAAATGTATTACTCTCTCTCTTCTCTTAAGATATATTCTGAAAGATACTCACTAGATGATGATGGGTTTTCAAATTAATATCTGCAGTTACTTCAAGTAAAGTCTTTGTAGTATAAAAATAAAATAACCTTTAATTGAGAATTTTTCAATGTAAAGAAAAACAATGCACAGATAAGAGACGACATACTGTATTTCCAAATCATTTCTTCTAAATCTAAATGAAGTACCTAAATTAAGGCATGAATGGTTACTTAGAAGACAGTTCCTACTGTATTTCATCACTTTATTGTACTGTGTAATAAGCATAGGTTATGAAAAGTGTGATTTTGTAGAATGTAGTACATCAATTTCAATTTGCTTTAATTCGATATTGTAAATCACTCCTGTAGCTTAAATAACAAACTTAAATTAATATTAGAGACTTTTGAAATACATTTACATCAATAGTGGTACTTTAGCAATATTATAACTTGCAGCAGCTTTTAATTATTGTGCTTGGGGATGTGTTAGCTCGAATAAAATAGATCCCTATAATATCCATAGTAAGTTGTTTAATACTTGGACTGTTGGTTGAATCACTGATGAGGGGCATAGCATGTTCTCTGAGGTAATTGGTTGATGAATCTGCAGTCTAAATTTATACAATTTGATTAGTTCCACTGGCAGATAATTGGTAATTAGATGGTACACAAAATGTCATTTTCTTCCATGCTTCATCTTTCAATCTTATTTCCCAAATAGCATTTGTTGGAATATAAAATCACAGGGTAACATGAAAACAGCTTTATATCCTAGATAATGCCATGGAATAGAGAATTTGGATTGATTGATGTAATTTTTTATACTGATTGTAACAATTAATTTATTCTTCTTAAAAGAAAATATGATTTAATTTTATTTTTCTCCATAACATTTTAAAGACGGATAATCTAGAATGCAAAGCTTTTATCTCACAGGAATAAAGCATGCAATTATACTGCCTGTGTTGTTTGTCATGTTCAATTTTTGTTTTTTGATTAAAAACTGTTCTCCTTTTAGGGTTTTTGTAATGGATTATTTTGACATATATGGAAATCTTATTGAAAGTTTGAGATATCCATTACTGGTTAGTTATAAGACAAATGACTGTAAAATTTGCTTATTACCATAGCAGAGCAGTGGTGCGTGTCCCATTATTTCAAGAGGATAAGGCATCAGTTTCATTAATTTGTAGACCAACAGTAACTAGACAAGCCAAATGTTGTCTGTGACTGTTTAGCTTCTCGATTTCTTACCGAAGCCTGTTCTAAACTGTGGCTTACGTTCAAGGATGAAAACCAAGAAAAGGAAACATTGCTTAGTAAGGGAGACTATAAAACCCTGGATTCTGAGCCTGGCTTCAGAAGTGTGTTAGCGAGCAATTCATTCTCGGAAAAAAGCAGCACTGCAAAATAAATAGGAAATAATCTGATAGAGAGAAGAGTGAAACAAGTGTGAAAAAAGTTACATGTTTTGGGCTGTACCCAAATTTAGAAAGCAACAAGGCTCAAGTACAGGAGAAGTTACACTAAGCTCTTGAATTCCCTAGTGTTTCTTTGGCAATGTATACTTGACTAGGTTTATTTAAACTCTTTGTCTCCACTTCACTCATAATTAAATAGCAACAAAGTGAAACAAAGGGTTTGAATCTGCAAGTTCTTGCGCTACATATTCACCTGTGTGCTACCGCTTCATAAACCATTACCTCATGAGGATGGTAGTACTCTGAACCCATTTGGAGCAGACATAAATTACTTTGCAAAGTTAAAGTCAGTGGAAAGCAGGCCATATTAAGCCTATATAATTTTTCTGGTTCAATTAATGTTTGTAAAGTTCAAACCCTGCAGAGCCGAGGAAAAGCTCCAGTAAGGATCTGCATGTCTTTATACTGATTGTGTATAAACCTACTTATGAAGCACAGTTATTGCCATGAAGATCACAAAGGCATCCTGCTCTTCTGTGGCTTTTTCTGGGACAGGTCTGAAGTAGCTCTGAATTACTCTAAGTAACTCTAAGTAAAAGGAATGAAAGGCTGGGTAAAGTGCAAAGCAAGTCTGCAGCTTAATCTAAAGCAAGTCATGAATGAGGGCAAAAATAAACCAAACGTGTGTGATGTTAGCTCTGAAATGAGTATGTGATTCAAAGCACTTGCTGTATCCATGGGACTTAGATTTATATCTTCTTTATAGTTTAATGCATAACCTCGATGGATTTTAAATAGCGCTCGTCCCTGTTGAGTGCTTGCCTAGCCAGTGTGGCTTTACTGCCAGGGCGTATCCCCTCCTCCTGCCACATGCTTCCTCTCCTTTGTGTCATTTCTGGCACACCTCGCACCTCTTGTTAGGTCTGTTTAGTTCACTAATCTGACAAATGGGTTTCTGCTTTCTTACTGACTCAAAGAGAGGTTAAGTGAGCGTCAGAGTCAGCGCTTTGCCCAAAGAGCTGTTTTGCACAGAATGGAGACAGGGGCCCCCACAGAGGATGGTTCCCACAGAGAAGCAAAGAGCAAGGGAGACAAAAAGCAGAGTCTACGGGGCCTTCCATTGTTGAGAAGGGCAGAGCAAGGACTTGCTGCTTGGTGCTGACTAATGTCTGAATGAAGTGGAAGCTGACTCCATTGCTACTTCTCCAAAGCAAGGCTTCCTACCTGACCTAGCAGATTTGCTCCAAAATGCCTGTTGGTATATACTCGCCTCTGTGTCTGGAAGCAGTTGCTGCGTTGCAACCCAGAGCACCACCAGAGGCACTTACTGCTTTGTTTCCTGATTTACACGATCTCTGTTTGCAGAGTATAGTGCTTTAGCATCAAGAAACTTAGGAGGAGCACATCAGTGGAGTTTCTGCCATCTTTGTGCACAGAGATACAAAGGCCAGGCCATATCAAGTCTGAATGAATATTCTGAAAATCTGTAGAAAATGTGGGTGATTCCAACCTTTTAATAGTGGTTGGGGTTTTTTTGTAGAATTCTAATAAAAATAACTTCAGTTCTGATGGAAACATTCACCAGCCGCATGAAGTCTGGCAGCCTTCTGAGGCTTCTGGGTCTGTCTCACATACAGCTCAGGGCTGAAATGAGCAGTGTCTAAACAGCAGCTAGATGACTTACCTAGACAATAACTTTGCTAAAATTTAAAGGCAAGTACATTTCTGTTCGGATTATCTTCATACTCATAGTTGGAAAGTCTCTTAAGTCATCATAGTGAATAATGACAAGACGATGTAGTTTGTCCAGTCAGCATTTAAATGCACTTTCTTACATGTCTCTTAACATTGTTTGTGGGTACTGGTACATTGTATTCATGGTTAGTAGCTTATTTTACACACTCACACATTTGAAAGGAAGAACCAAGCCTTAAACCACTTTTGGCTTGCAAAAATCATCAGCAACAATTGATACAGTGCTTTTTTTCTTCTTAGAGTTTCAAGGAAAGAATGAGCATTGCTTGGTTGTACTGTTATGTATTAGACTCTCAAAATATGCACAGTATTAAATAAATTCTTCAACATATTAGTATTTTATTAATGAGAGTCAAAGTTCTGCCCTGCACAGTATAAAGCACGTGGTTTTAAAACATTTGTCAGTCTTTGGGGAAAAAAAAAAAGGTAACATCCAGACGCAAATCTGATAGCTGAAAGTGCATTTAAATGCCAGGACTTTATTTCATTTAAATAAATAAAAAAAAGAAATTCACTTCTGCTGCCATTATGAGAATCTTCTAAGAGACTAAATTGATGTGAATCACTAACCTAATTACTGTAATGTCAGAGCACTGTTTAAATGCATAGAAACTTTTATTTTCCATGCCTAGCTTGTTCTCTAATTATTAATGAGATCTGGCAATGCTTCTTGTGTAAGCACTGACCATAAATTATACTTAGACCCAATACATTTGGAAGATAGAGACAGGGCATCTGACACTTCTCAGTTACTGATTCTGCTGTCATTAGCGTGCGTAAAGTCAGTGGCAAGGTGAGAAGAGGGTCAGGGCTAAATCCTTCCCAAGCCGGGAGGCTGCGGAGGAAGGCAGCAGGCTCTTCCCCTGCTCGCGCACCCATACCCCAGCCTCTTGGCATGAGTGACAGCTGCTGGCACCCATAAGCAGCCACTAACACTGGAGAGCTCCATGGGTTTTTAATGGTGGAGCTAGCCTTGATCTACAGCTGCCAGATCAAGTGGGTCATGTATTAAAAGAGTCAGTGAACAAAGCAGCATGAGAGATGCTCATTAACTCTTCAGTCATTATCAACCAACTGTATCCATGTAGATGCCTCTACAGAAAGTTAATATCGATATACCGATGTCTGACCTGTGCAGATCAGCCCAGCTTCTTTTATCTTAATCTGTTTTGAGCGCTCAGTACCATTAGAAATCTAGCCACTCCTGTGCCTGGCTTCTTTTATTAGTCTAAATTAAGGCATTAATTTTAGTTATTAAAATTATCTTTATAGTAAGCTTACAATGAAGATGCTCCTAAGTATTATGAGTCTATCCATGGGCTGAAATAGCTATCTGTGGAGTTGAAAATACTCTGATTTTATGAGGTGTTTTTTCACTTGAAGGAAAACATAGCATTAGTGCTGTTCTTTGAAGAAATAACTGTTTTCATACAGTTCAAGAGCATTATAGATCTCTGTTGTATGCAACAGTACTTTCAAGATTATGCATTCAATCTTCAGGTTGGCATTGTCTTGCTTTTGGGACTTAATGTTTAAATTTTATGTTACAGCATTCACGTGTTTGTCTCTTCCCGTATACAGAAGTTTTTATTAACCTTTGAGTGCTCAATTGTCTACTAATTGTCCATTAAAAGCAATTTTATATATTAAGCTCTTGAAGGTGGACTGGTTAAATCACCAGCTCTAGTCATGTTTTACAGCGGTAATATGGAATTTGATTTTTAATAATGTATTTGATCCTTTTCTTTAATTGTAGCTTTCATTTTTTTTCTTCCCAAATTTATGTTAGGTTCTCATTGATTAGAACATTCCAATGCATAAATTTTCAGTTGATTGGTGCATTTAAACCAAACAGATTTTTTTGCTACCTAGGAGACTGCACGAATTCGGTTTTCATCTTTTTAAGCAATTTTGCCTTTACATATGTTTTAATTTCCTGCTGTTTGCTGTTGGTGGAAGTCTTCTATAATTACCTTTTATTGGAAATTAAGATGGAATCATGGAATTATTTTGTGCTTTGTTTTACTAGTTACAAAAGCCTAGATGTGTTCATAGAATTAAGTTTAATGAAGTTTAACAATTTATGGAGAGATTTTTTATGATTTGTTATCCAGAAGTTATATTGCACAGTTAAAATGCTGAGCTACCCAGATGAGAGCTACAGAACCAGTCAGGACTAGTCTCCTGAATGAAGGTCCTATGAACCTCTCTTTTTTAATTGGATTATCAGAGGTGAGAAAAATAAGCTTTGTTCTTTACCTCTTTTTTTTTTTTTTCCTCTTGAATAAACTAAGTATTAATTGAATCAGCTAAACCTTCTGTACCTTCAGGAGGGACAGTGTTTCTAACTAAAACTTTCAGGTGTGAAAGTGTTTGCAAGTTTCCAGTTCTCACCATTGTTGCTGAATTTAGGTGTTTTTGAATGCTAAAACATGATTATAAAAGTACATCAGGTTCCTGTTGTTATATGAATACATTTCAATATACAGACATTGTGTAGAAAAAAGATGAGAATTCCCTATATGCTCAGGAACCAGAAGTTCCTGAACATCCGAACTCAGGAACAAAAAGAAACCTAGATGGAGATTTTTATTAAAAGCCACTGGTTAATAGTATTCTTACAGTTTTAGGGACCCTGTTTCTCATTTGTTTGTTTTTCTGCATGCTTCATGTTGACAGAACTACGCTGGAACAAGAATCTGGAAAGAAGCGCTCAGAATATGCACTGGAGTTTGGCAGCAAACTAACGTATCTATGCCAAGCAAAACATGGGGTGGAGAAGGAACGTCGTTTTCCTAGAGAACCAGGTCTTCTAACACAAGTTTAGTCCCTGTCCCCTGCTTTTCATCTCTCTGTCCTGCCTCCTGTTAACAAACCTAGTACTAACACTACAAACTCTTGAGGTGTTATGTCTCTCATAAAATGCAGTGGAGTTTTCATAATAGAAAAGAAGAGCCAATGTGGACAGATGGAAGGTGGATATTCACTTTACAGTAGATGATGTGTTTTGTTCTTTTTATAGCTATATGGAGTTATATGAAAATGCAAACACAATGTGTTTATGTATGCTATTCTAACTATACTTTGGGGTATGTTGTTTATAGCAAGTTCATGTTTAAAATGACTCAGCTTATGTTTGCAAAACAGGTGTTCTTATCTAATATTTCTAGTCTAGAAGATAGTGTTGAAAAGGCTGGAGGTTGCAAATTCTTAGATGTAGCTACTCATAGGCTTCTAATTTGCTTTTCATTTTTGACATTATTACTGTAAGTTACTTGAGGAGGGGTCTGGTTTGGTTGGGTAAGTTTATATCTCGATAGTTAAAAGACATTATTGCTTCAGAAGGCAGGTTTTCAATATATGCTAGAATTATGATAATGTGCTTGTATACATATTTATCCAGTTCTTTTATCACCAAGCAATTTTCAGAGGCACAGCCCAGCCTCTGCAAAGTAGTTTTTAAAATAGCTGTATTGCTCGTCTCATTCATGGCAATTAACATCTCTCATTCCCAAGATTGCACAAGGCAAATAAATAATCATGGCAGGAGTTATGTAACTTGGAAGCTGTAACTTAACAACAAGATAAACAAATGTGGCAGAGATCGCTCTTTTAACAGGAGTTTACAGAAGCTTATTAAATGGCTTGTGTGATGTAGTATCTGCAAGAACTGGGACAGGAGCGACGCAGGAGATTTCAGTTTCTAAAATGTGTATCAGATTTTTGGTTTTTTTAGGATAGGGATGTGTCTCTCTAATATGAAGAGTGCCTTACTACCTTTTCTTTCTCTCAGTCATCCATCTGGCTTCTTTCATTCTGTCTTGCCTGTGGTCCTGTTACAGGAGGAGGGCAAGGCTTGCCATTTCTCTGCTCGTGGATTAAACCAGTCCTGCAACTTGGCCGGGCTCTTACATTTTTGGTGCTCGCAGTTTTCAAATGCAAATGCTTCATACCTAAAAGTATCTTTGCAAATAAAAAGCAGTTGGAAAGAGGATTGTATGGCTTTCTGTAGGCTCGTGGGTTAGTCTATACACCTTGCAACAGAAACAGTAGGCAGCCCATTTTTAGAAGTTCATCCCATTTCTAATCCACTTCAGTCCGATTATAAAACTTAGAAACATCTTTCCTACGGAATTAATGCGAGATTATGACCATCATGTTTGTTTTGTTCGCCACTTTTTTTTATTGTCAAGTTCTTCTCCCTTAATCATCATAATGGTCGGTCCATCTTCATAAACTTGTTTGTTTCCTGAGAAATAGCTTTTCTTGTGATCTATGCAATTAATGCAATTAATTCTCCTCTGCTGCAATTTTTGCTACCTGATAAATGTATGTCTTTGGGTTGTCTTTGCTAGATCTCTTGGTTTAATTCGCTCCTTGGGTAAAATCCCAAATGAAACCATGCATTATGAATACATTGTGGAAATAAGCCTTATTTTGAAAAGCAACACTTTCTAAATGTTTCAGTGTGTCTTAAAATGAACCATACCTAAACAGGTTACTTAGCAAACCACTATCTTCACAAGCCCAGATCCCTTTTTTTCATTACAAAGGGGCCACTCAAGCATAAGTGCTTTGATTATGCAAAATTGATATTGTCTTATGGTCACTGCCATAAATAGAAAAGACAGGAGAAGCAGTGATGTCTGTGACTTTTGCTATTTTTAATATAGGAAATAATATTTTTGATTCAGGAAATAATATTTTTGATTCACAAGACAGTTGTATCCTTTTAAAAAAAGCACAGAACCAATGCCCTAACAACAATTTCATGTTTCAAATGACAAAGTTATTTGCTCCACATGGAGCAACTGCAAATCACAGGTTAAGTTTTCTCAGTTTTGAGAGGGGAGAGGTGGTGAGTGATGGGGCTGGAAGCAGACAGTGCAAAATTCCAGTCTGGCATCTCAAAACCAGGCAAACTTCTCAAGACTGAAGCCTGTTTATGCTCTACGACTTCCTGTGGGAATCATAGCTGGCTTGATTTCTTTTCCCCTCAGGGCCATACAGAAACAGTTAACTTCAGTTTGTGTCCTGACCTGTGGTCATGTTCTGTGAAGAAGAGGAGAATGAAGAAGGGAGGAAATTGTTTTGTACTAACAACTGGTAGATTCTATCCTGGAGGAAGTTGCAGTTGTGTTTAAGATGAGCTGGAAGTACCTCTGAAATATAGACTTAAGGACAGCAGCCAATAGGTCATCACAAAGGTTGCAAACAACATATTCATTTCCTTTCCTTTTTCATTAAGGAAAGTCTGTTAACCAGAGTATTGAAGGAAAATGTCTTTGAAAAGCCTCATTTGTCATTACTGTACTTTTGTAATAGGTAATTAGAAATATCTCATTTAAATTTTTCATTTTTGCCTCTTGTCCCTTTGATCTTATATCCTTTTAATTTTTGTGTACGCAAGAGTTTCCATGCCCTTAAGCCAAACTGTAATGATTTTGTTGGAGGCAAATCCTGGATCCCTTAGATTTTAGGAAAGTCATGAATTATAAATTGTTCTTGCTTAGCCTGGCCTGCCAGGAGTCACACCAAAAGTACAGGACTTGCTGCTTCCATCCACAGTGCATGTTCGCAGTGCCTGCTGCTCTGATGGCAACAGCATGTCATTCAATACCTACCGCTGTGGGATCTGATGTGGCAGCTGCAGTTGGCTGTGTGTCTGTGATATATGGGACTCTCTGGAGAATGTGGTCATAGGTATTATAACGGGGCAGTTTACTATGAATGCACATGGTTTGCAGTCACCCTTACTGTTCACTTCCATTGCCGTAAGTATTTGGAAGCAAAGTTAGGCTGTGCACAGATGTAACTCAGTAACGGTATCTTGCTTGTATGATGAGGAGGTTTTTTGTATTCTCTTTGAATAGATAACATGCAATAACATGTGATACAGACATCCTTTTAATTCAGATATCCTAGTGAGTGGTTTGTTATTTCAGGTAAACAGTTTTATCATTTACAAAGTCAGGAAAGGACATGGTGTGTCATTTGTGTAAATAAGTGCAACTGTTGTGACATCAATCATGTTTTGTCTTAATATATTTCATTATTTGGGAGTTTAGAATATCACATCCATGTAATAACTGGTACAGCCTGTGGTCTTTGCCCAAATGCATCTCCATTTAGTGGAGGGTATGCTAATGTCCTGGATCAGTAGGGAGCTGTACTTGCCATTCATGCTCTTTCTACTGTTTCCATTGAGTCAATTCACTATATTGTATTGGTATAAAAGAACTGTTTGGTTTTTTCCTAAACATTGCTGCATCTTGTCCCCTTCTCCTCAGGGGAAAAAAAAAAAAAAGGTTGGTTTGGGGTGGCAGGTTTTTATGACCCCTTACTTTTGAACTCTCTTACAGTATGAGAAGATTTGTTAGGCTTTGTCTTGACACAAAAGAATTATTTTAAACAAACAAAGCTAAGCCTACATACCTTCTCTTCAAGTCAAAATTAGGTAGAGGGTCATTCCTTAGGGCTCTTAACATTTGTGCCTCTCAATATTTAATGCTCAGGACTCTCACTAGAAAATCCGTGTTTCAGTGCTGAGTGTCATCAAAAGTAAAATTGGAAAAGTGTAATGTGTGTTATGGTGGCTAGAGGCTCTGGAAAAATCCTAAATCTTCTCTTCCAAAACTATGAACATGTATTTATTAAGCCAAAAGAAATTAGCTCTCAGTAGGATTTCTCTCTCCAACTGTTTGAAAAGTCCAGTTTCAGAAAGCCTCTTAGAAATTATCTATACCGATCTAGAGAGTGAAGCTCTTAAGTCATTTTATAATAAATGTAAGGTATGGCAGAGCTTTTCTTTCCCTGTGTTTTCCTTCCCTCTGCTTAGTGCAGAAACATAAGGAGTGTAATTCTCAGGTGTGGTCAGAGCCCTGAAGTCATACAAGGATTGTAACAGAGAAATCTGAGCCCCACAATGAGGTTATCCTTTGTTACAGATCTTTCCTAACTGCCCTATGAGCTTGCTTGTATTTCTTTCTTCTGCTAGGAAGTGTACACCAGGTGAAGTTCACCTTGAATTATATACTTGCTTCACGAGTCTCTCTCTCCCTTCTTTCTGAAGGGAAATTGAGGCATCGTTCAAGCAAAGCTATATCCATGAGTTTCAGCTCTAGCTGAAGTACAATTTGTGCCATCCTATTTTAAATCAGGCTTCAGTTTAAAATTAAAGGGTCTTGCTTGATCTCAGGTGCAGGATGTTAAGGTGAGCAAGATTCCTTTCAACCTGCATAGAGGGGTGAGCTGATGCAGGGCAGATACTTTTTACGTAGAGAGGTGTTACAGCACTGTCTCCCTGTGGAAGCATTATTTTAGGCAATCGCTTTAAAATTTTAGCAGTGTGTGTTGACTGCATTTCTTGCATTTTTAAAAAAGACTGCCAGCCAGCAAATGACATGACAAAGAAATGGCAGCTGCCGAAGGCATCCTGCTGTTTCAGCAGTTCAGGCTGCTGGGACTGACTTTCTAGGACAGTTTTCAGGGGGACATCCCAGGACCTGGGACTGTTACAGCTGTAACAGCTTCTCTTCTTAATTAGTGCTTTAGAAAGTGAGAAAATGATGGAGTTTCTTCCCTCACCCCAGAGTAAACCTCATATAAACAGGCTCACAAGCAAGTCTCCTTAACTGAGTGACGTCTTTGGTACAGCACTGTTACTGGCATTTCTGGTAGTGACTCTTGCCCTTATGCAGACTGCTGGTAGAGCTGTGGCACAGTGAGCAGTGAGGACCATTGGTACACAAATGTGAAACTGGAATTCTGCAAAACAAGAAAAAACTTGGTTCTGTTAAAGTAAGAAATGTTCTCCTGTCGCTGTTTGTAGATGTTTCAGTTCTCCCGTCAGTTAAGACTGGAGTGGCAGAAGACAGAAAGACCAGTCTGTGTGGTAAAGACCAGTCCTATGGAGAAAGGTGATAGATTAGATGACCCATTCCTCTATTGCTAATATCCGTTTTATCTAAATACAATTCATTCTAATACTTTCTGACAGAATAAACAATCAGATCTCAGTGGAGAAAATGATGCAGCTGGCCCCTGCATGCATACTCAGAAAAGGGCCTGGCCCAGAGAGCGAGAGTATGCCAGCTGTAAAACACATGAATTTTGTCTTTCTAAAAGCCTTTGGAACTTTTGGGACTGGTCAGATTTTTTAAAATAGTTTTTCTTCCTAGGTAGAGGTGGAGCAAAAATTAAGAAAGAAAGATTTTTCTGGGAGTGTAATTCATTTACTTTTTCATTCATTTACTTTTTTGTCTTTCCATGATTCCATTTTTGTGACTGGAATATATTTGGCTCCAAAGGATGTGGGAAGAGGTTCAGCTTGAGCTATAATTGGAATATAGGGCAGAATAAATACTTAAAGGTATGTGCTTTTTGTTTTACTACTTTAGAGAGGGAGCGTACAGAAAGAGATGGCGACTAGTCAAGTTCATGGAAGAAAAATCCACTGAGGGACACAAAGATACAACCTGTGCTTCAAGAGCTTTGTGAGAACTGTATTGGTAAAGGATAAGAGAATTTGAACAACCTATCACTACACACTTGCCTTTCCTGATAAATCAGTTTTGGCCACTGTCAGAGAAAGGATAGAGGCTATATGGAGCTTTGTTCTGACCTGGGACAACTGGTCTTATGTTCTTAATCCATTTCATTTCATCCAATAAGCTGTCAGTAAGACTGTGGACCTCTTCAGAATATGTCTCTGAAGAGCTCCTCACAGAAAGATTTTATTCTTTAAGAGTTATTATCATATACAGGTAGTCCTTTATTCATTTCCAGGTCTTCAAGAATATTAGCAACTTACTCAAAATTTTAATTGGAGTAGCGTATTGAAGACTTTTTAAAAATCCTGAATAATTTTAATGTATCTTAATAATGGACAGTACTAGCTAATTACATAGCAGAGTAATTGGATCATGCTATATAAAGGAGCTAGTCTGCTAGATAATTCCCTAATCTGTGTCTATAGTTGGGGTTTAGGATTAATCCTGTGTCTAAGGCAGTTTACATAATAAAAATTTAAGGGAGCAGTGTAGAGCATGATAGAGGAGACTTATTCTGGGATGGATGAGCAGAGCCTGGGCTACATCTTTCATAGCACACTGTGATGGTCTTTGCAAACACAGTACCGTGTGATTTGCCAAACCTTCAGATTCCTTCTCACATAATAATTGCACCAATAAGAAAACAATAAATACCATCATACAAATTTAGAGCTTAGTATGAACTTTTCTTATCGTTTTTATTACCGTCCTGAAAGTAAGGTGTTCTTACTGAAAAGGTGCAGTATCTTCTTTAACCTGACTGAATTTGATCTCAACTTTTCCTTCCAAATAAGGTCTGTCTTTGGGAAAATATACATATAAAAAGAATTGGCATCACACAGATATTTTAAGTGCTCAATGTTTTTATTTACAGCTTTGAAGGCATAAGAGAATTGCTTACTAAATTTCCATACGGTACCAAGCTGGGAGGGGATCCAAGCACTTTATAGCACAGAATTGCAATTCAAAGCATTCTTGACAAATTGAAAAAAGTGTCTGATATGAAAAGCTATATTTGATTAAGGGGAAATCAAAGTACTACTCTTAGGGGAGAAAATTCGTGTATAGAAGTTAGAGAATGACCCGTTAGATAGCAGTATTGCTGTTGTAAACCTAGCGGTTTATAAGTCCCCCTTTGTGAATCATAAACTGAACATGAATCAGTAATGATCTGCCATTGTGGAAACAGGCAAGCCTCATCCTGGGATGTGAAAGCAGGAGTGTATTCAGAAATAGGAAGTAATCCTTCTGCTCCGTGTTAATAAAATCTCTGCTGGAGTCCTTTTTTTACTTTTTGACATAAACTTCAAGAAATGTGGGGACCGGCTGGGGAGAATCGAGAGACGCACAGAAGGAAGGCTCCAGATTCTAGAAATTGTAACTTATGAAAAGAAATGTAAGGTTATTGTGGGTGTTAAGAATAGAGAAGAGAGGACTTAAGACATGGTAGGTCTTCCAATGCATTAAAGAAAAATGAAGAGAAAGGCAAGAAACTTCCCCCACCCCCCTCACTCCCCAAGGACAGTTCAGCTTCTGTTGCAGAAAGTGAGATTTATATAAAGCATTAATAAAAACTTCCCAAAATAAGGACAGTGGGAGACTCTCTCATTTAAGTTCCATAGAATTCAATGACATCTCCATCACTAAGGGCTCTTATAAACAAGATATACAATCATCTGCCAAAAATGGGTTACGTATTTTTAATCCTTTGTTGTGGTAGGAGTCTCGAGGGAAGAGGACTGCTTGAAGTCTCTTCTAACTATTTTTTCTATTATTTTTTGCAAGTATTACCCATACAATAACAAAATGCTTAGGACTAATCATTTTTCTCTCTGAAAAGGTATAGATTTCTTTTTTACAAACTTCTTGGCAGTGATTAAAAAAACATGGGTTCCACTATCAAATTTGATGTACAGTTTGCAAAAGTACATGTACCTTGCTGAAGGACAATGCAGTTTGGGCTTCTACCATAAACATGCTTTTGTGAATTTTCCCCTTTGGTCATATATATATTAAAAACCATGCAAAGTAAATATGTTTAATGAGTATTCATAGACTGTTTCCCCAAGGGGAAGGGTACTATTAGGTGCTACCACGCTACAAGTGCTGCCCTTGAGTTGGGAAGAGGAGCAATAAACAGGTTGAAACGTTTTATAATGCAGAGTGGAAGAAATACCTTAGCATTTGAACTGATTTAAAGACTCTTGAAACTAGCAATTTTCATACTTCAAAAATATGCTTCTGTAAATCTGCAGCTACTATTAAGACAGCAAATTCCTGAGCATCTGTGTTAGCAGCAGGATTTACATCTTCCCATGGCAGCGGGTGGGGTCAGGGGGTGGGGAGGAAGAGGAGCGAAAAACAGTGCCCAGGGCCCGAAATTCAGTGCAAGTGCAGACCTAGACAATAGTGCTATATGTACCTCACAAAAACTAGAGGCAGCATTAAAGTGTCAATTAAAACTGTTAACATTGTCATGGAATGAGCGCGTGGCAGGTCACTTTGTCTGACATTCTTGCAAATGGTATGCACTGGGCATAAACATAAGATGTTACAGTCATGCTTTTCCGTTTCAAAGTTAGATGAAAGAAGAAAAGCCAGGTAGACAATATTCCCAAATATTCTACCCATTCCCTCCAGCTGTTTACTGGGGCCCAAAGGAAGCTATCCCGTTGGAAAATATGCCCTCCAAATTACTGAATATGAGATTTTCTGTTCAGTCATTGTTTTAATGTTTATCACAAAGACCATGGAAAAACATGGTCTCTCTCTTTGATGTCACACTGTCTTTTTTGTGCGTTTTCGTTGGCATAAAGATTGGAATATATTTTCAGACGAGCCTGCGTGTGTCCGTAGGCATATAGAGAGGGAGAAGAGCCGTTTGGGCACCGTGCTTGTGACAGAGCGTTTACCTGAATCTTCAATAGTTACAGCATTTTGCTCATTGAGCTGTTTCCAGCGTTGGCAGAAGTTATTCTTGAGGGAAAAATCTAAGCATCAACAAAATGTGTTTCTGGTTAGATAATAAAACCTTGGTGGAGTTGATCAGTTGGCAGTCTTCCAAATCAGAATCTGACGCGCACCTGCTTCATGTATTTGTTTTATGCAGCTTCTCATTTAACATACTGTAATGTTCAGGGAAAGCAATCAGGTTCTACTAATCAAATTGCTAAAGCTGTCTTTATTTAGTTCAAGAAACTGCAGACGGTAATGCCAGGCCGCAGTTACAATACAGGGGTTCTCTCCAGAGGATTGGAATATAATTAGAGATATGCCAAATTTTTTCAATAGAAATTCTCTGAAACAGACGCCTGTAGGCACTTATGCTTTTGGTGGCTAAAATTGCTCTGTGGGGATGAATATTAAAATACAGCAGAGTTGAGATATTAAAAGACAAACAGACCCACTACAACCTCACTTTGTTTATTCATGTTATTCACATGGATAAATATTAAAAATATTAAA
The DNA here is from genome assembly GCF_964289735.1 of Phaethon aethereus. Classification (NCBI taxonomy): domain Eukaryota; kingdom Metazoa; phylum Chordata; class Aves; order Phaethontiformes; family Phaethontidae; genus Phaethon; species Phaethon aethereus. Next base: position 13,080,833 of record NC_138584.1, read on the forward strand.
AAACCAAACCCCAAAATATACAAAAAACTCAGACTTAAAAATAAAATAATGTTGTTTAGACCAGCTTAAAAAACATACCCTCTTCATCTGCCATTTCTCCTGAAATCTTTTATCACATAATCATGTTCTGCCTACAGACAAATTTGCATGTCTTTTGGAATCCAGGAGTCCTTCTATTTGAACCCATTATTGTGTGTGTTGTTATTTGCAGTGACTTGAATCAACAGAATGTTATTAAATAAAAAAATGTGATCTAAAAAATAATAAAACTCTAATTGTACTTGGTGATACACTGTGAGATATATTATTAAAGAAAATAATCAAGCAACAGAACTTCATAGGATGGCTAATGAATTAATACAGCATTTATTTCTACTTTTTTGACTCTTCCCAGACTTCTCAAATGAGCCTGTCTAGTAACAGCAGTGGAAATCATAGTTGAATTCCAGTTCACTTACTAACAGGGATTTTTGGTAACAGCTTTTAGGTATGTAGGCAGGTATATATAATACATATGGAAGTACTTATCTGTCCATCATATTCCTAATTGTTACGATAATCTGGGTAGATGGCTGAAGAGATCCTTTGCTTAAATCTGTGATTTTTTAAAGTTTGATTTAATTGTCTCTGAAGGTAGCTGAAAAAGTATTCTGTCCTGCTTCAAATTCCAGGTGATTTTCCTTTCTAGTTAACCTTTGTTTTCTGCTTCATAACTGTAATTTTTAATTGTTTAGTTGCTTGTATTTGCAGTGACATTTTTGACTTTTTGACAAAATCTTGACAAAAATTTTGGGACACAACTGTGTCCCAAAATACATTCTTGAGTTTGGAGGTTCGGGTGGGAGTTTGGAAGTGCTTTTCTGTGCAGCACTGTTTGAACTGCAGCTGCCTGCCCACTGACAGGTTCGGAAGTCACTGTCAGTAAGATTTAAAGTTGCTGTCATGTTTACACAGACACATAGAAGGGTTGAGAGAGGATTGTGATTTTGTTGAAATTAAGTACCAACAGTTACTGGACCATAGCATGTGTGTTGGTTATGATTAATGTTTGACATCTGCATCTTTTTGAGATATTTTAACCACTTTTCTTGTCAGATGAAAAGTGCACTGCAATATATTTCTAATCATGGGGTTTTTTTCAGTGTACTGAGGTTTCTAGTGTTGAGACTGAGCTTCTAAAGTCATGTAAGTACTTAGTTCTGAACCCTCAAAGTGATTTTCAAATATATCTGGGCAGCTGGGGATTATGTATATCAGTGTTAAAAATCCCCCTAGACTAAACAAATTTTTAAACTATTAAATAATGTCCCTTGGCGCGTTCTGTGGTTTCTATTTTGATCCCGTGGTAACTGGTGATGAGTACTGCCAATATGGATATGTCAAAGGAATTGTTTGCCTTTACATACGAAAATTGCTACCAAAATTGAGAAAAGTTTCAGAAACTCAAAGGTTTTGTCATAGGCATTTTTACTTCTGACAGTTATTGAGCTATTAGGAGCAAAGACTTGAAAATTTAAATACCATTTTTGACGAAGTTTACATAGATTTTATTAAAGTTCAAGAATGAAAAAGATGACACCAGTCTGATTCTGCAGAAAGTTTTTATCTTTAGTTCTGTCTTTAAACTATTTTGCTGTTTGCTGAAATTTTGTGCGCTTTCTTTCAAAACCTAGCCCTACCTTTGCTGTTAATTTTTTTACATTATATTACAATTATTTTACATTATATTACAATTATTTACAATAATTAATTTTTTATCTTGATGCACATGTCCAGTATGGCCAACTCATACATGAAAATTTTAACAAAGGTATTTTTCAATGAAGTTTAATGACAAATATTAAAAATATTGGTCATGTTCCTTCAAAAAAAACATTCCCAAGAGACCTCAGAAAAAGAGCTGCAGGGCTGAAGAGCTCCAATTCAAAGCTATGGCTGTGTACCTGGACCCTTTCAGGGCCCAGGATAGGACCTTCACACAGTAAGGCAAAGTGTGAATCAGAGCAGCATGTCCCGAGGTAGTCCAGCAATGCTTTTCTGTGCTCCACTGCACTGTGTAGACATAGCTATTGCTAAAGAAACCAACTTATACAATACTTCTTCATTTTTCTTTTAAATGAACGAACATTGCAGTAATATTTTTATGGAGCAGGTTTGATGGAAGCTGTGGATGCTGCCTCCGTGGTAATTAGTTGGAGAATAAGATTAGGTGTGTGCATGTAGCTGGATCAAAATGCTTAACTGAAAGTTCTGGCAGTCTTTACCCAAAAAAGAATTTGTAAGTTTATGAAATCAAGATTTCTGGAATTTGGTATACTGTATTGGTAAGGCACTGGTTTGTCAGGGAAGAAAAAAACCACCAACACAACCCTACTACAACTCTTAAGTGCATCTTTCTTATTGAAACTAGCAATATCGATGTACACTAAGTAGACTAATTTTATGAACATCAGACTGGCAACGTTTCCTTTCTTGAAACCTCAACACATACTAAGAGAAAGAAAGGAGCATACAAAGATAACTAAAAGGTAAGCCATACAGAATACCATTCTTAACATCCTGTGAACTGGTTAAGTTATAGAAAAGGCAATTTCTTATACAGGAAGTGCCTTTACCATATAAGAAAATGCAGTTACCGCTGCCTAATGAAAGAAGTAATTGCTGTCCACTTTCAGTGAAATCATCTTTTTAGGACTGCCTGAAGACTGTGAAAAGTTAAGATTCTATCATGTAGAACCACAGGTTCACAGTTCAAGCACATGTATCTCAGGCTGATCTTAAACTACATGGAATGACTAATTTACCACCACTAATTTCATCATTTTAATGCCTATTAGCAAGTAGTAGACGTTCCTTAAAGTACTTGCCAAAAAGCTTCATTTGATACTATTAATTCTTCCTCCTTCAGCTAAGCTGTTAATAACAACAGGAAATTAGGACCTCAACCCTTCATTTTATATCTGTGAGAAGTAGATAAATCTTACACTCTGTTTTAGAGATTTCCTATGGGAACAAACAACACTGGACCTCCATGAGATGATGATTGTGTCCTTTTGCCAAGATTTTTCAAATACCTAAAAGTAGGACAGAATTTGTGTAGGAATCCAACCGAATATACTCTAGAAGGTTCACAGCACAATCTGTTCAGATGTTATATTGTGTGGTTTGAAAGTGTTAACAGAAGCAATTGTTGGTTTTGGTTTTCTCAGATTCTTCAGGGAAATAGATGGGGGCTATCAGAAAGCAAGTAGAAGCTTGACAGTCGCCATCATTATGTTTTTCGTACTGAAAATTTGAGACTTTGTTGTAGCCAGTTTTGTATCTTTTTAGATCCTCCATTATATCCCCTTGTCTCAGGAAGAGTACGTGTTCGGCTTTCTCCAGAGGAGTTTGCTAAGCTGCGTGTGTATTGCATGGAATGTTTGCAAATCCGTTCCTTTCAAAGAGCGATGAAAGTCTTTAATCAGACGTGCCCAGTGTGGCAGTCGCCATCACTCACAATATAGTAGTGCTGGTATCTTGCTTTCATGGTAAAAACAGAATAGAAAGAAGATACTTTTCACATAATTTCGAGACTTTCTCTTTTTGTGGGAAATTTGTATTTTTTTCAGACACAGAGAAAAATATGCCTAGAAACCTGTGCCTCAGTCCTGTGGAGGTAGTTCTGTGCAGCAGAGCCACAGTCCTATGTGCTCAGTTGGCTCTGTGACCACTTCTGCTTTTGTTCTGGTGTTTTAAACAGTGCTGGCATCACAACAGCTTTTTGTTGTTGTTTCCTGCTTATAATCAGTTTATTTGCTATGTACATACTTACATAATGCTAATTGTGTTTGATGATTGCTGCCACATTCACTAAGGGGGATTGAGTGTACCTTGCTACAACAGCAAGAATACGGACGCGTTTTGCTGTGCTCTGACTTTGCCAGAAATATCTTATGACTCTTTTGAAATAAAATATAGCTGTTTGTATTACCAGGATTGCATTTTTTGACTTTGATGCCCAATCCTGTCTTGAGTTATGATCCTGTGTGGGTGGACGCTGCCCCTCCTGACTGCCATTTCAAAATATCGCCGGACGTTGTAAACTGTATACTGCGAGTCACGGCCCCTCACAGCTCTGTATGCACCAGGCTGCAACGCGCTTTAAACACCTCGCTTTGTTTCCCTGTGTTTTCAGCAGGCATTGAGATGACTCTAAATCAAAATGCGTATATCTAAATCCCTCTGATACTTGGACTGGTTTGAAATCCAGGTCCAAATTTTGGAATTACTGATTGAAACTGAGATTTTGATAGTGAATAAATACATTAGTATATATTAATTTATTAATATATATTAATATCAATATATTGATCCAAAATATATATTTTGATATATATTTGATATATTCAAATATGTAAATTTGGATACAATATGAACTTGCCTCTCTGGCAGGACTGTCCTGTTACTTTCTTGTGGGTTTCCTCCTGTGGTAAAAGCCTAGGACAAAATTAATAGTAAGCCAGAAAATGCTCTCTGTACACAATCTATTGTTGTAATTTTAGGGAAGCATTTTGATGCGTCCAGTTTTCTGCTGGATTTTTGAAAAGCTCCCATAAATATTCTATTTTAGTCACCTAGTAAATTTGAAATTTACCTGTGTGCCTTACAGGGTGTCATAATCAGTTACCAGGTCAGTCATCTGTAGTGACATTACTACCAATGAATAATACTGTAAGCTTAGATATTAGCTGTTGATGACCTTGCAGTCAAGGCATACTCAGGAGATGCACTGTGGCAAGGGGAAAATTTGTCTCCTTTACTGTTTTTGTGATTTTGCTCCTGCTTTGTCTACTTTGCATTAATATTCATTTATATTTCATTCCCCTGTATGTGATATGATACTGCTGTGGGAAGACCAAACATAGCTTTTATTCTAGGTCATAAAGGATTCTCTTTTAAATTTTTAGAAAAATAGAAATAATCTACAATAATTATTTTCACAGTGAAGTAATTATAACCCATCCTTTAGTTACCTGTCAATGAAAATGATACACGTTAGTTACAACAGTATTAACACTGCTTTGCTTACCGGGCTGGTTTTTTTCTGCAATATAATTTGTGTATGTGTGATATGTCAAGGGAGATGTAATCTGAAGGTATGTTTTTTGCATATTAATGTTATGCAAAGCATTAAAAATTAAATAATAATCTCTTTCAGCATTATTGTTCATAACCTTATGACAAAGACAAAAAAGTCTTAGCATGCAAAAGAGTTAGGAGGGCTAGAGGATGCACAAACAGGTAAAATGTGAAAACTGATAGAACAGTTGTGAACCAGCCATGTCTTTTGGGATACAGACGTCAGGGAGCAATGTTAAGCACTTCATCATTCCTGCCCTCCAGTGTCTGATGTTTCTGATTTCTTCTTTATTGATTTCAACTAAAGAAAATATAGAAGAGTATAGAGGTGACCCATTTTGTTGACAGATACACGTGTTAGTCTTGTACACCCAGCAAATAGTTTAGATGTCAGGAATAATGGCTCATAGGTAAGAGATAAACACAATTTTCTTTCTAAACCTAGTGAATCAGCCGGCAGAAGTTAAAGACACAGTCTGCTTTCATAGTTTCCATAAGTAAACCATAATCTGGAAATTGATTCATGATCTGTAACACCCTGCATATTCCAGTCTTTATGAATTTCTCTTGCTCACTTCTGTTTGAGACTGGAATGAAAAATTATTATATGCAGAGACGTAAATCTAGAATTATAATTACGTATCCAGTAATGAAAGGGGAGAAGACCATTAGAAAATATTCTAATTTTTTCTGTGATTACAAGCACAGTGTTAGCCTGGATGTTCTAAGTCAAAGTTACAGAATTACAGAAAAAAAGTAACATTAAAAAGATTGAAAGTGCAAAGTTACCCAAATAACCTTAATGGGGACGCTGTTCCCTTGTGGTTCTTTGACTGAGATAGTTGTGACATTTTTCTTGTGAGTTAAAGCTTTTAGAAATAGGGATTTGTGGATTTATTTTTTATTAAAAAAAGACTAAGACTAAAAACTTTTCATGTTATAGTTCTCAAACTAAAACCAAGAAAAGCTTAGACTTGTTACATATAAAGAAATCCTGTAATAATCTTTATTTAATGTGGATAAATTATTTAATTGCCAGTAAATTCTCAAAAAAAGGCTGAAAGCCCACATTAAAATAGTGCGTAAAGATGTAGGTTAAAATTAAGTCTATTTCTGTAAGTTTTTAAATGATGCTGCAGGAAACCAAACCCCTTCTGCTACTATTGAGCTGCAGTATGTGGGTGCAGGGTAATGATGGAATATTTTAAAATAAGACATTAGTCTTTAGTTAACCTTAGTGAACCAGTTAATGAGGGAACCATATTGGTGTGTACACATGGAAATGCACCAATTAAAACCCCAGGAAAAAATACATGGAGCTAAAGGAAAAATCTTATAGGACCTGAAAAAACTGTTTCTTTAAGCTTTCTAAGCAGGGGTAAAACGTCATTTATACTGCTCAGTCCCACATATGCCTAGCAAAAGATTGCTTTTTGTCCTTAGCTTCTCAGCTTCTGGTGGTAAATTCTCATTTATAAACCTAACTGGTGTAGTTCATAGGATAATAACCCAAGGAAAATTGTTTGAAGAAATATTAGGTATTTGTGGACTGTGGATAACCTAAAAGCCCTGATGGTTAAGAAAAAGAATCGTGTTTCAGAACCTTTATATCACACTCCTACCATCAAACCCTAGTGTTTTTTTCCCCCATGTATGATTGCTTCTTTTGAATCAGACCACCAGAACACCTTTCATTAGGGATTTCAATTGCTACTAGGTTTCTGTCTTTACTAAGAAACTAGAGAGGCAGTGATTTATACTTTTACACTCAATCTTGTCTTGAGACTGTGCACAGCAAAGTTGGATTAAATGATTAACAGAGCAGCCTTAAAATCATATAATGTCATTTCAATAATTATTATTTGCATTATTGTAGCTCAATTAGATCTGAGAGCACAAACATAAATACATGACCCATTTTGACTCATTGAAGGGTGATAGATTATTCATAGTAAGTAGTAATACTTGCAATGAGAACAACATTAAGAAGTGACTGGCAGTTAAATGTCCAGGTGAGAACTTGTTTAGGGACCAAGTCTTTCATAAAAACTGTTAGCTCCCCACAAAAGGGACTTAAATAGAGAGAGGAGCAAAAGTTAACTTGTGTGTTTAACTGGGCTTTCAGATAATACGCCTGCACCTTAGAAACCTTGAGGTGTATGACAAAACTCTGATTTACTTCAGTGAAGCTGAGAATTAGCTCTTTGTTCTTAATATCTTGTGTGTCCCTTACCTGATTTATTTTTAATTTTTCTGAGTTTTGTTTGTTGGTTTTTCACCAACAGTAATTGACTTTGGACACTGATGTTGCATTTTCTTTCTCTTTTCTCACAGGTGCCTTTTTACCCTCAACTTTTTTCCTTATATATGTCATAGCTGCTCTGAATATATTTCTTTAGCCTTACAATATAAGTCTACAAGGTCCATTTGTAGGGTATGACACATAGTTCAATTACAAGAGAATAAAAATTGTAGGAATGAAATGTATCAAAGAACATACATCCCTTCATTCTTCATGGAGCATTCACCAGTTTCTCACAAAGAGTGAACTCTATTAGGTTTTGAAGAGTTAAGGACACAATTTTACTGGAAACTTTTGCTTTTCCTCTTGGCGGCAGACCAATTGTTATACCCAAAATCAGGTGAATAGTGTTAAATATTTTACAACCTCAATAACATGAAGAAATAGTAGCTAACTTTTTTTTCCAACACATATTTTTCTGTCGCTGCCATTCTTATTGAAACTGTATTTCATATGCAAGACTCAAATCACCTTGTCGAAATCACAGTGCAAGCTCAAAAACTTTCCACAAGAAATAGTTGTTTGGTCAAGACATTTTTTGTTGTTTTTTTTCCTAGAGTTAAAAATTTGAACATGTTTCAAGTACCTTGTAGAGCACCAGATGAAAAACACAGAACTGACAGTAAATGAATTGTTGAAAGCCTTGCTGTTTGTTGGATAATGCTTGCATTTTTCTCGTGGTGTGGTCTGTAGCAATGGAGCTCCAAAAATTTCTTCAAATTCAACTTCGGTATGGATGTCAATAAAGACTGAAAATTATTAGTGAATTCTGTGGCATTTTCTATCCCAGACTGTATGACTATGTCTGCATTAGTGAGTAACATGGCCTCAACAAAGGAGATTGGTGTGAACTCCTCTGTTGGTCCGCAGAGCTGATCAGATGGGGCAGAGAACCTGACACCCACACTGTGTCATTTTGGAGAGTTTTGCTTTGCACTCGCTTAATCTGTTATCATGGGCTGAATGGTGGTTAGCAGTTGGAGGAGACCTTTTATCAGTTCAGTTTGGTCTAAAGGCCCTCTTCGCAATGCAAAACAAATAGCATAGCAAGTAGGTGCAATTGAGAGATGCACTTCCAGAATGTACTCCTGACCCCAGTGGAATTCCCAATGTAGGTACACCATTGAAGTCTAGTAGCTGAAGAAAAGGAATCGGGAAAACAACCTCTCTGGATCTCACTGATGAACACTCACTCCTTTGATCTTTGAAGACATAGTTGGGAAATTTATCTGTTGGGAGCGGGGCAAGAGAGTCACTTTATGTTCGTCCTTACAAGAGAAAATATTTAAAATTTCCAAACCCTTCTAGTAAAAGGAAGTGGAACTTAGTGTCAGGGGCTGTTTTGGATGTGGAGAATGGGCATAGTTCTGGCAAGTAAATGAAGCTCAATTGTAGTTGCTTGTAGTAGCCTTCTTCACGGGATGTGAGCACTTACCCTGCTTTAAAATGGTCAAAACCAAAAGTCCACTAACTGAAAACTTGGATGGAAAGAAGCTCACATGATAATGGAAAAGAGGTCCCATACTGCTGCAGATGCTGGAGAAAATATATTGACAATGTTGGCATGAACAGAATACCATGGCTCCAAATTTCAGCCCATTCTAGTCCTGGAATGAAATTTGGTTGGAGACTGTGTTGCATCTAATGATAAATCGATGGAAGTTGCAAAAATAAGTACTGTGGACTGTAGGAGTATCTACGTCATAGTACTTTCAGGAACTCACCATGGGCCAGTCCAAGTACATGCTATACTTTCAGCAGCTCTGCAAATAAGCTAAAAATTAAAGACCTTAGAGAATAAAGTTGATTACTTTCTTGTGATCATTTGTGCTAAAATGTTAGTTTCTAAATATCTCTGATGAAGCTGTTTCTCACAATTGGTGCATGCAAAGCATAACATGCCAGTTACCCAGCAGGGTCATAGTGGTAATATCCTTGCCATGGCTTATGAATATTCTACCCAGTGAATACAATATTATGATTCTTTTCATGCCTTTATTGCTCTTTTGCTTTTTTGTTCAGCGGTTATTTTTGAAATGCATATGATTGCTGTTCTTTGAGTGCTGTCAGCATTCTGCTGGAAAACACACATGTGTTCCCTCAATAAGTGATAGTTAGTAATTCATCTCTGTGTTCAGATATTTTTTCCTGTATTTTACATAGATTTGTAATTTTATCTTTGAAGTCTGAGGAATGTTGTTCATTATATTATGGGTGCCACCGTAGATTAAAGTAATTTCTATATGAACAAGCTTTTAATTTGGCAGTGAGTGACTGACAAAGAACAGAAGAATGTCTTAATTTTTTTTAATGAAAGAGTTGTGAATAGTTTAATTCAGAAGCTATCAAATTATTACTTACAAATGTATTAAAGGGCTTTTTCCTCTCTTTTTTCTTTCCATGCACTACTTCATACCCATCTACTAGATTTTAGCATATGGGTTGAAGGTATGAACAAGACTCACCATTGCCATCATCGTTTCCCCTTACAGACACTTTAAGGAGTCCTATGCAGTTATTTATTTGTGCAGCTGATGTTCCTTCTCCTGTCATATTTTACAGGGTTTTTTTATGCAAACCTTCAGTTTGCGAAGGTAATTTGGAATTCTGCCATATACTTGCAGTCCTTCCCAACCTCATGCCATCCTCAGCTCTGGCGAGTACAGACTTAGATAAATCATTAGTATTGTTGATGAAAATACCGGACAAATCCAAACCCAGGTGGGTTTCTGCCAGGTAAGCCTCCTTTGCTTGTGGTAACAAAGTATGGCAAACTAATTTTGGGCTGTTGTTATTCAGCCAGTTTTTGCACCTGTTTCTTTGCTGTTTGACCTGTCCAGTATGCTCATCGAGTGCTGATGAGAACGTCAAGTGAGATGCTGTCAAAACTTTCCTAAAATCAGGATGTAAGAGCATGTATTTCATGAAGAACCACTAGCCTACTGGAAAAGGAAATTGAATTGGTTTGACATATCTATACTGTCTGCAATTTTTCTGTACTACCTTCTAGATGGTTACAAGTAGGTGGATAATTTATTGCAGAAATTTTGGGGCAACTGAAATTAACTGCCTGGCCTATAATTTTTCCTTTACTTTCTCTCTTCCTCTTTTTTTTTGACACAAGCACTCTGTTCTCCCATTTTCCATCTTCTGGCAACATTGCAAGTCTTCAGAGATAACTATAAAGAACTCAGCAATCGCTTTGGCCAATTCTTTAAGTATCCTAGAATAAAACTGAGCATCTTCCAATAATCTGGAAACAAGCTGCTTTTCAGACAACTTCGTACACAGTTTACTTTTGAGGATGCACACCATACTTCAAATTTCATTTCAGCTAACTTTTTAATACTTAACATTCAAAAAAGCTAGTTTTTCATTTCTTCAAGCAATAAGAAGGAAGACATAGATGTGTTTTTGTTCAAGAACTTAGGAGAAAATGAGACTAATAAGTAACTATTGCATTTTACATGGCTGCATGAAATTATTTAAAATAGGCAAATTTATACTTTACCTCCAGCTTCTTTATTGATTATTGGTTTTATTTAGTATTTAAACAGCATTGCTGTTTATAAGGTCTGTCTGGCCATTAATGCGTACCTCTTGACATCTGCAAGATGCTTTAATGGAAAGCATCATTGATGCAACTGTTTCCTCAAGGTGTAAAATCTAGAGAAGGGAGAAAATGATGAGTCACAGTGACACAGTGAATATTTAGGAATCATTTTTCTGTGCATATCATTGAAAAATCAGTAAGATTAATATATAGAGGCCAATAGTATTTACTGGAGAAGAACAAGGGAAAATAGAACAGCCATACTTTGAGTTACTTAGATTTTGCTCTGTGATCTAATCCTCTTGTGTGATGAAACTTTGAAGGGCTGTAATAAACGTTACCTTTGCTGTTCAGTCTTTGTTCTCTTCATAGTCCTAGTGCACATCCACATGCAGAATGACAGTCAGATGGCTTTGTTTTGAAATCACAAACTTACCTTCATAAATTGTCTTCAGAAAATTCAATTATTCCATACGTTCTTTACCATCCTGACTTTTGTCGTGTTTAGTGTACTTTACTTTGGATGACTCTAAGAATAAAATTTTCCTGTTCAGCGTTGACGTATGACTTAACACTTCGATAAATCTGAAAAAAATATAATTCCAAATGTATTAACTCTTCATACTGCACTGTATATATGGGAGATTTTGGTTTGGTAGTTCGTCCCCAAAGGAGAGGCTACTAGATAATGTGATACGTCTGTGGCTAGTGTTATGCTTAAACAAACAGGCATATTGCAAAGATGGGGAGATTAAATATACCTACTTACATCCATGTATTTCAGTGTTTTGGCGAGTGCTTCCAATGTACCCATTTGGCTGAACGCTTACAGAAAAACCCGAGACCTGTATGCGTGACACACACACTTTATCTTCAGCCATGCAAACCTGCACACACATTTACGTGTAATTTGATCTGATGTCTAGTTTTAGTAGACTTTGATGGAAGATCCCTTTAAGGCCACTAATACTGACTAGTTCTGTAAGCCAATTGTGCTAATGTTTTAGGCTAATGTGTTATTAACAATAACTATAGCTGTTGCTTTTTTTGAGGAAACAACTTGGTTTGACACCAGAATACAGGCCCTGATATTGGCACTGTCATACGTAATGAAACATCAGAGCATGTTAATGTGAGAAAATAGCTAATGCACATTTGTGCTGGTTTTGTCTGGTATAGAGTTAATTTTCTTCACAGTAGCTAGTGTTTTGGATTTGTGCTGAGAACAGTGTTGATAGCACAGGGATGTTTTAGCTCTGGCTGAGCAGTGCTTATACAGCGTCAAGGCCTTTCTGCTCCTCACCCTGTCCCACCAGCGAGTAGGCTGAGGGTGCACAAGAAGCTGGGAGGGGGCACGGCTGGGACAGCTGACCCCAACTGCCGAGAGGGATACCCCAGACCATATGGTGTCACGCTCAGCATATAAAGCTGGGGGAAGAAGAAAGACGTTCAGGATTAGGGGGACATTCAGAATTAAGGCATTTTGTCTTCCCAAGTAACCATTATGTGTGATGGAGCCCTGCTTTCTTGGAGATGGCTGAACACCTGCCTGCCCATGGGAAGTGGTGAATGAATTCCTTGTTTTACTTTGTTTGCGTGCGCAGCTTTTGCTTTCCCCCGTTAAACGGCTTTATCTCAACCCATGAGTTTTGTAACTTTTACTCTTCCAATTCTCTCCCCCATCCCACCGTGGGGGCAGTGACTGAGCGCTGTGTGGGGCTTAGTTGTCAGCGGGGTTAAATCACAACAGCTTGATCAGAATAGAATATGGTAAAAGAGAATCAGCAAAAAAGGTTATTAAATCCAGTTTAAATGGTAAAGGTTGTTTACATGGTGAATGGTTGAAGGTCAGAGACCAAGAGTAATCAAGTGTTTTCACAATATGGCTCTTTAAAATTTTTCTAGTGCTGCTTGACAAGATCTTTCATCTGTGTGGAAGAGTAAGGTGGATATGTGCTATGGTGCAATGTGCTGAGATCTATTAATATTCTCACTACATATACTATGACTTCAAAGCCATGTCCATAACTACTACAGATGCTGTAGAAATAGGCCCTAGTTAATTAGTAAATCTTATTTTTCTATCAGATTTAGCATGTATGTGAATTGGTTACACTGTAAATCCCATTTTTGTCTCTCTTCAGAAGTTAATGTAATGGTTTTTTTGTTGGTTTTTTTCCCCTTTTGCAGAATTTTTGCTACAGCAATATAGGAAGAAAGCTCTTCAGGCTCGTCTCTGTCCCAAGTGAGGAGATGAACTACAAGTAGATTCCAAAGGCATCACTTCTCACGAAGCATTCTGCACTGCTGTGAGTACTGATCTATACTGATACCTTATGTTTGTGTGTATGTTAAGAACTGAAGTATCAAGTTAAAAAAAGATAGGCCAGGAACAGGAAGAGCTTAATGTCAATTACGGAAGCTCAGCTCACTATTAACTTTAGCTGTAGCAACTTCCTTGTGTCTGTACTCCTGTTTGCTGTAGAGTGGGATTCATAGGAGAGATGCGCAGACTCTTGCTCAGACAGCACAGCACTGACTGTGGTGATAGGTTATGGTAGGCAGCTCCTAGCTCTCTGATAGATCATGCAGCATTTTTGAAGTGTTTTGCAAACAATTGTCTGGGACAGGATGCTCTCCTGTCCTACAGAAACAGTGCCATCAAGTTTTCCGGTCCTCTCTCAAACTCAGAGGCTTGACTGTAGGTAACAGGAAGGTGCCTACATCAGATTTGTGGTTCTCAACACTGACTCCTCTCCTGAAATAGATGTCTTTCAGGTATGCAGCAGTCGGCACTTTTTTTCCCTCCCCCTTTTCTTTAAAAAATGCTAAAATTCCCTTGTGGATCTGGGTCAGCAATAAAACAGCTGTGCTGTACAGATAAGAAAACATTTACTGTCCAAGTATATGGCAATAAATATCTACGTGATCTTTAAAAAATAAAATTCAATTCATGAAGCCATCAGTGGTTGACAGATACCAATAGGGAACGCCTTACTTTTTATGACTACTTTTACAAACTTACAGAGCTAGCAGACCTCCCTGAAATCACAAAACGTGTCTTCTGAAAGTGACAGAGGTTCAGACCAAATTCTGAAACCTTCATAAACGAAATGTAAAACTTCAAAAGTCTAGATTTCTTTGTAGCCTCTAATGAGAGCTCATCTCATTAAAAATTAACACCTTTTTATTATACCTAATTTACTTATAAATCTTTCTGCCACCCATTATCAACTTTCACGGACATCTCAATCAGCCTTATGATTAAATCTATTTTACTCAGGCTATTCTTTTCCCACTGATTTTAATTCTACCTTAATGACTTTCTTTTTTTTCTTTGAAATTTCATTCAATTTTGGATACTTTCTCATTGCTTCGTGTGTCACCATTTTCATACCTTTAAACTTGACTACTTTTATAGCTTCCAGCTGCGTCTATGCAGTTATGCTGTGTTTGTTGAGAAAAAGATCTCCTAACTGTATAAACATTTTAGCATCCATGAATGTTTTTTTGTAAAAGGTTTTTTCTTACCTCCCACAAGAGTTTAAATACAAATAATGAGTACTGCATTTTACACCTCACTTCCATGTTTTTGCTAAGCAAAGGGGGCCTTAATTGTGACTGAGTAACCACTGAGCATCGTCCCTGTCATGTGACAGCGTATTAAACTTGATAGTCCTGGCCAGGTGAAATGACCAGAGGCAAGCAAAAGAATCCGTCTATTCCCTAGTGTTCTGATGTGCCAGAAAATTATTAGAGGTGCATGCTAGGTCTCCTGTAGAATCTGAAAATGAAGTCATTATTTTACCTGATTATCTCCTGCTCTCTGACACATCATGTGCAGTAAGAACTAATAATAGACTATATAAAAAAATAAGAAGACAGAGGTTTTTAATAAGCGTTAAGCTATCTTGCAAATAGAATTCATCCTTATTCTACCTAGGTTCATGTGGCATACCATGTCTCTATTTCTTAGGACAAGTTGTTTCTCATTGTCAGGGAAATGAATTGGTAGGGACTTCCCCTCATCCAGTTTACTATTCCACTCCACTCTGTCATGTTCTTGAAAGTGTGAATTTCAGGCTATTTAAAGTGAGTTAAGCATTGTTTCTTCCAAAAGAAAAGATTGTGCCAATTATTTCTCTTTGTTGCAGTGATAGAAAGCAAAATATCTCAGTATATCTCAGTGCATTTCTTCTTACTGAATGGGGGTTCGATGTGGAATTTGCCCCACTGAGTGTACGTGCAGGAATATGGACCACTACTGCTATTGGCAAGACAAAATCTCAGTAAAGGCAAACATCTCTTGTGTTTTCATAGATGTGTGTTCTAAGAAACAAATGTCAGTTGTTCCACTAAGAGCTACAACAAAAATAAAGCATAATGAGGTGGGCGTTTCTGAAGGGATAAAGGAAACAATGGCAAAATGTGTTGCTCGTCTTAATTTATTTCAATGAATGCATACTTAATGATTTTTTGTCTTAATTTGCCATAGGTTGGTTTAATCTTAAGAGCACTTCAATTATTTTTAAGAATAGATTGGCATTTAGCATATGCATTTGTTTAAGCATTCTCCAGAACACCTGAACTTTGAAGTATAGCTGTTTTTTTATCCAGTGATGGCTTGTTCTAACATCTGTATCTTCCAAACTCCTGTCAGTCATGACAACTATTACAGTTACTTGTTTGTTTAATTTTGTACTGTTTTCATCTGTACAGTAGAGAACTAGCTATAGAGAAATATTTTAAGGGAAAATGTTATATTATGCTGTCGTTCATTCACACTGCTCCCATGGCATGATATTGTTCCTTTATGCTCTGTTGTTGTTAGTCTGCCAACTTGGATGAGATAATAATCAGATAATAATCATAACACAAGAATTCTGTAAAAACCCTACAAACCTTGAAATCCCCATTGCATGTTATTTGGAGAAATAGTTTTAATATTTGTGTCTGTCTCAGCTTGCATGAGCAATATCACATTACTAGAAATTGTGTTTTCCTAAGATGATTCCCACAGGTAAGGACTCTCTGCAGCTTCAAAATTACTTTGTCCTATTTGGCACAGGTAGGTTTTGCTGCAGGAGCTTGTCAAACACGTGAAATAATGGCAAATGTTGTGTGGTCTTCTATCCAAAATTTTCCTCAGTGATGTCTCTCTGGATCCTGTCTTACTGCTTCTGACCTTTTCAGACAGAGGGTGGCTGAGTCCCGAGCCTATGGATTCCCGAGTCTGAATAAAAGTGAGATGAGTAGATGTCTTTGCTACCTTTGTGACATGAAAGGGTATGTTTCTGTTACCATTTTCACTTGGAAGTGAAGTAAAATTCAAATGCTTTGAATTTAACAAACATCCCTGCTTAAAATACTTCTCATTTTCTGACCTGCTGGCCATTGCTGTCTGGGCTGCATCAGGCTGCTGCTGCTGTTTAATTTATAGACCTTTTAAGAGTCGCCTCTTTCTTTTTTTCTAATAAAGGACTTTTGTTAGTCTTTGGGAGGAACTGAAATTGTTAGTTTTATCCCCTCTGCTTTTAGATAGAATCACAGAATCATAGAATCTTTGGGCTGAAAGGGACCTTTAAAGGCCATCTAGTCCAACCTCCCTGCAATGAGCAGGGACATCTTCAACTAGACCAGGTTGCTCAGAGCCCCGTCCAACCTGACCTGGAATGTTTCCAGGGATGGGGCAGCTACCACCTCTCTGGGCAACCTGTGCCAAGGTTTCGGGTTTCTACATGATCATTCCATTTCTTTTTGAATGAGTCTTTCATTCAAATGAGGCTTTAGAAAATTTCCTGATAGCTTTCTTGAGCAGTATTTTTCACAAATGTGAATAAAATAAAGTAGAACTCCCATCATTTTATTTTCTAGGGAACCAGTCTCTTCTGCAGTACATTTTAAGCATTAAGCAAGAGAAAACCTGAGCAGAACTCCAAAATACTGCACATTTGGGAGCATTATGGACTTACACCTGTGATAGCTCCCTGTAGTTAAACACACTTGAATATTAGCGGTGTTCGTCTGAGAGCCCCGGTTGCCAGCCAAACAAAAGAAACTGCTAGGCTGCTGTGTTGGGGTATATTGATTGACTGGATAGAATGCCACTAGTTTGCCTTCAAATGCTATGCAAGCTCAGTAATAACAAACTGAAGCATTTTAGAAGTGGTGTCTAATCTTCTAATAAAATGTACACTGCAAGATTTACAAATCATATTCCACTGAGATTGCACATTAAAATATATTTAAAATACTGTTCAAATAGATAGAGATTTCTGAAGCAAAATGAGGTGTCATAATATAAGCATCTTATCCTGAGGCAATTATGTGATTTTTAATTTGGTAATGGCATACTCTATATACAGTATGTCTAGCAGTTACAGTAAAAAAAAAAAAGAAAACTTAGTTGTGTTCATAATAAAGTGGTGACATTGACATTAATTAATTAAGTTCACTGTGATGTTCTAATCATATAATTGGCATTTATTCAGAAATACAATTCTCTGAGATGGCTTGATTGTATTCATTATCGCCAGTTAGAAATTTCTTAATGTTTGTATCATTGCAGTACAGATGTTAGAATTTGGTCCTAAATCAGCCTGCAGTTTAGTATTTTTCTATTTTAAACATTTCTGAACTTAATTCCTGTCTTGAACCTTGTTTTGAAAACTTGTTGCCCTCTGAAGTTATCTGTGTGTAAGCAAAACTAGACAAGCTTATTCATACAATTCAAATAAACTAGTCTGAAGCTAGTTTATCTAAAGTACTGTCATTCTCAAATCATTTCAGGTTGGTTTGACTATGAATTGCTTTACCACCATGCATACCCTGAGACAGCACCTGTCTCTTGATTTACCACTTCACGAATTGGCTAATGACTCCTCAGGCCCTTAAAAAACCTCACTGGCAGAATTTTAAGTTAAATGTTAGTAGGTAACAGAAAATTAGCAGTAGATGCCTCCCAGTGGCCATACAAAGGACAAGGAAAATTAACACTTTATTGTGGACTAAGAAAAGCTGCCTGATGAGTTTGCTGTTATTTCTTCCAGTCAAAGCATCTCTATACTGCTAGCTAAATATCCATTTACTCTTTGAATTTTGAAGTAAACAATCATTTACCCTATGAGACATCCTTGACAAACACCAACTACTTTATAAAACTGCAGAATGATATTTATCAAGCAGTTACAGATGATTAGCTGTGCTTCTTAGTGTCGGAAAAGCAAAGGCAATGATGTAGTTTCTCTCAGGTGATGGTATTGAAATGTTCTGGAATTATTTTGTATGAAAGGAACAATACACTCATAAAAAACCTACTGAGTGACTTTAGATAAACCATGAGTTGATCGTGGTGAACCAATGTTAATCTTATCAGCCTTAGCAGAAGGTTAGAGGAATCCTTTATTCATTAATGGTACGTTCCCAGTTGTCATGGTTTAACTCCAGCCAGCAACTAAGCACCACGCAGCCGCTCGCTCACTCCCCCACAGTGGGACGTGGGACGGGGGAGACAATTGGAAAAGTAAAAGTGAGGAAACTCGTGGGTTGAGATAAAAACAGTTTAATAGGTAAAGCAAAAGCCTCACATGCAAGCAAAGCAAAACAAGGAGTTCATCCACCACTCCCCATGGGCAGGCAGGTGTTCAGCCATCTCCAGGGAAGCAAGGCTCCATCACGCGTAATGGTTTCTTGGGAAGACAGACACCATCACTTCGAACGTCCCTCCACACCTTCCTTCTTCTTCCCCCAGCTTTATATACTGAGCATGACATCATATGGTATGGAATATCTCTTTGGCCAGCCTGGGTCAGCGTCCCAGCTGTGTCCCCTCCCAGCTTCCCGTGCACCCCCAGCCTGCTCGCTGGCAGGGCAGCGTGAAAAGCTGGACAGTCCTTGACTGCTTAGCAACAACTCAAAACATCAGCATGTTATCGACATTTTTTCATCCCAAATTCAAAACGTCCTCATACTAGCTCCTATGAAGAAAGTTAACTCTCTCCCAGCTGAAACCAGGACACCAGTATTGAAGTCAGGAGAGGAAGGTGAAAGGGAAGATAACCCCGATGTACACAAACTTGAAAGAATTGTCAGCCAAGCCTGGCCCACACGGGGGCTACTGCTATTACCCAAAATCTGAGGCAGGGGACTTCTGTTGTTCCAGTTTTGCCTTGTTTAGACTCAGCCTGTATTTTACATGTCCGGAGGCATGGGGAGAAAGCCGCACGTCCCCTGGTCATTGCAACTAGTGGTGAGGAGCACTGCAAAAGCAGCAAAACCTAGAATGAGAGCAATAGGGGAGAGAGAAAATAAACCCAAGGCAATGCTACCTACTCCTTAGGATCAATTGTCCTTAGATAATGTGCATGTGTTACACTCGCCTGTATTATTTGAGACAAAGGCTATCTGCTTTTCCTGGGTTTGCGCAATGCTTGTCATAACACGTCCACATTCTGGGTTAGTCCTTGGGCAAGACCATAAAAAATCATATCATCAAAGAATAGCTGTGGAAGTGCATGCCAGCAGTGTTTATTTTCAGGCGTGAAGCACACAAATTTCTATACCTTAGAAAATAAATAAATTTCTTCTGTGAATATGAGATACTAATATTGCTAAATAATAGCAAAAAATCAAAATATCTACATTTTCTTCCCTGCTTATAAAAGAAAAATCTAGGCCTGAAATTCCCATGGTGGCAACTTCATTTAGTTTGTTCTGATGCATTTATTTATCCTGAAGTGAACTCAAGTGGAATTAAGCCGAAAAGGTGGTTAATTTGCTTGTGTTCATTTTGAGGAGGGTGCTTTTGTTGCATCCTGCTGTGTGTTTGCATGAGTCTCCTTTGACAGATATTAGTCTTTCTGTTACTCTGTATTCAGTATGTTGGTAATAAACCATATGGTAACCCACTGAGGTTCGGTGGAAATGCAAAATAGAGATTGCAAATCATGTCATTTAAGAATTTTCCCTAAGTGTACTATAGGTAGGGTGGCAGTTCTGTGACTTCTTAAGGTGTCAGAACTGGAGCCGTTATCTGAGACAGTACAGTATCCCAAACTTGTTATTTGTAGTGACATTTGTTACTGAGACAGCAATATTTTTTCTAAGGAAACCGGTTAGGTAAATCAATTGCATTAACCATATTAAAGTATTTTGACAATGTATTCCTTGAGGAGTCCTAGATTCCTCGTGTATGGAGAGTTAACATTCATCCCGTGTGCCAGTGATATGTGCCTTTCACCTTTTGTGTAAAGAGCATCTGAACTTGGCCACGTTTTGAATGTTTAAAAATGCCTGAGTAGTCACAAGACTTGTGAGACCAACAAGAATAATCACATTTAAAAATTGAGTAATGCAAATATTCCTTGCATTGGGCATGTTCCAACACTGAGCAGGACTTTCCTTGCCATTAGACCTCTTACTTGTTGAGAACTCTCCGGGGTCCGGCCTCAATCTGTGAACGCAGGGATTTATTTTCCTCAGTATCACATGATGATGCTGCCAGCTTCCAGAGAGCAGAGGAAGAAATTGTATTGATACACTTGCTGAGGAGACATGGCGTGATGTCTGGGAGAGGAGAGCTGTGGGAGAAACTGGGATTACATTTGCCCAGAGGGCTGATTTCATTATTGGGGTGGAGAGACAGAACAGGGAAAGGAATGGGACCTAAGGGGAAGGGGAAAACTGCGAGTCAGCACTTAAGGGGAGACTGGGACTGGATATTACAACGGACATGTTTGCTCTGCTTTTGTTTCTGAAAACTGATTAATAATGTGTCTATGCAAAGAAGCTGATCAAGGTTTCATTCCCAGCCTTCATGTGCCTAATTTCTAATTTTTCTAATAACCTTAATAATCATCTTTTAATTGCAAATAAATGCAATATGGGCCAATACATATATGGACACTATACATAAATTTCTAGAAGTAATATTGAGAAACAAATGAACTGATATACACTGATGTTGTTCTCTTGAAAGGTAATTTATGTACCTAGCGATTCTCTTACAAAGTCCCTGTCTGGAGATTAAACCCAAGGGTTTAAGGTATTTAATTAATTTTAAGTATTTCACTCCCTCTATTTAATTAGAGGGTAACCTGGTACCTGTCTCCTATTCATGCCAGAGTTTAGGTGTTATTCTTGATTAAAGTCTGTCATTTAGTAATCATTTCTGTTCATAGAGTTGCTGTGTCAGGGCTGTGGGTGTTTGCAGACCTGGTGTACCCAGAGCAGATATGTCTCAATATACACCATCTCACTTCCCCATCCTTTCAGGAGTGTTTCTGAGAAAAATAACACAGCTTTGACTGCTGTCTTTCGACTAATAGAGCTGCAGTACTAGCATAAGGTCATTTTTCAAGCTTGCTCGTGGAGGTATTGTGGTGAAGTCACTGGGCGAAATCATGGCTGTATTGAGGTCAATAAGAATCTTAGCATCCACTTCAGCAGGAACTGCGTGTCACTCGGTAGGGAAACTGCCAGGGCCAGGGCCTCTGAGCTTTTCCTGCAGAGGACAGAAACAAGCAAGCGGCTTTTGCCGGTTGGGAGGAGCTGGGAATAAGACAAACAGCCAGGGGCTGTGCCCAGTCATCCGTTACCATCCACCATGAGCCTGCACGCTATTGCGTTTTGAAGCACATTTTGAATCCATGGGTTTATTATCTTAGGAAATAATTTGAATATAGAGATTTTAGAGCTGGATTCTTGTATGATAAACTTGTCTTTACTGGAGTTTCCCATACAAAACTTGATTCTATTGGTGTTTGTGTTTCAGATTCATATTTGTAAAATAGATGTGCTAATGGTCATCTGTCAGAGGTTTTACAGCCTTAAGCTAATTCAGAAAAAGTGCAGTGCATGAAAGACACCAGGAGATAAAACACAAGTGATATTTTCAGTAAAAGATATAAGAACTTAATTGTGGACTTAATTGCAACTAACTTGCATCTGTTTGTGATCATAAATAATGGAAATGTAGTGTATCCAAAAAGTTAGGGATTTTCTAAAATGTTTTTCTACTTCTTCTGCCTTAGAATGTATGCTTTGAGAGATTCAGGTAAGATTATTTTAGATTAAATACCCAAATAAATTCAATAACCTGGTAAATGTGGATACCGTTTTTGTTCTGCTATTGTCACAGATAGATAAAGTCTCTATAAAAGTATCTGAAAACAAATGAAACATATCAGATAAAAACTTTGTATCATTCTGTCCAAAATATATGAAACCATTTCATAAAGCACAGGAAGGAAATTCCCAGTTTGTGCAGGTTGGGAGTATTAATTATAGAAATATTACTAATTTCATCTACATCTCCAAGTAATTTGGACCAGTATCTGCATAGTGAAACCAGTGGCCGTACTGTGCCAGTTTCAGGGGAGATTACCTCAGACTCCACCTAGTGCTGTCCTGTAACCCGAATGCCAATTAGTATTTGGAGACAATTAATTTTTCCCTGGACCACATCTGGTTAAGCTTCAAGTGAAGGGACAACCTATTTCTTTTCCTATTTGTTTTCTGTTTCCTTTAAGACCACTGTGTGGTGCAAAAGCAACTGCATGATGTGAGGGTAACCCAGCGATCCTTTTCAAAAGTGCGGTCTTGGGCTGG
Source organism: Phaethon aethereus (assembly GCF_964289735.1). NCBI lineage: Eukaryota > Metazoa > Chordata > Aves > Phaethontiformes > Phaethontidae > Phaethon > Phaethon aethereus. Next base: position 13,103,416 of record NC_138584.1, read on the forward strand.
ACTGAAATACTAATACAGTCTTGTCTGCTTTTAAGTGGAGTCCATCTGTGCAAGGATTATGCACGTTATTGTTGTTGACAGTACTCTTAGGGTAGTTTTTCCTGTCTCTTTTTTTCAAGGGAGAAGGAAACGTGAGACTATAACAGAGCATATCAGAGCAGCTGGTATTTTTTCCCTTCAGGAAAAATGTTGCTATTTTCTGTACATTAAGTGTTTCTTTCGTTGTTTGGTGTTGCGGTGTCTTCTTTTGTGTAGGTTTTTTTCCTAATTCCCCAAATTGTTTTAATGGAAACATCTTGAGATGTAAAATATTTAGGTCGATTCCTCACTTCTGTTTTTATGCGAGAGAGGGTCGTATAGACAGATGACAGTCACTGAACTGCAACTACCAGTGTCATACAAAATATCAGAAGCAAACATTTTTTGATCTTTTCTTTCAGTTCTCTTATTTCAGTTTTTCACGGTTACAGATTCTCAAGACTTTGAACATTGATTCACATCTGATTGCTGGAGCATAGTTTATAAAAATCAGAGACGGAAGGACCTACAATGGTTTTCAGTGAAATCCTAGCACTTACTGAAAAGTCTGACTTTAGAGTCCATTAATGTGTGTAGGGAGGTGTAGTTTGAGTTTTTTGTTATTCGGGAACATTCTGCTTTAGATTTAGAAAAGAAACAAAGTATATGCCTTCCTAGTAAATTATGGTAGAATATGAGAGCATTCAGTTAAAACGAATACAAATATCCAAAATAAGCATAAGAATTCACCCTTTTATTTTTGGAATTGTGATTATATGCTCACTGGGGACTTAGTCATTAAAGCAGTAATAGCCATTATTTACTCTCTTTCCACAGTAAGAGCAAAGTGACCGTGCAAAAAAGAACTGCCAAAGTGATAATCCAGCTGTTTCTTGCTGCTTTTACCTTGAGCATTGCAAAATTCATAGCTACATTAAGCAGCAGGAAAATATTTATAAAGATAGGATTGCATCTTGGGGATAGAGGGAAGCATGGGTAAAACCATAAATGAGTAACTCCGTAAGGCCAGGGCAAATGAGGGAGTCCTAATAAAGCAGAGTGTCTTTTGAGAAGGTCTTAGCATAGTTCAGAAAAAAATTTTTTTTGCCATTGCTAGTGCTTTCTTTTGTCCTGGCAGAGCAGGGCCCCAGGAGCTGTCTGGGCTTGTTTTGGCCTGAGTTTATGGGGCTTGTTTTCCCATGTCCAGCAGCCTCGTGCCCGTGACCTCCACCTCTGCGAGTGCCAGAGCTGGGAAAGGACTGGCAGTCCCAGGGGTCAGGGCATCGCGGCCCGTGGCCCGTAGATATATGTGAATTGCTAACCAGCTGTGAGCGAATTAAAACCAAAGCTGCAATGGTCAGATTTAAAAACTAGAATGAAAAGGATTGAACAGTTAAGGCAGAGGATGGATAGAAGGAAGGATATTGGATTAAATGCAATAAGGGGGAAGTAACATTGCTACATGAAATGACACTCAGACTTTTTTCCCCCCAAAAAACAGCTTTTGACTTAAACTTGATTTAGAAATTTGAGGAACTATTGTCTAGTCAGGAAATTGAACTCTTTAGGATAGTGGAGAGGTTAGGAAACAATGTGGGACCTGAAGGTTAAGAAAGTCAAGGGGAATAAACTGAACTTCATGGCTATGAAACATGGCATGCCCAAGCTGGCACAGGGTTGTAGCCAAGAATTAGCGTATATAAGGGTACAGGTAAGAGGAGACTAAAAAGGGGAGGAAAATTGAGCAGACCCTTAGCCCATGGAAAGCTGCATAGTTCCAAGTAGCCTTCATTTTCATAGACAAGAAATATGAAAATATGAAATATGAAAAAAAAAATGGGAAAGGACCCACCACAGAATCTGTATTTCTGAAAATCAGTGTATTTTAGAAAAAATAACATTTGCGGTGTTTGAGTCCATGTCCATGGACGTCTGTAGGAGCAGCTCTGATTCTTGAAGTAGCACTTCCATTCACAAGCTGGAGAAGAGGCTGGGCGACGTGCAGAGTGCACTACAGTTTCCGGGTTTTTCAAAACCATCTTCCTGGTTAATCTGTATATACTGTGTGCTGTATGTAAAAAGTTGATCTTTTAAAATTTAAGCTATTATTTTTCTAACTATCTGACAACTCACATAAATTCACAACTGCTTTTATGGTGCTTTTCCATTATTTTTTCTTGCTTGCTAATTACTTTTCTTGCCCAATTTCATTTGCAGTTTGAATAAATAAACTGTTTGGTTCTGCCTTCAGGTTATTGTAGGAATAGTCAATATGCAGCTGTAATAAAATCATAAATTTCTTTGAACAGGCAATTTCAAACATATCCTTCCACAGGGTTTTAAAGTTCTATTATTGTAGAAGCAACTGGCTTAGGAGCTGCAAAGTTTCAATGCTAATTTCTGAAGTTTGGAAGAAATTAAAATCATGCATAGCTCTATAAACTGTACAGGTAGTTTAAATATTTGTGTGACAAGTTAGGTGAAAATGACTCTGTTGTGTACTGAAATGCAGAACACTGAACAATTTTATCCCCTTTTTGTCTAAATTTAGGGAAGCCTCAATCAATATGCTGGGAGGAATCAGACTACGTGTTTACTGTGTAATGGACAAGATTTCACCATTTTTACCCTGCATAAAATTTTATAAACTAAATACAGCCTTTTCCATGATGTTACTTTTTTAAGTACTACTCTAGCTGGTCATATAAAAGGTCACTATTCCTTTTCCCCCTGCTCCCCTTCAAACCACCTGAGATTATCTTTATTACTCAGATGGAATTTGTCTCCAGGCATGCTTAAAAATCTTTAAAGAACAGGAGAATCACTTCCAGTAAAAGATCTCAGAAATTTCACATTAACATTAAGGACGGGTGGATTCTTTAGAAGTAGGACTCATTTTCCCACTTCTGTCAGGTGTGTCAGCAGAGTTAGGTCCTGCCAGGCATAGGGCCAGTGAAGGGAGCACAGTGGTGGCACACGAACCTCACTTCCTTGGTTTGGTTACGTGGCAGTTGCACTGCTCTCTTGGCATGCTTTTTTCATTTGTAGTGAGATATTTATTACTGTTTCTACACTTTTTGGTGACTGTTAATTTGAGCGTTTTAGACGTGGTGGGCTTTGCTCCTGCAGCCCTGTGAACTCATGACTAACCTTGGAGCATGTATATCCCATTTTCACAAATACCTCGTTCCCTTTCCGTATCCCTCAAGGCTTTGTAATTAGATCATAGAAAAGAAAATGACAGCTCCAAGTAGCTTTGCATGTATAAGCTTGAAAATAATAATGCATTAATTTCATTTTGTCTATTATTTATATCAACACAAACACATTTGCATTTGTAACACAAAGCAGTGGGCATAGATTAGCCATGATGGGGTATATCAAAGCACCAAGAGGGATCATTACCAGCACTATAAATGCTAAAAATTACTTAGGTATATCTAAATAGTCACAGAGATAATTGCTTTTTAGCTGCCACACAGCTATTTAATATTCTTTAGAGGTCAGTTTCCTGAGCCATATGTATTACTACATTGTGCAAAGGCAGTTTGTAGGAGCTGTGAATAACAGAAATGTATGAAAGACCTTATAATATATAATTGTTAATAGGCCACTCGTGGCTACTGCCTCAAGAATAAAAATTAGGACATCTCATGAAGAGTAATACACATCTGGCGGATGTTCTGTGGATGTAACATGACCTTGATCTCTGGACTGGAAAAGGGATCATTGATGGCAAAGAAATTAATTCAGCTTTGTTAGCCTATATTAGTGGCAATGGATGAGGTAATTTGTCAGGCCACAGCTGAGTTTGCTGACTAAAATTTCCTTTCTTCCTCCTCTTTCCTCAAAATAACGGAGGGCTAATAGGATCTTTAGCTGTTGCGTCTAGAGAAGATTTATAATCATTGTTGTGTGCTGCTTGTATAATGTATAAACTTTGGGAATAGTCCAGGTATGTACTTTCATACCTGCCATAAGTAAAATACTTTGGCAAACACTGAATTAATGGATGTTTAATCAGCTTGGGAGGGGTTTTTGAGGTCAGGGTCACATCTAGACTTCGTATTCAGCCAGAAAATTCCTTTTTTGCCTCTGTTTTAAGACAAACAGTTAAATGTGTGTTTCTGTTTACTTAGTAGAAGATGCGTCAAATAACCAGCCTCCTACAGTATGATGGACCAAAACTCATAAATGTTGAAAGCTTGAACTTCCTGTGAACCCAATGAATGGTGCTGTGGTTTGCAATATTGTACGAGTCCTCGACCTGAGAATACTGTTCTCTATGCTTCTACCTCATGAATGATAAAAGGATGTAAAATGTAAATCAGCCTTTTAAACCTCTGTAGGGTTAGAGGGGGAAGCAGGAAGATGAATAGCCTACAGCATCCTTGTAAATTTTATACCTAAATGACTTCTCTGCTGCTATTACATTCCACATCTGGAGGCTGCAAATCCGTATGATCGCAAAACGTAGTATTTATCCCAACTAAAGTGTGTCAATGTATATCATGGCTAGTTTTCCATGGAGGGTCTACCTAGGCATTGGAGGATGCAGCTAGATTCTGCCTTCATTTTCTGTTACAATATGCCATTGCTTTTGACTGCAAAAGCTGCAGTTCTGTGCCTAAGCATCGTGACATACAGGATATTCCAGATCTCCAAATAGCGTTTTTCTTCCCTTCTTTTCAGATAGCAATTTTAAAATGAAAGAAAACACCAAGGACAAACTGAAATAACAGGCAAAGGTGCCGTCACACTTCGTTTCCATGCTAAGGTGCATTGTGCAACTGGTCCACCCATGGATTAAGAAAGTATCCAAAGTGCAGACAAAGGATGCAAAGTGGAAAGAATGTGGCAGAAGGGCCAGATTTCTGGAATACAATGACTTTTAGAATGGGGAGGTCACTCAGGCCCCTAAGGGCTCTAGCAGGCAAGCTCTGGTACATCTGGTTGGGGCAGATAAAGAAGTTACAGCCCTCACCAGACTGTTCTTGCCCTCTTGCATCCCCTGTATATGTATAGTGGTATAACTGAAAAACAGGTGGAAGCCATCGTTGGCTGGATGCAGAATTGTTTTCTTACAGATCATGACACAAGGAATGATCGCCATTCAGTAAAATTTTCAAACGTAAGGCTAGACCCACAGAAGTAGTTTTTACTATGTCTCCAAGTTCTCAGTAAGATCTAAGTAACATCTTAGTTTTATAATTATGTAACATCTTAGACTTACATCTATTGTTATATAATGTACAATTACTATAAGTAAAGCATACTTATAGTATAAGCATACTGTAAGTAAACAGATAAAAAGCCCTGTTCATGCTGAGTAGCAGGATACAGCTCCTTTGGTTGTCTGTAAGCCTGAGATGGTACGAGCCTGATGCTGTACAAAGGCAAGAAACAGAAAGCCTCTCTCAGCCGTCATGGGAGGGAGACAAATATCAAGGGGAGGTCCAGAGGTGATTTGACCATCACATTTTGCGCACGCAACTCGTGCTAACAATACCCTTTATTTAAAAGAAATCCTCGTTTCACTCCGTATGAGGATACTTAGTCAATTGGTTTATTAATTATTTGCTAGTTAAAGTCAGTCTGGTTTATGAATATTGTTGCTTGCTTTTAATGGCCTCTCTAAACCATTTGGTCATACTATTATCTTTGCTTGTATGATGCATCCCATTATATTGATTATGACTGAAAATCAGATATTGGAACTGAACATTTATTCTATCAATAGCTCCAGATAGTTTTCTCTAAACATGAAGGTTTTCCTCATGTCATGTTTTCCTTTAGCGATTAATACAAGTTGATTCACCTTCCAACAGGAACATTTTCATTCCTGATAGACTTTGACATTTAAAGTGTAAGTCTTTTAGCAACAGCATAGGACAAAAACTCCAAGAAACAGATTTTTCTTTTTTTTAAGTTATTAGAAGAAGATGTCACTGAAAGTATAAAATGGTAAAATTGCTCTTGCTTGTGAACTGGGACTAACACAAGTGGAGGCAGTTTTTCCAGTAGTTGGACTTGAAAATTATTTTGTAATTTAACGCTCTCAGGTGTCACTGTTAGATAAAGAATCCTATTCAGCATGCTATAGCATGTCCCTGGCCAGTGTGAAAACTGAGCCTGATGTAATTCTGATAGGTTAAACTTCCAGTGCAGAAGCCCGATTCTAATATTTTTTTGCTTTTGGCTACAAGACTTAGTAATTATTTTAAGATTTTACGTCTTCTACCTTAGAGGCATATGCACTTAAAAATACTGAAGTCAGTATAAACTCATTAGGTAAAAGTTTAAATCCTCTTCATTCTGACAGAAGTTAGTTTCTCCAAAGGAATGTAGCTGCTAATATAAAAAATTAGGATATGTTTTAGAGATTTCTGAAATTAGTGTCTACTTCTAAAGTGAAGAAAAGAAACTTGAGTATATCCATGTACTTCTTGGGGAAGCCCATTATACCTTGTGAGACTGACTGAGTAGATCCTGGAAAATGTCAATGGGTATAAAGCTCGCTTTGCACTGTCCTGGCAGGACTTAGCGTGTGTCCTGGGAGGGTAGAAAAAGGTTTAGCCTGATTAAGAATCAGTACATCTTCCCCTTTTGCTGAGCTAACTCCAGCAGCACCTATTAACTCTCACTGTTAAGTGGGGAGAAAATTCTTGAAACCAAAGGCAGCACAGCCATTTCCACAATTAAAACTTTCTTTCTGTCTAAGAGCTGATGGTTAACATGATAAAGCCTCCCAGCTGTCCCCTCTGTGGGCAGCGAGACACTGGTACCTAGAGAGGAGCAGCGCTCAGAAAGCTCAGCATCAGCGCTTTCTCTTCCCAGGGGCATAAGCAGCAATGCCACAGCTGCATCTGGTCAAAGGCCAGCAAAACAGTCTCATGTTTTATTGAAAGTGGCTAAATCCACCATAAAAATGAGAGATGGCAAAATTTGGAATAAATCTAAGCCTTCCATAAAACAAGGGAGCCGTAAGAGCTTACTGTGTCTATACTTTGTTTTCCTTTCTCTTCCTCTTTTATGTCTTTTAGTCAATCTTTTATAGTAGCTATGTTTTCCTCCAGGCTGCTCCTTTCTGTAATTTTCAATCTTCTTTAATTGTTTCCAGTTTTCCCCCTCTAAAAGACTCTTAATCTTTAAGACATTTTTGTTTTCCTAATTCAGCTTTTCTTTATCAATTCATGTATAGCTTTTTGTAGGGATGCCCTTTACTTTGGCATTCAAGTGCCATTCCTCAGGATTGAGCACAAAATCCCCTCCTGATGAGAAGAGTTTTTAAGTTATTACTAACTTTATTATAACTATTATTTAGGCAAATATATAAAAAGAGGGTACTGCTGTGATCAAATGGTTATTTCAGGAAATCTAAATTGGTCTTGGATTTTGGATTAGCTCCCTAACCCTATACTTAGACTTTTGTATTTAGCAAGTAGACAAAATTCTGTCTTTCTGTAGGATGGAAAAAACCTCCTTCCCCCTACATCAGGGACTTCTGATGTATGCATTTCTGATGGACTCACTACGGCAGATTAAGAGGTAATTCTGCCCTCTAATTCCATCTTCAGTATGTTTGTTTGTTCTTTTCTGCCTGCTTTTATTTTCCCTGTCATCTTTGCATTTATGGATATGGAGTCTGGAACTTAACTCTTCACAGTGCTGGTATGTCACTGGGTAGCAAAATGAAAATAAAAAGCAATTCTGGATTTATACCATCACACCTAAAAGTGGGCTTTGTCATGTGTGTCTTTCTAGATGGAAAAAATTCTAGGAAACTGTAGTAAATGGTAAAAAATAAAAGTTTTCTGTAATCATTTGTGTTGATAATGATTGCTAACTAAATGATAGGGAAAGATACTCCTGAAATGTAAAAAATGCTTGTTCATATACAAAGCTCTTATCTGCCTAGGCTATGAAAAAGTAAACCAAAACCCTGCAGACAATACAGATAATTATACTGCAGCTGGAAGCCATCCAGGGCACATACGAGGCAGTGGTATGAGATGTATAAATATATTATAAATCACAGTCCCTGCGTGGATTTGTAAGCAAAAAGCTGGTGTAAAAGGTGGTGAGACAGAAAATGGCTGGGATAGAAAGACAAGTTAGTGGTGGAAGCTGTTCAGTTCTTGGCCATCCAGCAGCAGCAGTCATACTTCTCTCCCTGGTGAATCAGATTCCTGTTTGCATTGTGCAAGAGGTGAGAGAGGCATAAAAGAGGATAAAGTGCATAAAGGCTCCTTTTTTGTAAATCTCTAAGCTATTATGTATGAGAGAATTTTGAAGATATTTCTCAAAGTAGGAAATCCCAGATCATGCATCTTTAGTATCACTGCACTGAGAGTTGCTCTAGAAACAACACAAGATCAGCTTTGAGAGGCCTTGTAACAAAGGGCAGAAACATTTATTTCATGTAGTGGAGAACAAAGACTGAGGGGTAAACTGTGTTATCTAGTCCAATGAGCAAGCAGGATGATCATCTTTAGAATAGTGTCTAGAGCAGATGTTAAAAGATGAGAGTTCAGATGTCATGACCACAGACAAGGAGATAATAGTGATTCCAGGTTGGGAGGAAAAGGGGTGGATATGTTAGTTAATAGTCTGGGGAGGGCGGAAAGGTTAATTCCAGAGGGCTTTGCAGGAAGAAGCCTCTTGACTTCTATCCAGTCTATGCAGATGAGTGAAAAGCAACAAAAAGGTTAAAGTTGAAGTTAAAACTAGAAGTAAAAGCAGCAGAAAGTGCCGGTGGTGATGTTGATTATAATAATTCATGGAGAGAGATGAAAGGACATACAGTAGTATTTGACAGAAAAAAAATAAATAAATCAGGGAACATAAGGCGAGTGTATTCTAAATGCCAGGCAACAGCTATATTTATGTATATAACTGTAATTGAACCATACTCAGATGACAGAGTAGCATTCAAATAAAATTAGCCAGCAGTTGTAGTGATAGACCAGTCTAGACTAGAACTTGCAATATTGATATGTTCCTTGGCATAACTTCTATTCAGAAAACATAGAGGTATTATATAAATGTAAATATTTCATTTCATTTTATACTAAAATTTTAAATTAAAATATATATTTACACTTCTAAAATCTCCTTCTGCTGTGGTCAAATTTAATTTCTTTCTTCTCTCCTTCGTCTATAACATATATAAGTAATATTAAGGATGTCTGTGCATGATAAAGTTTTCAGTGTGGAATGCTAATGGCTCTATGTGCATAAGCTCAGAAATCGGCATCTAGATTTTCCTCATTTTACCTTTTTTTCTCTGTGCTGCTTGTCAACTGTTTTCTAGATTGATTTCACTGTGAATGGGTAGAAGTTCTAACCTAATTTTAAACCAATGCTCCAGGGCTAATTACTACAAAACAGAGTCACAGTCCCAGCTCCTGACAGTGTAAGCTTCTCCCTTTGCTTGTCTTCACTGGTCTACAGTCACTCACTGGGCCTTTAATCAAACCCTCCAGTCCAACCGTAGGAATATGAAATAATAAAATTTTATTAAATGCATTTTGAAATAGCATAAACATAGTTGAACACGCCACACATCATATTTTAGCATAAAACCAAACGGAATTTATTCTGCCGTAACAGAAGCACCGTGTTACCAGAGGATTGTGTTCCCTGAGTGAAACAACTGTTATGTAATGAAGGCCTAGAGCACAATGTGTAATATGAAGCAGTTCATCACTAAACACAGCAAGATTTGTGATCAAAATAACAAAACATCATTGAAGCAAAAGGTTGTAAAGAACTGAGAAAAGCCAAGAGGCTACAGCCTCCCCACTTTCCCCGCAGGAATGGGGGTTTTGCACTCCAGTTCCAGGCAGTCAGTTTGTATGTCATTTGCCTGCTCTGTTCTGAAGAATGTTCCCGGGAACAAAGGCATTTCTCCTTCACTTTAGTGTCGCTCCTGTCCGGGAGGATATGTAAAACTTGTAAATCTGTAAGTCCTGGTAATGCAAAAGGGGACGTGCCAGCTGTCTAAAGCTGTATATAGACATGTATTGCTTGCATGAATTGTTGGACTGAAGCATGAAGGAGTGGGAAATCAAACTGATAATTCCTTCTTGAAGGTCTACCACACGGATGCAGAAAAGAGATGAGGAGGAGCCTATGCACAATGAAATTTGCTGTTGTTTTTGAGTTAAAATTCCACAAAGCTTCCACTTTTATTATAAAAAGCCCCTGGTGTTCTGTAAACAGCCTCTTAGTGGGGAAAAAGTATTGTTGGTAATCTACACTTTCACTGGTGCTTTATGTTCCTTTCACTGTTCTTTCTGTTTCCATCACTTTTATGGGCCCAGGTTTTTTCTTCCCTAACATAGCTCAGCTTTACCACTGTGTGTGAGTCTCATGATACTCAGAGAAGTAAATGACGCTGTAGCCTATGACATTTCTGATGAGACAAGTTCTTCAGCAATTTTGCTTCAATTTCCTGTCCCTGATATGATGAAAGGTAGACAGTCCTTCAAGAAAGAAGTGGGAGATGAGAAAATAGAACAAAAGGGAAAATCAGTGGAGAGCAATAACAGGAGTTTTATACATTTGTGCAGTTGTAAAGAGAAAAAAAAAAGATTGCCAAGCAGCAAGCATGACACAGAGGGAATCTTCCATGGGAATGTTGCATAGCAGAATGCATAATATTTTACTTCGCCGAGGTAATTTAAGAATCAGAACTTGTATTTGTTGCTTGAGTAGAAGAAGAGAAGAGAGGCAAACCATTACCTGCAGCCCCCAGGCATGATTCCATCCCACCATTTATGTATGGGGTTAAAGAAAGCAGTATCTATTCTTTTAATTAGCAGTCTGGCAGCAAGGCCCCATAAGGAGACTCTTGAATCTCTCTGCTGAATCTACTACCTGCATATTGCCTATTCAGAGACCTGGCGCTGTTTCATCTGCTGCCTTCCATAAATCTCCTTTGCCAGCAGCGTGGACCCAATCACTGGTGGAGCAAATTTCTTCCAGTCCAAAGGTTTTAATTTGTTTCATGAATTTGTATATCCTACTCAGATTCTCTTCTGTCAAAATATACATTGGAAATGTTTTGTGACCCCTTTATCTTCATTTCGAAACTGTTTGGAATTCTCAGCAGTTCATGTAACTGAGTAAGTGAAAAATATAACAGGTCACATCATCAGCATTGTTGGGGTTATTTGAGTGAGTTTTGGTTTTGCTGAGCAGGAAGAAGACAAAGCGTATGATTACTTTCTGAAGAGATTTTGTCTATAGAGGTGAGTGAGCAGTTATGGGCAAGTGTTAAGAAAGTTTTATGTTGACATTTACTGTTTGACATGGAAATTCTGTTGCACTGTCCCCTGACTTTCCACCTTACTCTCCATACCTTTGCGAATGAGGACTATGCAGTTACCACTGTCTTCTAACTTCTCAGGAATGACCTGCCTTTCCATGTGCAAACTGCACCCATCTGTGGAATATAGAAACCCTGTACACCGTTCCAACACTCAAGCCTTCTGACCCAGTGTCTCACACGTAGTTTCTACATCAGGAACATGAAGACTCAGAGCCAGGACCTTCCAGTAGCAGGGAGTGTGATACATCAAAGCTGGCAAACCTGCAGCTTCTTGCTTGCTTTTTGATCCTGTGCATCAGATACTGGGGACTGATATGGTCTGTGCTCCATCATCTAGGAAGGTCAGAGACCAGTGTTCACACAGGCCCCTCTACAAAATCAGCATGCCAGAAAGTAGCCTGAAAATATGACTCTGTGCATCCATGTCACTCAGCACCTCATGGCTAGAGGCATATCTAAATGTTCCACTCCTCTTTCTGAATTGGGGTCTGCATGGCTAGTTTTAGTTGGAGTTAAAACCTTGCCGTCGTTTAACCCCAGCCATCAACTAAGCACCATGCAGCTGCTCGCTCAATCCTGCCCTCCCCCGGTGGGATGGGGAGGACAATCGGGGAAAAAAAGGTAAAACTCATAGGTTGAGATAAAGACACTTTAATAAGACAGCAACGAAAGAGGGGGAAAAAAAATATTCTGATATACAAAACAAGTGATGCACAATACAATTGCTTACCACCTGCTGACCGATGCCCAGCCGGTTCCCGAGCCACGGTCACCACCCTTTGGCCAACTCCCCCCAGTTCATATACTGAGTATGACGTTATAGGGCATGGAATATCCCTTTGGCCGGTTTGGGTCAGCTGTTCTGGCTGTGCCTCCTCCCAGCTCCTTGTGTGCCTCCTCATTGGCAGAGCATGGGAAGCTGAAAAGTCCTTGATTTAGTAAAAACACCACTTAGCAAGAACTAAAATATCATGTTGTGTTATCAACATTATTCTCGTACTAAATCCAAAACACAGCACTACACCAGCTACTAGGAAGAAAATTAACTCTATCTTAACTGAAACCAGGCCGTATATAAAGCCTATTGAAGAACAAGAATGGAAATCATTCCAGTGATTTACTTAGGGCTGGTGTCAGGAACTCTATTCATAGTGATATCTACAGCAATTGGTTTTTGCAGACTTAGGCTCCTTTAGCTGAGATCTTTTAATATCTGTAGATCTGCTGTTATCTTTAGTGTGAAGCAATACAGCTTCTCTTAATGCATTGGAATTTATGCGCATGGTTTGGAAAGCAAACATTTATCTTACTGAGAACATGTCAAAAAAACAGCATATGGAATGAGGACAAAGTGCAACAAGGTCAGTAGAAAAAAGCTTAAAGAAAGACTGTAAGAACAGATCAAGCATTCAGTCAAACTGCCCCGATAGATGTATTTTTCTAGCAGTCTCTGGCTAAAGGACTTCCTAAGCTAGAAGCTGGTATTTAATAGAACTTGGTGAGTTTTTCTTCAAATAGTGCTATTAAAAAAAATCACCAAAACCAACAAAGACATGTTTTGTGGCTCCAGAATATTGTGCAGCAGTGAGTTTCCCTATTTACTTATGCATTTTGTGTGATAAGTACTTTGAATAGTTTTATATTTGTTGCATAACTATCATTTTATGCTCCCTATTATTTTGCTGTAAAAATAATGTAAAATAGTAATATAACAATGTTCTGTTCTGTTAATTTATTTAGTAGCTTTCTATCCTATTTAACTTGGGACATTTCTTTTCCAAACTAAAGTATCCTATCCTGTTTAATCTCGCCTTCCACAGAAGGTGATCCATTAGCTCTAATCATCATTGTCAATCTTCATGACGTCTTTTTAATTCTGATGTATCTTTTTTAAGGTGGAGAGAACAGGCATGCACGCAATATTCAAGGTACAGGTAAACCAAGGGATTATGCAGTGACTTTAGTGCTAGTACTTGATTTCTTCTTTAACAATTCTTAATCATCACCTTCCCTTTTTTGAGCTAACCCTTTCATTGACTGCCCACAGTAACGTTAAGATTTCTTTTCTGAGTACTGGCTAATTTAGAAATGTTTTTAGAAAGGTTAAAATTGTTTTTCCTCCATGTACATTATGTTGAATTTATCAGTGCTGAATTTTATCTGCCACTTTATCTTTCAGTCTTTCTGTATCATAAGATTCTTTCAAGCTCTTTGCAGGTATTGTCTTTAGTGCCTTGAATTATTTTATTCCATCAGCAAACTTTCTCCTGTCATTACTCAGCCTGTTTCTGGATCATTAATATGAGGGACACCAGTTCTTTTACAGATACTTGTAAATCTCCATTGCTCACTTGCTCCAGCCCCTTAGGAAAAGTGACCTTTTGTTATCAGTTGGATATTAATCTGGGGATTTTTCCTTTTGCCATACGAGAATTTGCTTGCTCTTAAGTCTTTAGTGGTCAAAATTGTAAATTACATTTTCAGAAGTCCTGTAGACTAAATCAACAAGTTTGTCCTTTATGTGCTTGTGGGTTCCCTGAAGAAATTCTAACTGGTAATCCAATTTTTCCATAGAAAAAATATCCTGTCTCGTCTGCATTGTATCAGATGTATCAAGGTATCTTATAACTCAACATATTACTAAAATTTCTTCCTGGTCTTACACTAAGGGTGCTGGCATTGATTCTACTGGGAGCACAGCTGAGGCATAAATGCATATTTAGGACCGTGCTGTCAGTTTGTTCTACACTGCTCAGATGTATGTTGGTCTTCAAGTGTTCAGCACCTGGAACTTAGCATGTGATAAATTTAAGTATTTGACCATGGACTGGGGAGAATGATTCATTAGTTAATAAAGATAACACATATTTAAGATGAAAACTGAGAATGGTTACTTTAGAAAAGTACATCTGCCATTGTAATATCTAATTGAGATTAGTAAATTGGAGATTAGAGATTATTTTACAGACAATAAAGCTAAACCAAAAAGTGCAGAAGTCCGAAAATGAAAATCACTCTCCACTTTCCAGCATTTTTTTATATTTGGTGAAAATGTACTATCTAAACGTAGCATATCCAGTCCAGTACTGTTGAACCAACCTAGCTGAAAAAATAGGGAACTCAAACTACTCGTAACTTTTCCTCAGTTGACTTTGGGCACAACTGTATAAACCCAAAATGTAGCATTAACCAAGAAACAGAGGACAGCACTGAACTCAGGAGACATAGTAATTCATTTTTGCTCCAAAGGCTACACCTAATACTGTGTACAACTTTTTGCAATTATTTTATTTAAAATTACTTCATCTCTTCTTGGTAACTGTTACTGTGAGGTGAATCTCATTGTATAGACATAAAAGGGCACAGTTTATAGGAATGCATAAAGTAATTGAAATCAAGTGTATTTATTCAAAATATCCATACTCATGCACACTCAGATGCAGAATATGTTTATGCTAGCAAAAATACAATGAACTACAAATGTTTCCAAAGCAAAAATAAAGTTGAAGTGATAAAATGCAATGTGACTGTAATTTGGTGATAGATAATTCTAATATCAATGTAAAATATAAGAAGCAAAACTATTGAGTAGTCTCTAGATTTTAGCTAAAAAACAGAAAGTTGGGTATATTTTCTTATTCATTTTCATCTTCTAACCTGTCAGGATAGCATGATGGCCTTTCAAAGATGCAGTTCTTCGATAAGAGTCAATATGAAACAAACTGTGTGGGATTATATATCTTTAGCTAAATGAATGCAATATGATACAGATCATTAACTCTAAACACCTCATCCATTCATCTTTACAACATACGTATTGAGGTTGCTGGATGAGAAATGTTATTGAGGGTACAGACCATTTTTAACAGTGATAGAAGAGCAAAGTAAGTAAAAAAATGAAGTTCCTGTGAATTCTGTGAATTATTTTTTAGTTTAAATAACATTTTCTACATATGCTACATATTCCTCCCACAAATGGTTAGTATATATCACCCTGAAATATGAAATGGGGGTACATTTATTTTGAAGTGCTGGAAAAACAGAGTGGAGTGTTGTTTTATTTTCCTGACGTGTTATACATTATATTGTTCTTTTTATCTTCCCACAAAGAGGACTCATGTAATACAAGGAAACATTTCTCTGGCATACTACTAACTTCACCTAATCATGGTAAGTTACAGTATGTCATTGGTGTTATCTACAATTCATATTATGATAAATCTCATAACCTTCCAAGGCAAGGAAAGCCTGTATTTATAGGCTTCTAAAGCCATATTTCTATTTCACAGATAAAAATTTATTTGGTAGCAGAAAACATCCCAGCACTTTAAAATAGAGATTTGCAACTGTGGTGTACTGTTAAAATTTAGTACGGCTTTTACGTATAAGTACTTCACAGTTGTATTTTATAATAGAAAGCATAATCTACACTTACAGATTACCCTGTGGACTTTACACTCACTGTACCAATTTATTCAGGCTTCTTGTCTGGACTGTAAAAGCATTTGTTCCTCTCTAGCGAAGGTTAAGTAAATACAGTGTTAAATAAATGAAAGGGAAAATTCTGCTATTAAAGTCAATGAAATAATACTAAATATTACACTGAATGAAAACAAGAAGGAGAGAAGCCGTAAGATGTGTTCTTTTTAACAATAAAAAAAAAACACTGCAAGAAGCAGTTGCAAAAAAAAGATCATGGTCAAAATATGATATCATGGAGAAAAAATAGTGGCTGCTATGTCAGGAGTTTATTGGAAAACTAGCAACTGGATTTGAAATCAATGTTGTTATTGTATCTTTTGATTGAGGTTAGCATTGTAAGGATCATTTTCAGCAATGGAACTGACAGATTCTCAGCGGTACCAGAGAGAACAACGATTGATCCAAAATATATACAATTACTGGCTTTCCAATTGTTCCCAATAAAATATTAGCCATAACCATGTGGAGATTTCCTTAGAAACCCTTTGAATACTAACAGCTGTTGCCTACAGTTATTTTGGGGTACTTTATAGTGCAGACATTGGTATAACCATTTCAAATGTCAATGATATTTAAGCTAAATATTTACCTGCTAATGGTAGTAAAGTGTTAAGATTTCATAATAAATTAAAGTTTTTACTGTAACTCCATTATATTTGTCCTTGTAAACTTACATTTCTTTTGTCAAGGCAAAGATGGAAAATCTAGCTCCTCTCGGTATGGAGTTTAGGTAGCCTGAAAAATCTGTCTCCATTTGTCCCATACTATTCACCCCTGCGAAATCTTGACCTGTCAGTATCAGATTTAGCTGTTTGGCCTTTGTTCCCTTTGTCTTCCCTTGACATGACACCAGCACTTACGTATTTGGTGAGAAGCATTTCAGCTCCTTCTCTTGCTATTATTTCTGCTAAAGACTTGGAGGAACATGCTTCTTGTATTTATTCCTTTTATACTTCCTCAGAGGTAACATTGAACTACCTGAACGTTAGGAGAAGGGTTGGTTAATAGGTCTAATGGACTTGGCCCGTCTCCTGTCTGCAAGTATTGTCAACAGCATGTTAGTGGGAAGAAGGTCAGGAGTAAGAGGTGGAAAATGGGTGTGAGAAAAAGAATAAGGGAGTGGGAAGGTTTCTCTTTAATCCATATAATTTCAGTGAGGCACAGTGTCTCACAAACAGCCAGATCATTTATGCAAAGGGGCAGTGAATACCAACACAATGGTGGGAGCAAATATTCCCAATATGCAATACATTTTGAAACTACAGGCCATATGTCACCCAGTGCATCTTGAATCTCTAGTCCATAACACCTTACGGGACAAGGATTCATGAAATTGAGAATTGCATATTGAAGATGGTACAATGCATAGCACCAAGTGAAGTTAGAATCTGTTGTCGAATAATGGATATCTGTCTAAACCTGTTTATTTCTCTTCAAACTGCATGTAACTACAGTTTATCTTTTACATTATCGTTCATAAAGCATAAAAGAAAAAGCAATACATATGTCTTAAACTTCAATGGAAATGTTCAAACATACCTAAAACAGCATAAGTAGACTTTCTGGTTTTTGTCCAGGAGAGAAATAATTAAAATAACTGCATGAATTTTTTTTCAGTGTTGGTTTGTATGTTATTGTATTACTTTTTGTCTCTCATGTTTACAGGCTGTATATTTGCAAAATGAAATCCCTTTTTAATATAGCCTTTGCTTTTCAAAGAGTCTATTGGACTTCCCTTGTGCAAGGGTTTAATAACAATAAGAGTGACAGTTAGGATTACAAAAATGCCTTTTCTTCCCTCAAAGTATGTCTTCCCAGTGGAAGATAGCAGGAAATAATCATTGCACCTAATGGCAGAGAATAGGTAAATCTTTAAACCTTGTGGCTCTATTGTACTCCCTCATATCATCCCCTACTAATATTTAATTCTTTCAAAAATCTTTTGACTGGCTCTTTTTCTCCTCTGAGCTTCATTTTACTAACTCTTTTCATGCCTTTTTATACAGTTAAGAAGCTTAAACAGAATTAGGAGCAAAATTTCTTTCTTTCTTTTTTTTTAAACACAGAAAGTCTTCAGGGTATCTCTTAAGAACAAGCTATTTTCTAAAATTACAGTGGTTGTGTCAGCAGTCTGTACAGCCACGTGGCACTTAACTCCTAATGCAAAGTCGATTTTATCTGAAGGAGTCATTCCCTTGACTTCATTGGGGTTGAGACCAGGTCCGTTCCATCCATCATTCCCCACATTTCAGCATTTCTACTTAAATGGAAGAGAAGTGGTCCAAGCACCAGTGCCATAAAATACTGACTTTCTGGCAAAGATATGTAAAAAGAACATCTGTTCAATCTTTCATTACATCTGAGGCCCCCAGCAGTGGTATTTGTACCACACTAGCATGTCAAAATGATGCGCTGCATTTTTTCACAGAAGGTTTTTGAGCTGGCCTAGGTGTGTGACATATAAGAGAGCTGCTCCCAAGGGAGCCACTGGCTTCCTTGTCATCATATGTGAAAATTGCCTGGGCAACAGCTACAAGAAAGAAGAGGAGCTTAAAAAGCTTAATTCCCTTGGTTTTGCCTCCAGGCTACAACAGCTTGGGCAGTGAATGCTGCCTTCCTCAGTGCCTGCAGTTGGCACAGAGCTGTGCGGGGAGGAGCTGCAGCAGGCTCTGTTTAGGAGTCTCTGAATTACAGCTTCTAAAAAGTGCCGTTCTGCCATGTGCACTGCATGTTTTGTTGAGTTATCCCATGATCCATATACTTCTATGACACAAGAAAGCAAGGTAATAATAATAACATTAGAAAAAATGTCTATCTTATAGCACAAAATGGTGGAAGAATGACTGTTGAGAGGCAACGGTCATATCATTTCAGGATTTCAGGTTGCAGTTCAGCCCAAGTTTCTGTCTGACCTTGCCCAAACCCAGTTCCTTTGCTTTTCAGCTTCAGAGAAGAACAGAAAATCCCAGAGGTAACCTGCAAATAAAATCTGTTAATGAGTATGAGACATTCTTATTACACAAATAAAAGCACCAAAAGTGCTTAGATAGACAGTATGCCTCCAATAAATATTAATGGCAATGGTTTGCGTTGGTTTTTGTCATGGTTTACCCATAATCAGACTCCAAAGAGTAGAGAAGGCAGCTGCCTGCCTGCCCACAAAATTTTTGTTCTTGTTGCAGTTTCAAATGTTCCACAGAAGGTCTGAGATAAGGTTTATGTGTAAGTGGTTCTGTAGGATAGTAATGCTTACCAAATTGTTTTTTATGAACAGATTAAACCTGATAATGCAACTGCAAGCCTATTGCCTGAAATTTCCAAGTGGTGCAGGGGGGCTAGCTACCTGAAATTAGGTGATTTAAACCATAATTGGGCTCCTTATCAAAAATGGTTGGATTTTCAGTATGTTTAGCACCCACAGCTCCTACTAAATTAAACTTAATTAACTTATCAAAAGACACAGTGAGAACATCAGCACCAATAATAGAACTAAGGGATTCCTGCCAAACACTATAGCGTTCACACCACTGATCTCTATTATAGTGAAGCCTGTATAAGCAGGAAAAGTTCAGCATACACAATGAAGTTCTTAAGCATAAATAATGGAGAGAAAATGAAATTTTTGGTTGATGTAAGTCAGTGGCTGTATTGATCATAATTCAGGTAGGGCTTAACTTAACCCTTTGGGCTTGATTCCCTTGTGCAGTAAGCATTTACATGTCCTTGGTAGCAAGTAATGGTTACAAAGTATGAAAATACTCTTCAAGTTGCTAGAATGATATGAAGTAACCTTAGAAGAGAATCAGGTCCCTGTAGGGAAGATTGGATAGGATAAAGCAAAGATGGTGGTGCTCCCTGCGGAAAGTTACTGGTAAAAGTAATTACATGCCTACTACAGGAGAGTATTCCTGCACCAGAAGCAAAGATGTAGTAGCAGTAAAATGAAAGAGGGAGGAATACTGAGTAATAATGTACAGTAGTAACTGGAAAAGGAATCTGCAATACCCCACAGGAGGATGGTAATCAAAGACAGTTTAAAAAAATGAACTTGAAGGTTTTTTTTATTTTCACAGCACGCAAAAAGTGAGAAATTAATTTAGGATGACCTGAACACATTTTGCAAAGGGCAATGCTAGTGAAGTGGAATACCGATGATTCACGAATGCTACTCGTATTTATAATATTCAAGCTGGTGAGAAGTTGTCTACAGTATACACATGCTATTGGAATATCATTAGTGTTAGAGGGTACAACATTCTAAGATTAAATTTATAGGATGTTCAGACATTGTGATTTTGTTTTAGTATTGCTAATCGTAGATCTTTTGAACAAATGTGATTGGTTAGACTATATGTTCCGTATTTAAATCACCACAACTCCTCTATTTCACAGTAACTAAGAGCTCTGGGCAATAATAAAACGTGAGTAATGACCCTTTTCATTTCAGCACTGTAAGCAAGAGGTAGAAATGCTCACTCTTTATGAGAAAATTGTGATTGGTGGAATGAATAAGCGGTAATTGTTCTGCATTAAGTAAACTATCATATATTAATGCACTCTCCATTTTACTACAGTTCAGTCAGATACTGTAATCAAGTCCGACAGGAACTGAATGAATTGACTGCACCCAAAGGTGCTGTTTATTAATTTATCTTAACAAATAATGATGGCGTGTCAAGGTAAATTATGTCGCTTCATATGTTGCATGTCTTTGTATTGAAATACCAGCAGTGAAAGAGATTTGTTCACTTGCCCTTTTCAAAGTCAGAAGTGTTAAGCTATCAATGTCTTGTTGGGTTTTATGTTTCTCTCCCTTTTCCCTATAATTCAGATTAATCATAGGGTAACTGTGTAAGCAGACAAAAACAGACACCCAAGCATGTGCACAAGTTTTCCCAGACACACTCACAGACTCCTGTTTCCATATCCCTTTGCTTCTGCACTGGGATAGTTAAATTCTGTGGAGATTATTTATTGTCTATTTTATATAGCATTAGTGCTTGGAATCCACACTAGAGATGGCTTTTCGAGTGGTGATAACATATACGCGTTTGTGTCTCGATTATCATTTAAACATGTATTACATATACACATGTATGTACAGATGCACACATAAATTCATAAACTAAGAAACTGTTCTTAAAGCTAAGGGACAGCCATATATAAGGGTAGAAAGGAAGGATTACTTTCTTTTCATCGATGTGGACCAAAACATGAAACCTTAAGTGATTTCCCCAGTGCCTGAAAGTATTTTAGTGTCACAGACAGGCATGTAACCTAGATCTTGTTCACTCCAGGCCTCAACCATTTCAGCCTTTTTTCCTCTCCCATAATATTTCTGATTTGTTCCTCCAGCCTCGTGTGCCAGTGGCACCTTACCTTTTATAAATAAAAGTCCTTTTGAAGTCAAATATCCAAATTCAGAGTTGATGGAAGCAATTTTATGAAAAACAATTTTACTGGGTTTGACTGTATTGAACTGATACCAGTTCCCTGATTAAAAGTTACATGATTGAATGACCACTTTGGTGCCTATTTTTGCACATTTTTCAAGTGTAAACTTTGAATCACTGCATTTGTAATAAATGGGTTTGAAATTTGATCCTGAATAGATGAGATCTTTCTGACAAAGATGAAATAAGGAGGAAAAATGTGCACATGTGTGTAATGTGAATATTATTGCCTTGAATTTTCCAAACAAAATCCAATTTGCTGCCAGATACAAAAATTAGTTTGTAATACTGTCCTTAGAGCAAGTCAGAAAAATTGTTGTATTAGCTGGGTTGCTATTCTCAGAGATTGTTACAGGACATTTCTGCAATGCACACAATTAAAAAAGTAGTTGGGAAAAGATACATATGAATATCCACTTTTTTCAATGTATAAACTTGTTGATGTTACTGTATGGCATTAAATGCTCATTGTAACAGCAGTTAAGGTTTTAAAAATAAACAGAATACTCAACAATATATACAAACAACATGCACAATCTGCTAATTTGGAAAAGAAAATGCCAGGGGATTGCATCTGTGAGCCTAGTGATAGGATCTGCGGTATGTTCACATTGCCACCAAAATCCTGCCACAGATCCTGAACTACCCCTTGCCAAGCAGTCAGTGCAACTGCTTTTCTGCAAACTTACGGCAGATCTTGTTTGGACTCAAGACCTGTTTCTGAGAGTCACTACCATCACAGCCTGGACCTCACTGTTTTCTTAAACTGAGCTTCTGCTTTCTGCTGTGTTAGTGGTAGAAAGCAGTGGTATCCCTGGGTAGGTAATGCTTGGTCCGACAACCTCTTTTCAGATGAATCTTTTCAATTTCAGTTGAAAGTAAATAATATGAATCGAAAATAAACATTTTTCCACTCAAAATGTACAAAACAAAGTGACTATCTATTGCCGAGTGTTATATGAGTATCAGTATGCCACTAGGCAAAGTGATTAGGGAAAACTAATCCAGTGAATTGCAAGGGAAAATATGTTCCCAGAACATTTGGCTACTTTTGAAAATTCTGTGCTTAATATGCAAACTGCTATGTGTATATTAGTAGAAAATATCATTGATATACCCTCATAGCAAAATCCTAGAACTAGCATAAACCAACTCATTTTAGAGTTATTTTGTGTTTTGTACCTGATTTATATATTCCCTTATTAGAATTTCTATGTTGTCAGTAAAAGAGAACGCAAATGCTTCAAAATAAAATGAACACGTTTAGTTACCATAGCCTTTTAAACCCACAATAGCATGGGTAAAACTGTTTAGTGCAAAAGCGTTTCATCTGGATAATCCACTGCTGGGTGACTCTGATAATAAGCTTTAAAAACTTTGTTGGAAAGGTGTCCTTTATGAAATATATCTGAGAATTTTTAGAGGAGTCTAATCAGAACATGTTAATAGTTTACAAAAGCTGATAAGAACTCCCTTGTCTTGACTGTGGAAGTGCCACAGTGAGGAGAAAGAAATATGGCTATATTTTTTTCTTTCAACCAATATGTGTATCATTTACAATGCTTATAAAATTACCCTGCTTAGAATTACACTTCTCAGAAAAAGAACAGATTCAACTTCCACTGAATTGCGAAGTGTGTAGAAAATCCTGATGATGGCATCTTGACTACACAGAGAAGAAAGCAGTGGAGAACAATAATGCAATTGTTTGAAAGGCCTAATAGGATTATTGCTTCTCTCTCTTTAAAATTTCAGATGTATTAATCTTTCAGTTAGTGAACATAACAACAGAATTTCCCTAAAGAATGAATAGGAACTCCATATATGAGGCCAAAAGTCTCAGTGAAACTATTTTGGGTTAGATGTTTCAGCAAAATGTACCTGTAGAATTGGGCTGCAAGCAGGTGACTGTGACCACTAGGCACATCGGCCGTGCTGATGAAGAGCAGCTCACGTGTGCCTGTTTACTGTGCTCTGAAGTCCACTTCTTTATTGACTCGTTGAAAAAGATAGCAGCTCCAAATAGTACTGCATGTCCAAAGCCACGCAGTTGGAAAGTCTCCATTCTTTTCTTTACATTTTAGGATTAGGGATATGAACACAATCTGCCTGAGGTGAGCTAATCTGGTGTGATGAGAGAGAGCATTTTTTAATTGTGATTTAATTAATTGCATTTGTGCTTTTAGATGTGGAAATTATTGATGCTTAAGATGAAAACTGAGAACTAATAGGACCTGAATTATTTTGCTGTATCTATTATTTCTCACAATTCATCACTTTTTCAACTGTGATGACTCAAGTTTGCTGCCAGGAATCCTCATCTGTCTAACTAGATCATAAATCTTTCAGGGGGTATAAACTTGAGCTATAGATCTTGGTCATCATGACAATATATTTTATTTCTGTGGATCTTTTATATTTATAAAAACGCAGCATATTTTATCAGATTTTACAAAAATTAAGTCAAGGCTTTTACATCTACAAAGTAGAGGGTGATTTTTGTTGGGGTTTTTAGAGTGCTGTGACATTGGTAGCTCATGCTATAGACCACTGTTTCCCTGTGATACTTTGACTATACTGTTATTAATGTGAGGTAGATTTAAAAGGGGTGTCCTACTAAATTAAGGTTCAAGAGTGAATTAAACCTTAAATTAAATTCTTCTTTTACCAGAGAATGGTCAGCATCTGAATGTGAGTAGAAATTAGCTTCAATTTATTATCTAAGTTGTCTGATATTTAAATATAATCAAAGCCCCAAGTGATTTGCCAAATTGGCACCATTAACATGTATTATTTATATTAAAAAATACATGTATGGATGAGTTCAGGGCTTTTTTGTATTTTTTCAATCTTCAGCTCTTTTGTCTTCAGATCCAATGCTAGGCCAACACACAATTTTTCCAAGAAACCTTAACTGGGTCCTCAAGTATTTCAGGAAAGACTGGGAAAAACAGAAGAGGGCAGGGGGGGATGTAAACAAAACTACCTACAGGTACTAGCATTTGTTCCTTTTACTGGCATGTTTTGAATCACCTGCATGTTTAATTTTTTATATGCTCACACACATACACATGCACAGAGGTTTGCAGCTTTTACAAAAATAAGTGTTAGTACAGCAGGTGTTCAGAATTGTAACAAAAAAATGGGTAACAATGGGGAATTAGGCAAAAGAGAAAGAAAAGTTTAAGAACAAGGTGAATTGTTCAGTGTCAGCATCTGATGTGAGTAGCGTTATGAGACAACGTGACACTATTATGACTAGAAGATTGATTTTGTATTTCAATTTTAATTGAGCTTTCAATATATGAATTCTGTGGACACGTGTCTGAGTTTAATAACCTTCAAATACATGTTCAGATTGAATGACCAAGTCAATTATTTCCTCAAAAGTACTTATTAGGATTGTGTTGGAGGCATACAAATAGCAAAGGAAACATACTCATGAATACGCCACTTGTTTCCAAATTAATTTCTCTCAACCTTGGCAGCATGCTTTTTGTTAAATAATTATTCCTATATTTGAGGCGTTCTTGTAGTACTACAGCAAATGAAAGTTGCAGTACTCTATGTATTCACTGGATAAATGAGCTTACAATTACAATGCCATCTGAGTCAGTGCTGTATTCTCAAACGTGCTGAATGTGGCTTAATTGGGTAGCGAACAATGGAACCTTCCTGAAATTGTGGTGTTCAGTGACTCGGTATGTTGTGTTTTCTCCCAGACAGTATTTACTAGTGTTAGTATTCTGGTATATATTAATTGCAGGTGGGAAAAGGGGGGTGGGGTGGAGAGAGCATTTCTATATTGCTGGACACCCACTGTCATAAGACTAAGGGTTTTTTTCTAGAACACCTTGCAAAAGCAAATAGCATGTTTATAATTTTTTACAAAAGTGTTGAGCAGCCATGATTCCTTTTGCACTGAACTTTGAAATGCACTACTGCTTAAATGGTTTACTTTGTTATCACTCACTTTTTTAATGAGTGAGGTAAGGTACTTTGTGGAAAGAAAAAACGCAAGTTTTCCCTATTAGTGCATGTTCCTTTGTCAGTTACATGAAAGCAAACTGCTATGTTCAGAAGCATCATTTCTTGCACTGGCTAACTGAGCAAATTTTGTCATTGAAAAAGGCATATTTTGGTCATAATGTGTTTCCTTAATGCACTTAATCTGCGTGTCATGAGAACACTTGGCCTTCGCCTCTTCCATCTACTCTATTAATCTTCTAGCCTTTTTATCTCAGCCCTCGCACTTAATAATGCCATAAACTAGAGAACCAAAGGATGACACCAAAGAGAAACAAAGAACTATTACTGAATAAGATAAATGTAGTGCCACTTCTGCTAATCCTAATTGACTTAGAATTTAGTCAGGATTCTTCTGTCACATCATCCGTCACAGGCAGATGTTAGGGAGAGACAGAAGCAAGCAATTAAAAACATGTTCTTCATTTCAGGTATTTTGTGATTGCTTATTCAGTTAGGTTCCATTGACTGTTTCACTCTTCTGGCCAAGTATAAAATGATTTGTCAATTTTTGAGGTTAAAATCAGTGTCCTTGAAAGGACTTGCATTGACAGCCACTGAGGATGGAGTATAAATATATTTTACTTCTAGAACAGGTGCTGCATTAACGACAACGGTTGAAGCTTCCCCAGGCTGCCCCATTATCATATGCTTCCACCTTGGCCTGTGGTGTAAACTCTTACTGATGAAATCTAATATTTTGACATTTGACTCAGTGGACTTTCACGTAGCATAGTCCACCTGTAGCATTCCCTGCCTGAGGAAGTTATCAAGTCAAGTGCTGTGCAGGATCTCTAACAGGATTGAAGTATTTTATATGCAGTTAGGATAGTCAGAGCTATGCAAGCTAAGATAATAAGTGTAATCAAATTTCATACTCCAAGGAATACACTTATTGCCTCAGGGATCAGGAAAAATTTAACTCCATATCCTCACCTTTCGTGCTGCTTCGTGCAAGTAGAGCACTTGTAACAGGGCAGAAAGTCCTCTAAGGCATCAGTTGTTGTCCACTTTTTCTGGCAGGGTACCAAACTGTATAAACCAGTAGTTCAATAAACTAGAACCTCTACAAGAGAGAAAATATTTGGTACTATTCAAAAAATGACAGTTTGGAGTGGGAGACAATTTTCAACACTGGAGCAGCTTAAATTAGAAAATTGTTTACTTTAGACTCCTGTTTGTCTTTGATTTGCCTCACATCACAATCCTAAATACTGCATTTCCAATCTTCTAGTTAATATTTTTGCATGTAAATATGCGTGTAAAGCTGTTGGCATCAACCAAGTATTCCCTAAGCAAAATCTTGGTTCACATAAACCCTTCATCGCACCAGTGAAATCAGGGAGCTAAAGCACTTTACACCAGCTTAATATCGTGCCCTTCATTATCGAATTCCTTTGTTTCTTGATTTCTGTGACGGAAGAACTCCCCAGGTGCTTTTAAGCAGGCTGGCAACTCATTTGTCAACCGCGGGTAAAGCCACCCACACATTTTTCTGTTCCCGTAAGAGCCCCCCGGTTCGCGGCGGGGCGGCCTGCTTGCCTGACCCCTGCAAGGCTGCTTCAGCCCGCCTGCTGCATAAGGTCAATTTAGAAGGTGCAGTGCGTAAGCGATGTCTTTGGCACGCATTTCGGACTGAGATTAGGGTTTACTTTGGGGTACCCGACTTCTGGTGTTCCTTTTAGCCACAAATAAAAACGAAATTGTAAGATAACAGCAAGCTCCTTTGTTAAGAGCACGAGGCGGGATTTAATGCAGGATTTTGTGCTTTGAAATGCTATTGCTGAACTCGGCCTGCTTGTTTGTAACAGGTGTGACCCCGCCTGGTGAAATCAGCCCCATTTGGTGAGGGTGCTGTGGGCCCCAGCAGGTGTTAACGACCCTGACCAGCCCCACCTGGGCCCGGGCCCTATTTAAGCTCAGGCCAGGGCTCTCCAGGCTCTTCTAGAAAGACTGTGGGCAGCCTCTCTCCAGACCTCGTGGACTTTCCTCTGGCTTTCCAAGGCTGTCTTTTGACCTGACCTGGCTTGACAACCCCTGAGCCTTGAGGGAGTCTGTCACCACCACCAGCCCCAGCAGGTACGTGGCTGGTGAGGTGCCTGCCTGGCCAGCGTTGCTTGGGGTCCCTGCTCCCAGCCCTCTCTGTGCAGTGGCCCGAAGGCGTGAACCCTCGAACAAGCAGGTATCTGCCTAGTTTCATAACCCGGTTTTGAAAGTCTGGGGTTTGTGATGTTCATTTCTGCCTCATTTACCTCATCGAAAGGTGACGTGAGGCCTCCTGTTGTGGTGAGGAGGTGGTAATCTCCCTGGGGAGGGTGTGTTGAGGTCTGCCTTTGGCCTGTTTTTGTGGGAGTTCACTGGTCTGTTTTAAGTTGATGTCCTGAGGGATAAATTTTTCTGAAGGCCTTTGTGCTTCCTTCCTAGTTTCTGTTTTTCCTGAAAAAAAACCCTAGCCCAGCTGTTTTTTCATTTGTTTGTCTATAAAAGTGTGGGGTTTTACACTGTACACTCTAGAGAAGAGGTGAAATGTTAGCTAAGATTT
Source organism: Phaethon aethereus (assembly GCF_964289735.1). NCBI lineage: Eukaryota > Metazoa > Chordata > Aves > Phaethontiformes > Phaethontidae > Phaethon > Phaethon aethereus. The sequence goes on from NC_138584.1 coordinate 13,131,272, forward strand.
TTGGCCTTCGTTACATGCTACTAAATCAAGGATAACTTGCTTAAGTCAGTGATGTTGTACCACTCTCAAAATAGATCTTAATCAAGAAACTGTCTGACAAGTGTCTGTTATACTTTTATGCATGTATCCTCTTGTGTTATCTTTGGTAAGTCTTCTTTTAAGTTTTCATTTTTGCTTTGTTAATTCTAAAAGAAGATGGATGTAATAGTGAGGAACATTTGTGGAAGTGCAGGTAAAATCCTTGAAAGATGAGGTGGTGGAAAGCTCAGGCTGGGAGATGATACTCGGGGCTCGGGGAAAACTGGGGCAATCAGTGAGCAGAAGAGGGAGAGGGGGAAGCGATCAGCACTGGGGGGGTGGTCATTACAGCCTGATGGCTGCCAGCAGAGGTGAGGATGGAAGCAGAAGTGCTGTAACTGTGTACTTGGTGTGAATGCCACTGCAGTTTAAGTCAAGGAAGGTATCCTGGTAATGGAAATAAATTGCGTGCTGTGAATTTGCAGAGGAAAACACAGCGATGGAAAGATGGAGAATAAGATGTTAACTGCACTGGACTTGGAACTGTGACTTGGATATTGAGCTGAAGTGAAAAAGGCAGAAGTAAGATTAGCTGACTTAAGAAGGGGGATGTGTAATGCTGAAAGTAAAAAACAAGGAGACTGCCTGTCTATAGAATATGGTAGCTTAAAGGAAATGCAGCTTTCCTGGCCGTGGCCCTGTAGCTACCCATCTGAATATCTAAAGAGCAGTACATCATGAGTAAAAGGCAGCTCTTCTCTGGTCTTTGCTATGAGCGGTATATCCTGCAGGTATGAAAGCACTGTCCAAAAGATAAATAACACTGAACCAATTTTAAGTATTAATATTCATAATGCTGTAGTGTACTTCAAGGGTACTTTTGTCAGTGGTTTTATCATAGCCACAAAATGGCAGTATGCTGAACACTTGCTCCCGGTGTGTGTCATGAGTCACCTGATGGGTCTGGGATGTTAACTGCCGCAATTACATTTGTTGTTTAGACTATTCAGGTGTGACTGGGGGAACAGAAAGAAGAGTTTGCTGGTGCAGCTTCTTTCAGAGTGGCTGCAGCTTGTGCTGGCTGGGCTGCCTTAGAATTGCTATTAAAATCAGCATCTTATTCTTTATACTGCACAGCTTCTGTACAGAGAATCAAATCACCTGGGTGGCTGCTGCTGGTTTAATAGTATAATCGAGTAGTCTAAGCAACATCTTAGCAGATGCTCCAAGAGGCTTTAACCTCAGTGTATACACGTTTCCTAGGATTTTGTTTTACAAAGAGAGGGATTATTGTCATATTCATTGTAATCACTCTAAATACTGTAGGCCTGATTCCTGACTGCCTTGTACCTTCTGCAGTCATTTACAACTGTCTAAAAGGACTATAAAACATGATGATACTACAATGTCTGCAATCTTACTACATTTGCAGAGAGATAAATGATTGTACATTGTATATAGCAGTGGAGAACCAGGCCATGTGCAGAATGAGTGGAACGTCATTGCTGAGGTGTGAGTAAATGGTAGAAAAAGGCAGTGGAAGGGAAGAAAAGGCAATGAAGACTTTATACTGTAATTCTAATTGAGGTTTCTGTTAAAATCTATCTTCATGCCTACTGTGGTGCTTGGGCTTGTTGGGATTTGTATGGATCCTCGAGGCAATCCTTACGCTAGACAGTGGCCTGTGCAGGGTTGTTTGGTTTTTCGGTATTTTCCAGACTGCATTTATCAGGCATCTTCATCTGTCTACAGTCTGTTATACCAGCAGTAGGCCAGGTGCTAGGAACTAGTTGCAGGCAGTAATGATTTTGGGTAAACATAAAGGAGAATCTGAAGCTGGGGTTTGCAACGAAAATGCATCTTAAGTATGCTTAAAAAAACCAGTGAACAGTAGACAGATTTCTTGTACCTGCATCAAAGCTTGGATTAAGCTTGCAGAACCCCAAAGTTTGAGCTAGTTATGGCTATACTGCTTCAGAGGCAAAGTTTGAATGGTGGAGTTTCTCTGCCCTCAGAGCCAGCTTTCTCCAGATAGTGCAGACACCTGGAGGTTCAGGCTGGCACCTGAACCTGAGCTGACAAGACAGCCCTTGGCTTGTGATTAAGAGAAATCTCCCTTTGTCCATGTATATCTAGTTCAATTTGAATGTTCTAATTGTATCTCCACTCAAGCTGTAAATAGCTAGATATTCTTCCAAGTGCCAGAGGAAAAAAAGTTGGGTCATCACTTAAGGGCAGCTTATATGTCACTGTCTGTGACTTCATGAGCACAAAATGTCTCAGTCAGAAAATGCCAAATCTTAAATATGACAAATAATCCTAAATTATATTAACATTTATTAAGCGAACTATGGAGAACGCTTTTTAGAGACTTAGTAGGAGTTTTACTGAATTTTCATATATAGATAATCACTCCATTGTTATTGTTTGGAAGTGCCGTATTTCCAAGGTTATGCTGTTGTCAAGGCAAAAGGTTCCATATTACGTTTCCAACCAAGCCTGACTGATTAAGGATGTTGGGAGGAATATGTTTTCCTTCCAGAATCTTAATTAGGTTGACTTCAACTCATGACAGGAGATTCTGCCAGCTGTCAGCTACTGCTTGGATCTCTTACTAATTAAAACTCTGAGGAAGCCTATTAAAGGTGTTCAAAAAGCCAAATCCCCCTTTAAAACATCTCTGGCACTGCAACAAAGAGTGTATGATGGTAATATTGCAGCATAGATAACTTGACTTTTGCTTTTCATCTTGGCAATATGCCAGTTATGTTACCTGGCTATATAGGCTCTTCATTCAAAGCCCTTACCTGTCACCTTCCCGTGAATGGACTAAAATGAATTGGAGGTGAAATTTTGCTGGTATTCAGTTTTGATATATCAGACATTCAGATTTTCTACAGCGATGAGTGTAGCTGATACTGATAGGAGGAGGTTCAGTTCTCTGGAGGTTTAATTTCTGAGGCAGCAACATCCTGTAGTTTGTAAATATTTTGAGCGTTGAAGCAGATGATGATATAACTTATAATTAACAGCATTGTTGTGTCACACTTCATGTTGTTAATTAGATGCTGCAACTGGGGTATATCTGTACTTTAAAGATTTTCCAGTGTACCTGTTTCAGAGTCAGGTTTAAAAAAAAAAAATCCTCCTTACATACATAGTCAATTTTCTAGGCCAACAAAAATTCTAAGCAAGGTACAGATATACTGCCAGAAAGAATTTTTTGGCCGTATCTTTCTCCACTGGGGAACTGGCAAAATAACTCCAGCTTTTGTAGGCTGTCTGCAAAGGCAAAAATTTGCTATTATAGCTGTATTTTCTCAGGTGTAGACAGATAAAAATCTAAGAAGATTTTGTACAAAGAAAAGAGTTACTGGAACAGCAAGAGATTTCAGATGGTAGGGACATTGGATGGGAAACAACATTTAGTTTTCCAGAAGGTCACTGAGCTTCACTCAAATTGTTGTAATTCAGTTCAGACATGGATTTCTAAGCAGGTTGCTGTCTCCTTCTTGATAAGGAAGTTAGGGACTATGAGAAACACTTTGACAGGTAAGAAAGCCTCTAGGTGAAGTTATTCTTAGTAGATGTCTGCTAGGAAAATTAACTAGCCGTAAGTTCTCCCTGCATGGTCTGGAAGGTGGCATGTGGCAAGATTTCTGATTTGTGGAAGAAAAAGCTTAGAGCTGCTGCCAAGATTTAAGGTAACCTGGGATTACTCAGAAGTGAGATGTGGGATTTCTCCAGAAGAGAAATTACGGTCCCTTGGACTTCACATACAACCTTCCTCTGCTCCCTCAGTCACTTGTGATGGCAGGTGCTGCTGATGCTTCTGTTGTCCTGGCACCTCAGAAAAGTTTAAGCAAGCTCCCTATTTTCCTTCTAGGCATTTAGTCCCATGCCAGGTGTAATTTTATTGAAGCTCAGGCCCTGATTATGAATCTTTCTGGTGCTCCTTTTTTCCAGCCATGGGCATGTGTAGCAGCACCTGTCCAGGTTGATGGATATATGGTGGATACCTCTGACTCAACAGTGCAATAGCCATAGTCATACACTGGTTTCTTTCTTCTTGCAGTCTATCTCTTCCTGTTCCTATATCTCCCTTGAAATAGATGCTAATGTTCATGCTGTGATCCTCTATATAATCTCTAGATACTTTTTTGCAGAATAAGAATTGTTTTTCCAGTGTTGCATTTGTTCATTTACTTACTCTTATATATTCTTATAGCAATAGCTTTGAGTCTGTATTGTATTGAACTTATTTTTCCCACTATTTCTTCAATTTAGCATGATGTCATGCCAATGGTATGTACTTTATATTGCATAACTGTAATATAAACATAACTGTAGCTTTTACAAGGTGCTAAAGCAATTCTTCAAGCATTTTATAGCTTAATAGGTGAATTAAAGAGTAGGGTATATTAATTGAATTTCAGACAGTGAGTTATATCAAATACTTTGGAAAAGATAACATTATTGGAACCCCAATACCTAATTTGCTTGGTTGAGACCATAACTGGAAAGAAGAAGGCGGGGGAGGAGAAAGCCACAACCAGCTTATTTGAGCACTCCCAAAAGGATAAATTAATGTCATGCCTTTTTAGGCAATACGTCAGGTTTATGCAGTTCTGTTCTTCAATTTAATAACAGAAACAAATTTAAGAATGAGATTAGATTTATTACACACGCACACACACACCCCCCAAGTAATACTGTTTTGGAACAAAACCTGACCTGCTTGGTGTGTGTTTCTGTATATTTACACAATAAAATATTTTTAACCTCTGCCTTTCCTCCTCTAAAGGAAAGATCATAACTTCTGTCCTTGCTATTGTAATGGATTACCTAGTTTTTCTTAAATATACACATTTATTTCATAGGCAGTTGGTTCATCTAGGCACATTTATATCTCAGTAGTTTTTGTGTTAAAGTGGATTTGAAAACAATATTTTTCTTAATTAAACTGCACAGAAAGGAAGAGTGAAAATTTCTTCTTGGTAAAAACTTCACTTGAAAGGCACTAAATACTCATCCATATATTAATTGACTTTTGTCACCTGGGGTTACTAAACTATTCTAACACTGTAATATAACTCTGTCAGTGTCTTGTTTTAGTGCTGTAAAGTTATTTTTAGGTATTACCATTGTGTAAGAAGCAAAATAGATCATAAAATTCTCAGTGCATCCATATGAACTTCACATGACAAGTGCTCACATTTGGAGTATTGAGTGGTACAGTTGGTAGCTCTAGAAATGTGTGCTTACTTTGCATCATCTTGATCTAATTAAAACAGTGTGGATAGAACCTCAGAATGACTGTTGTGTTATCATCATCAAATGTTGCATCTTTCTTTACATCTGCCAGGAAAAAGTTTTCAATCATCTTTATGTATCTATATACATCTGTATGCACACATAAAATTTGTGGTTTTACATGGGTTGGTGTGAAATCTGAAGTTAACAGATTTACTTCCCACATCCAATTAGAGCTGTGCACTGCTCCAGTCCCTTTTGGCAGCATATTTCCCAGTTTTCACATCAACATAGGTACTTATTTATCTCAGAAAGATAAGTTGCAGCAAGGAGACTTTACCTTTTGACCTGTGATAGTAATAGGAGATGTTATAAAAAAAAAAAACAAACCCCAAAACCACAAGTTGTAAAATTTGCCAAGGTGCTCTGATAAGATATAAACTATTTTTTCCCAAGTAATGTAAAGACAAACAAAATAAAAATACAGAACGTATTGATCTCTTTTGTAGGTAAACTGTTTTAAGGGATTTAAGCTCTAGACTTTAATTGCTGTGTTTAACATAAGTTTGATCTGAGGTGTTACCACATTGAACTAACAACAGGCTGGGAATTTTAACAGGGTGCCAGCTCAAAGCTCTACTCTAAAATACATGATCTGTATTTTAAATTGGAAATTGGCTGTCCAGTAGAAGGGTAGCTCTGCTTTCTCTGCCTCTGTGAAAGCCCTGGCAACTCAGGCTAATGATTGCCTCTGGGAACGGGCCACAAGTGTGTGGGTCAGCAACTATGGCAGTGAGGAGACTCACCCTTGTGCCAAGCCTGACTCTCCTGGGCATCCACCCTGTTTGTTCCTGGTCTGCCTTGGCCCCCCATTGTCACTATGTCTTCCTTTTGCCCACTACCAACAGAGGATACCTGCCAATCTTCTTGTCAAGAGTTTTCTTCCCAGTACCCCTGTGAGGAAAGGAAATTTTCATTAACATCAAGTATAGAGGCACAAGTTGTCAGGCTGTGGGGTTTAGTTGCTTGTTCTGGGTATTACAGACAATGAGTAAAAAATGTCTGAAGTCCTTGCTTCTGAGATCTGAATGCATACTGAGAGACAAGACTGTCACCTTTCCTCTGTGCTGGACTGAAAACTTACTGCACTTGAGAGTACCACTTCAAAACTCAGTTAAGGCAGTGCTGATAGACAGCCTTTTCTAGCTTCCAGCGTCAGGTACATTAAGAAATCAACAGCAAGAAAACCCTTGTGAGAGTAACACCTGGCTCATCATGAACAAGCAATGTCACCCTTGTGTTGAATTACATCCACTTGGACTTACGTTTCCTATTTCTGTTTTATGGTCTCTTATGAGAAATGATTGTCCATATTTTGCACTGTTTGGCAGGTGAGTGTTTATAGATTGTGTGCAAGAATGGTTTTCTGGCTGCTAAACTCATTTGCTTTATTGTGCATGTAAGGCGCACTAATATGCCAGCAAAGGGGACAGTGGTAACACTTAGACAAAGATTGATTTGTTAAACAATTTAATACTTCAAATATAGAACCATTAAGTGTATGATTCATCTTGATTCAACTCTTCACGTACAGCTCAGCCCTTCAGATAGTTCACCTTGTTACATCAGAAAAATAAACCTAATGCTAGTCATCTTGCTTTCTTGAAAAATATCTACTTATAGGTGATATAGGAGTAAAGAAAAACAGAAAATATCATACAGTGCTTACATATTAAATAATCTTGTATTTTAATAACATGTGCTGCAAGAACACTGTGTGCCACTTTTATAGAAATGCCTGTGGAGAGTTTACCACTTAGACATTTTCAGTAACGTTTTAGCAAAACTATGGAAAAAAATTGTGGAGGTCTTTTGTTCTCTTCATAATGCCTTCATTGGCTTTTTCCTGCTCTTGACTCCTCAGCTCAAATTAGCGCTCAGATGCCTCAAAAATGTTAAGGGATGCAAAAATAGTTTGATTTTTCATCTCTTTCCACTAGTTCACATGTCCAACAGCAGGACAGAAGCTCTGTCTGACTTCTCTGAAACTTGCAGCCTTTTCGGAATTTTCTAGAGCTAAAACTGGTTGCCATAAGCATATCTAAGTACTGGGCCACCACAAGACTACTAGGATACATTAGCAATTTTGTGGAATCTAAGGGATGTGCATTTGTGTTTTATATTGTGAGAAAATTTTCTCTGTTCAAGGAGACATTTCGGGAAAAGTCTGCACAGACTACAACAGGAAAACAAAATGCATAAATTGTGTATACAGTATTTGAAGGCATACTTCTAATTAACCTCCACAGTTAATGTTATTCTGTTAGCATAATTATTGATGTTATTGAAGAGATAAAGCCCTTTTATAGAAGCTGTAATAAACACTGTTCTTCAATTATTGCCCAGATACTTCATCTTACTGCTTTCATTTTTGAAGAACTGTGCTAAAGGAAGAAAGAAAAGAAGGTTAATATACACTAAAAAGTCTTCAAATGTAAACTTATTTTACTTTTTTTATTATGCGACTACAAAAAACTTTCTGGCTATTTCTTGTAGTATTTGCTCATATGTAGTATAACTGATTTTTTTTTTTTTCTGCAAGAACTAGAGCTTCTGTAAAAAAATCAAACTAGAGAATTAGCTTCTTTCTTGGCAGATAAGATGCAAAATGGGAAATGTTGGTGTTACTGATTATAAATGGATTGACAAAGAGTAGGTTGCTGCTTTAACCTTGATGCCTAGAGAAGCAAGGTACCTATTTGTTACCATTGGTTCTCATTGTAAAGGCATATTTAACTTGCAAAGTGTGAAAAAAACAAAGTATTTGTTTATGGTCTGTTTAGATGTTACATAAGTCTTCAGTTGGTACTCCCAATCCTGCTTCCATTTGGGTAAACCTCCCATGCTAACATACGTAGGAACCTGATGCTTTTTAAACAATAGGCGTTGCAATATAAATGTCAAAATCTTACCCATTTTCCTATTTCAGTTCTCCTCCCTATACCTTTGTTCAGCCAAGGCCTTAAGATCTTGTGTTAAGCTAGAAAATGAATTGCATTTTTTGCTTAAAAAGATTTTCACTCTTAGTCTATTAAAACCAAATACTTGCTGTAAGAAAATCCTCGGTTATGATGACATTGTATGCAGTTGCCAAGTTCATCATGTTTTATTTCGGAGTGAATATAGAAAATCAGGCATGAATAAAACACAGGTTTCTCTGTCACTCATACATTGAGAAGCTGTGTGATACATTTCACAACAGGTATATTTAGTTTTGCAGATATCTAGAGTTACATTAAAGTGTAATGGGACACATACAGAACTGATGGTTTTTTTCTGCCATATCCTTTCTTCCTGATACTCCCTGTTAGCTTTTCAGGTCTCTAGCACCTGTGCAGTTAGACAAGCATCCCTGATAGCAGTTTTAGCCTCTCTGCAGAGATTTCTACCTATACTTGCCAACTCTGTTCTCTCTCTGCTTTTGTGAAGAGCAGGATGTATTGAACACGATATTAAGTGCAGAATCACTTTCAAAATTGGGATTTAATGCAACAACCCCAGGTATGTTGTCTGGTGGAAGAATCATGCCTACAACTCCTGTTTCTAGAAACTTAAACCGCTTCTGCCCGAGGAAGATGATATTGGGTTCCTGGTTTATAGACTTATAAATTCTTCTGTGCATCAACAAAGGGAAGGGGGGAGAGAACCTCAATGCACCAGTCTGTTACCTACAAATTGTATAAGATATTTCTAGTAGTGTCTTAAAACTGATATACTTTAAGAGGTCAGAAATATAGAAAGATACATGTCATAGGGTCATTACAAGTTCATCTTCAATTTTTTTCCTGCTCAGATTTAGTGTTTAAGAACATTTTCTCCTTCCTCCAAAACAAGTCAAACCTAACCTTCAAAAAAATCATTCAAGGGAAAACATTTTGAATAGTCATTATCATACTCAGTTGCTATAGTACTCTTATGTTGGAATCCTCTACGCCTCTATTACCTATGTGGTGAACAGTGGAAGGACAGGGTGTTATTTCATGTTGACACAGGATCACCTGTTAGTCCTCATTTAACCCAAAGTGGGTATGTGTACATGATGATACTTCCGTTAAAGCAGCCAGAGCTAGGCTGGTTGATGCTTTTTGAACAGGTTTATGCTGACAGAGAAGGTGATACTTTACATGTGATAAGTTTCAGAGTGGCATAGATGACAAGACTGATTGTAAAATTTTGAGACAAAAGTTCCTATCTGAAATGGGAACTTTTCCAGCAGTATTTTCACTTGTATTTATCAAATATAAAAACAGGCTTTGTCTACATTGCCATGAGCAGTATTCTGAGAACATGACTATTGCATTCTGGCATGGATCAGTAGTTCTGGGGCTAATATATGTGCTAAAGAAAAAAGTAGTATAGAAAACTCGACAGCAAGAACTCCATTATTCTCAAGGGGAAAGATCAATGCATTGCTCTTTTTTTAAAGAGAAAACTACAAAAATGTTGAGTATTCCTGTATTTATACGGACAAAACTTGCCAGGGTTTATACATTAAATCCCAGGTATTAGTCACAATGTTATTCAGCACCTGCAATCTGAAGAGTCTTAATAGTAACATGTGTGACAAAATGTGTGTAGAAGAACCCTAAGGCTATTGATTGCTCCAGTCACACCTCCATCTGCTATCCTGTTTGCTTCACGCCCTCCATTGCGTTTGTGTATCCTGCATGGCATCTTCTGGAGGGCCCTGTTTGAGGGATGTGTGTATTTAATTCTTTAAAAAGAAGGATCCTATCCAAGATCCTTGATCACTGATACAATAGAAATAAAATGAAAATAATGATAAATTAACTTCTGCTGGCCTAAGATGTATTAACATCTGTTAGATGTAAAAACATCTAACACAGTTAGAGGTTTTTTAGATAGCAGTCTGGTAAAACTGATTTCTCTTGATTCGTAACTAGAAAAAGAAATAGTTTCATGTATGAGCCATTTTGAATTAAAAACATGGTGGTTAAACTGTTCTATTTGTTATCTGTATAACTGGTACATATCTAATATGGCAGATATGTTTTTTGTGATATGGCCAATGGCACATATGCTTATTCTGAGCATAATGCAGTGTAGTCTTCAGATGTCCCTAAGAGATGAGAGGAACAAATACGTTTGTATTATGAATGCTATAAGGTAAGATGTTGTTTAATGCAATATGAGCTCAGTATTGCATGAGAGCCTCTCAAGGGGAAATTAAAATTGCATCCTATCAGTGTGAAATATGATCTTCTGTTACTCTCTTTTAAACCTTCTCTTTAGCAGGATCTCTTGCACTGGTGTAAACCTCATGTTTCCCCCTGGAATTCCTGAACATTATGTAGCATTACGGTCTAATAGCGTACACTGCTACTTTGGTCTTGCTGAACACAAGGCAATGTTTTTATTATGTTAACATCTGTTTTACTTGCAGAGAGTTTTTGTGGTAAAAAGTTCACTTGGTGCAAGTGAACAGTGATGATATTCTCAATGTAACACACATTACTGGGTTCCTTGTGATTGGACATAGGTCACATTCACCTCTGGTGCAACTCTGCAGCTATATCTGGCATGAATTTGGACCTTAATGAGCATGTGGAAAGATGTTGCTAGCATTCACAAAAGGCATTTAGGACTCAGAAATGTTCCAGATTATTCCAAGCTGCTAAAAATTTATGGGTGGGTTGTGGGGGGACAGTGTTCAGATTCTGTTCAACAAAATGTAGCTTGGGTTATTTTTCCTAAATTTTTTCTTCTTTATCCACCAACAGTTAACATGAAACACTACTCATGATTTGTAAACTGCAGACTAAAGTTAAAGCTTTTAAAGTATGCACTGTAAATGCTGTCTGCTGCTGCAAAAGTTAATACAGTGTAGATTTTCCTTTAAAGAATTCTTTCCTGATAGCTTTCATTTTTATTTAGGTAATGATGAAGCTGGAAAATCACACTTTCTCTTCCAAACTCCTTTACTGTTTATGCTAATGTTTTTTGTTCTGTGTTCTGAATAAAGGCAAACAATCTGACTGTTCTAAGATTTTTGTGCTTACCTGTGTCACTGTTAAAATGCACACAGAACGAGTAATATGCTTAAATGATTCAACAGAGCCACCATGTTTGCTAGTGTTTTAAAAGCACATTGCAACATCTTTCTCTGGAGTAAATGACTCTGAGAACTGATTAAATTGTGTGTCCATGATGCTTTGTATTTTAAGCCAGCAACTTGAATGTTTATTTTCTGGTGAATTAATTTAATATCATTTTTTATTACCTATTCTTCTGTGGATTAAAATTGTACACGTGAATGGGAAGACCCGCTCAGCTTATGTCTTGTATTCGGTAAAGCTGTAGGTAAAGTAATGGTGTATTTGAGCCTGTTAGAGGCAGGGTAATTTAAATTATGTCTATGTAATTTGGCTGAAATTCTTTTTGTGCAGAGACTGAATACTTAAGTTCATATTAGTAGCAGCTGAGCAAGCCTTATGTTGACCCTTTGTACAGGGATGAGCCTTGCCTAAGGGAAAAAGGGTAGTAAAATGTCACAGAAGTGTTGCATATTCTGCCTATGTTAACTTCACATGGAATGTAGAATCAGAGTATGTTCAATCTGTTCTGAGGAGGAGGGAAGGAAAAGGCGCCGAAAGAGTGAAATGAAATTATAAAACAGATATCAGTGCTAAAATGGGAATGTGACCCTTATTTTTTTGTGAAAGATGTGTGTAAACACAAAGCAGCAAACAGGTTTAAAGTATTCATCTGTGTCATGTGCAAGTACAATATTTCACAATTAAAGTGCAATGAAAGCAAAATGGGTGGTGGATATTGGACAGTCTTGATAAAACCCAGTGCTCATTACCAGTGATGTGAGACTGGCACATGCAATCACTTAAGCTGGACAATAAGTAGACCTTATGACTATCTTCTACACATGACACTTGCTATCGCCCTGAATGTCTGTAGTGGTTTTGGTACTTGCAAATTGGTTTGTCTTAATCTGCCCTCTTTTCCCCACAACTTCCATCTTGTCACTACTATCCATATAAAACACAAAATACCAACGTCAGTCTCTTGATTTATTTTCTGTGTATTACCATAATTTGTTTTAATTATATTGTTGGCATGAAAAGAAGATCCATTCAACAGGAATACCCAGCTTGACATAAAAGCTACAAAAACTCATTAATCCTTTCAGTTATTTTTAAAGGAAGCAGCAGAAGGAACTACAATCAATACCAAAGGTCACTTCACATGAAAAATATTCCAATGAGCTTAAAAATTCAGGCATTTATCTATTATGCAGTTATTGCTGATGAAACATAGGACAGAAGCCCACACATAAATTTGCATGAGCAGCTTACAGTGCTTCTCTGGTATTGATACGATGTTCAAGGTGAACAAATTATTAGACAGATACCAACAGGACGTAACAAACAGGGAGATAGCAGTGTTCATTAATGCACTTCTAATGTATAGTACTATTAAAATAAACCTCTGCAGATCAATACTGTTACTGTGAAACAAGTAATTAAGCAATGTCACTGGCATAAATAATAATAAAGGTGTTGTGAATAGAAAAATTAAGCAAGGGGAAGGTGCTGTCAGGTGGTACGGGGCTGCAGTAACATGAAAATTCTGTTTGCTCGTAGCTTAGATTTCTTAAGATAATCCTATAACATCCTGACACTTTTTTACTTTTCCCTAAATGTGCCATACAAATGAGATGTTTTTACAACTATGGCTAAATGCAACGGGAAGGTGGAGAGAGCAAATTAAAATGTGATCTAATCATCTTGTTAAAAAACAGGGCTTGATCTTGCACTTGGAGCTCAGTGCAAGTGCAACATGAAACAATTTCAGTTACACGTTGCAGGTGCAGATCCTAGGCTTATCCATTGCCATACACACAGGCAGAAGCATTAGAGCTCAAAATCGTAAATTTTGGGTAGCAGTAGTATAAGCTTCTATGCCTTATGCTTAAAGGTGATGTTTACCAGTGGGAATCCCAGTGGTAGCATGACTTAGTTTTCCAAGTGTTTAGGAGAAGAATAGTTACTAATAGAACATTGGATTGGTATAAAATAAAATTCCATCAGAGATGAGCTTCTCTATTAAATAGCTGTATTTTTCAAAATGTTCATGTTCATAACTGTGTAACCTGTGCCCTCCTCTCTTGAAGGTATGTTTCAGAAAATGATTAACTAAACCAGCTGGGATGTTGAGTTATTAAGCTTCAAGAATTGTGTGAGTGCTAGTATTTTTCCTTGTACAAATATAATTTGTACAATTAGATGTTGAATGCAGTTGTCTCCAGAATAATTGGGTTTTTGCTATCAAAACTTCAGTGCAATCAGGAATGTCCAATAACTGAGGGCTAGACCTTCAAAATAATTTGAAGGTAAAGATGGAAATTCTAGGTAGGCTTTCAGGAGAGCTGCCTGTGGTAGTAGGCTTTGCCCTTTTCTATTTAATCTGTGTTTAATCTGTGTTTAGGAGGTGAAAAGAATTTAGTACCTTTTATTGTATGCATTTGGACACTTCGGTTGATTTTTGGTGTGGGTGTTTGAGCTACTATTCAGTTTTTACTTGATGTTGTTGGATAAAATATTTAAAACAAATTTTCCTCATGTCAAGCAATAATATCTTAGTTATACAACTGGTTCACTGATAGGAAAGGTGTGGGATTTTTTACCTCAGGGGTAGCTATTATGTTATTCTGAGTCAAAGCTCAGACAGGATATGGCATGTTACTTGCACTGCAGCATAAATAGATAAGGTCACCTACAGGTGTGGTCACAGTGAAGATGAAGTCTGTAACAAGTTTCATTGACCAGCGGGCAGAGAGACATGCACAATGAAGACAATACACTGAAATGCAGGGAGCAAAAGGAGGAGAAATAAAGCAGGGGAGATGGGTATTAATATACTTTTGGAGATCAGGTGACAATGATGAAAGTGGTGATTTTGAGTCATACTAATTAGCTATGCATGGAGGGAGAATCAGTAAGCAATCCACTTCTTTCAAAATATGTTAAGATATAGGGCATCAGAATAACAGAAATTCTCTTTGTCTTAAAAACGACATGAAAAACACTTCCCTTTAAGAATGTTCCTAAGATTCCTTACGGTGGAGTTGAGCTTGAAAGTAGGACCTGAATACATTCCAAAAGTTTAATCTTATCAACAGACATATGACAGGAATTGAAGGTCCCTTTTAGGAACAAAAAAATCTTCATGAACTTTAAACTGATTACAAGACTGTGGATAGTGATTCACAATTTTGATGTACCTGCAGCTGACAGTTGCATTCATGCAGAAAAGGTGATGCTAATTATTTTTATCAAAGTTTCTGCTGGTAGCTCAATATGGAGATGTTCAGCTGAGACTATATGCTTGAGCTTATTGTATTTTTGGTCTTAGTATCTGCAAGCAAATAGGAAGAAACAGAGTAAAGCAGTGGTGTGCACTATGTGGCAGCAGCAGACTTTTAAACTCGGCCCTTTTGGCTCTTCTTGCGTCCCTGCTGTGTATTACTGTCCCAGATCTTACATTATCGTGAGAGAAAACCAACCATACATTAACCTCAGCAGCAGCCTTTACAAATTCCACTCTTCCTATTTGTCAGAAGTTTTCAAACAAAGCTCATAGCTTCATTTAATTCTCCCTTTCAGAATGCCACTTTAAAAAAGTATGTTATGTTTGCTTGTTTCCTAATTTCCGCACAGTCAGCATTTGCAAATAGCGTTAATCTTTGTAGATTCTTGTCACTGCAGAAAAAAAGGATTGGAGGTTTCATTAGAAGAACAGGCTTTTGCACCCCAAGTATAGAAGGTGTCGTGGGTCCAGTTCAAGGCTTAAACCATACAGGTCCCAAGCTCGAGGAACACTAATCTTAAAATTTTAGCTGTTCTTTAAAATAAATAAATCCCTTTTTGTTATTCCTGGTTGTTGATGAAACCTTTATAAATATCACTTAACCATGCGGTGGTGAAATCTCTTTGGGTTTTTAAGGCAACATCACTGCAAAAAAGATGCTGGGGGGTCTGAATTGCTTCATGCACCTGGGACTGCAGGCCACCCAGCCTTTGGCTGCCATAGCTGATGTATCATATGCTCAGCTGAATTTTTATAGCTGTGAGAAACTGAATGTGTATCAGTCTCTGCTCCAATTAAATCAGCTGCTCCAAGAACTATGTGTGAGGAAGGTATGGTTTGATGTACTTACTACTTCACTTCGCTTTAATTCTGGCTTAGTTTGGGTTCCAACATGAAGTGCAAGCTGTGGTGCAGACTAGAATTCTACCCTGTGAAAAGTAGACAACAACGTGGTCCTGTTATCCTATGAAGTCTTGTATTCTGCTAGGTTATCTTCCATCTTCCAAGAAGCAGGGTATGTTAACTAGGAAATGGGGTGAGCAAGACAGCATTCTAACACAGTCATTTTCTGGTATTAAAGCTGCTGTTTAGTACCTTTTCATGGCAGTGTGTCTACAGCATTGTATCTATTTGACATGATCAAATAGAAGCTGCTGTACTTTTAAGCCTGTTCTGTCCAAGACATTGTGAGATTCATATATAGCTCTTCCATTTTAGCCTATGTTACTTCATGCTCAACAAAGGTGAGTGATTAGATTTGCCAGTCTCAGTGATGCTTGTTTCTTCCCTATCCTAAAAATAGATTACAGACTAAAAGGTACATACTCAGTTCTACCAGACTTTCAGGGCAGCTTCTGTGGTGTTTAGCAGTAGAAAATGAAAATGCTTTACCTAACTTGTACGGGCACACACTATGGGGATTACGGATAAATCACTATCTGAAGATATGTATTCATTCCTCCTATCAGAGACAATGATTTTGAGACAAGAAGTGCTTTTCTTTGACAACAGAGACATTCTCAATGATGGGGTTAGGTTAGACGTCTTGCCTTTGAATGGCTAAAGTTAAATGAGCTGTGTCTTGCACTAGGTGCATACCTTGGGCAGCTCTGGGTAGGCGCTTTCTTTTAAATGCCAGATTTGGAAATGAAGACTCAGGCTTCAGTGAGGTACTCTTGAAAGCATTTTTCTCTGTTGTTAATATTAAACACAGGTAATCCTAAATTAGCCTTCTGAGCCTTATCTCCCAGAGTGCTTCAGATCTATTTTCATTTTTTTTTCTTACAGCATGTTGTTTTTTCCTCCTCTAACAGGACATACATTATGTAAGTTTTTGTCATATATTATACTGGCTTTAGAAAGAAACAGGATTTGCACTGATGCTACTTACCACTTGGTAGAACATGCATACACATATATTAGAAAACATAGTCAAAGTTTCTGGGCTGAGGTAAAATTCTTGAAAATTAACTGCATAGAACTCGTTAAAACACAGTTGGATTTCTTTCAGAAACCCTTTTCTGTGTTGCATATCTTACTTAACTGGTGAGCATTTAATCAGGGTGGCTGCTTTACTGGGACATCTCCCAGGAAACCAGTTTAGCCTAATGATAGTGAATGACAATGACTGCTGTTTAATTGGGATATTATTAGCCAAAATTCAGCTTATATGAAAAGTAGCTGGCCGGTGCAGTGAGGTTAAGTAGTGTTTAACTAGATGTTAAATAGACCTACAGGCCTCAGCTTTTCTCTCTGGAGAGGAAGTAGCTGGATTTATTTAATACTTTAAAAAAATTGAAGTGGATATTATTTCAACTTGTTATGATGTTAATATATGACAGCATATTGCATGTGTTCATTTATTAAAATCTGCTTTTTACGTGGAGCAGCTGTACATCTACAAGACAACCTGTAGCCTGAAAATGGCCTGTACTTGTGGCTTTTGAGTGCTCATCACTCTTTGACTCTCCTTCAGTGGTTCTTGGTATAGTGTCAGAGAGGACAAATTTTAACATGTTCTTTGCACCCTAGGGAAGATGCAGCTGGGAACTGGTAGCAAGCTGTATTATCCCAGCATGGCTGAATAGGGATCCAGGCTGGTTCTGTACCTGAAGGAGGAATACCCAGATTGAGAGAGAGTTGCAGACTGCAATTGGATGATTCAGCTAGTGGCACTGTCTTACAGGTGTCCAGGAGGTTGCTAGCAGCAAAATAGGAGCAGGGTGCAAACTGAGTTTGGGAATTTAGTAGTTATTAATACATGCTGAAAATCTAGATGAAGTGTACTGTTTTCTGGTTGAATATATTCCATGCTAGTTTGACTCTAAAATAGATGGGAGTCCTCTACCTTACCTCCAGTGGCTCTATCACATAAAAGACTGGGCCTGTACTTGGAGATCCTTGATGCCTACCTCCCTTAATATCAGCTTAACTATTCTTTGTCCTAGTTTTCTAACCTTAATTCTCTAACACCACAGTTCTCACCTTTCACTTTCTTTTCTACTGGAATTCCTATGCTATCCCCACAATGGAGCAATAAAGGCACATTCCTCTTGCTTCATTCATATTTTGGCCCTGGAGTCTTTAATTCTTAAATTTAGTTTCTGAAGCAGTTCTTATTTAAGCATTAACATTGGATCATACTAATATTTTGTCCCCATTAAATCAAACACTTATTAATAAAATAGTGTTGTTAGTGGAGCATTTGTTTCACCCCTTCTTCCTCTGCTGGTGCCTGGGATATGGGGACCCTTTCCCAGTGCTATGTTGCTGTGGTTTAGGTGTGCAGTCCACTTGCACCCCTCAAGTCTGTTCCCCTGGGGAAGGGTACCTGGCCCCCTTCCAGCCCTCCCTGCTAAAGGAGGGATTCACAGGGCAAGAAACAAGACTCAACATTGGAAAAACATGTTGGAGAGCTGCTTACTATGGTAACCACCCAACAGGATGTGTTTGTGACGTGCTAGTCCCAGCATATGAGGTGTCCCATGTGCCCAGGAGTTCTGCAGAGCCCTCTGAAGTGGGCATCTCTTTCAGGATTATTCACAGCTCCAAAGGACTAGATTGTAATGCAGCAGGTCTTTTTCCAGTCCTATGTTTCTACAAAAATTCATCCAAGTTACACAGTAGCTAAGAAAATGTGGGAATCCCATGGTCTGAACTCACCTTGCTTCCCCTTGGGAAGAACTCTGGTGCAGCTTTTCCTGATCAGCAAGTCACCTATTTTTTGCAGGAGATGAGTCTGTTACTTTTGACACTTTCAGAAACTGAATCTTGGAGACCAGCTAATTACAATTGACTTCATGCATGCAGTTTTAAAAATATATGATAGCATATGATTAACAGTGAAAGATATCCAATATTCAGTTTTGTTGAAGAAAAATTTCCTGTTGTACAGCTTATTTTCAAGGTCTGTCTCTCTAGAAAACTATAAAAGGTAGCACAGAAATTTTTTTTATAGCAAAAAGGTAAACGTAAAATTTCAAGATAAAAATGATTTTTCTGGTGTTTGCTTAAAAAACAAAACTTATACAAAACTAATTTAGAAAGTCTAGAGGGTGCAAAAAGTGAACCTGTGTGAACTTTCACATTAACTGACCACTAAATTTTAACAAAAAGTCAGAGGAAGCCCCATTTTCAGCTCTTCTAGAAAGCAACCCTAATTACAAGGCTCCTACAGGGGTCTTTTATTTAACACAGAGCTGAGTTTTAAAGCTTTGGGTGCTTTCTGATTTGTACTGTTTTCTAATGGCAAGCCTTTTGGTCCTGCTTTGCGCTATCACATTCATCTTTCAGAACAGTTGTTTCCTATTTAGTTGATAGATACAATAAATATAATTAAGATGCTGGTTTTTGCTATGTACTTTCTGGAATAATGGCATTACCATTGGAATAGAATAATGCTCAAGAAGTATAAGTGGGTAAGGATCTGGTTCTACAGTATTTATTATAACGCAAGATTGTGTCTAAGTAAGGAGGGCATAAATGTAAAGCTCTATCCACAATTGTTAGAGTGCTAAAATGAAAAAGCAAGTCTCAAAATTACTTCATTATTTTTGTATAGGACCTTAGTATTTCAGTTGTATTTGTATACAAAAATGGCTGAGTCCTTAAGTTCTGATTGTGCCCCTCTACTGTTGCAATTCTTCCATTTTTATAAATGAATTGAAGATTTATCAGACTAGCAGTGGACAGAAAGATGTAGTTATTCAGGGCCTTTCCCTGAGCAGTAGGGGAGATGAGCACAGCCTATGTGGATGTGCCCCAGTGCAAAGGTGGATGAAAATACCATAAAGGAAGAACTAGATGAACTTGAGGACTGTAATAATGGCAATGAAACTGTAATTCAGTTGTATAAAATGCAAATTCATGCCCTTTGAAAGTAACAATAGGGACTTCTGCTCTATGTGTGAAGCTCATCAGCTGGAAGTGGCTGAGGGAGGGGAGGACTTCGTGTACTCTTTCACAGAATGATTCTCAGGCACTAATGAGACAGAGCCATAAGAGAGATAAATGCGATCCTTCAAGATGCATCAAAAGATGATTTTTTTTTATTTCCCCCAACTAGATAAAAGGAAATATTAATGCTATTGTGCAATGTACCACAGTGACACTCCTCAGAAAAGCTGACTGCAATTCTGGTTACCCAGAATTGTTTCAGAAGATGTGTTCAAATGGGAACAGGTAAAGAAAAAGGTCTAGCAGTATGAATGGGAGCCTTGTCATGGAAAATAGACTAAAAATGTGCAACTGTTAGACCTCTGATGCACGTGTAGAAAGTGATTGCTTCTTCAGCTTTTGTTTTGCTCTGCTAGGAAGAAAGACCTATTTAAATTTGGAACAAATGGGTGTTCTGGTAAAGGATAGGTGTTTGGCTGAGAAGTAACTTTTAATCAAGAGGTTCTCCAGCAGCTTTCTATTAAGTGCAATGAGAGTCTACAGGTTCTAATTGGTTTTAAAAATAGAGTTGGATCAGTTTGAGTTTAAGGTGAGGTGGCTATGGTCATGAAGACAAGGTGGTGCTAGAGCCATGGGATGCTTCAGCAAGCATGAGTATTTGGCAAGTCCCAGTGTTCTCAAGGGAGGTAATTCCACAGGGATAGGGACTGGACTATCCTCACACCGTTGTTGTCTTCCAGCTGGGCCTCTTGGCGCAGCAGAGGCACCTTGAGAGCCACCAGTCACTCAAAAAAGCAATCCCACTCCTGTCCTCCAGCTGTTTTCATTGTGCTGGTGTAGATGCTTGTGCAGTCCCACAATAAGCTCCATTTAAGATGATAAACTGCAAGACAGTTAACACTGTAAAAAAAAAAAAAGTGTGTTTGGGGGAGAGTTTTTTTTTTCTCCATGGATGATTCACATCTGTGAATCCTCACATAATAGAGAAAAGTGGTGTTGATGCAGAGGGTGCATGTTAGAGTATGTAGTGAAGAGTGAGACAGGCCTGAGCCATTAGGCTGTCTTCAGCATTTTCAGTTTAAAAGATGCTCTTATTTCCATTTGTACAAGCTTCCTAGGAAAATAGCAAGCCAAAGTACCTCTACCTCTTCTCAACCCTCTTTCCCAATTCACACATTTTTCTTCTAATAGTAGCACCTGAAGCTTAGAATTCAAGGATGGAGCTCAAAGCTGTTAACGCTGGCCCAGGAGAGGGATGTGGTTTAACGCATGCTCCTGCCATTAGTGTTTCTTGGTGGCTACTATGCTCGCAGCAGGTAGCCATGGTGAATCTGACTCTGCAGTATACTTTGCAAGGTTTAATTTTTAACCCCTTCTGATTTTTTTTAAAGTGTTGTAGAGTGATGTTTTTGATATCTTAAACCACATAAATTTAATGTAATAGTTTATCTGCAACTGTAATTACACAAGTGAGGTATTAGATTAGATATTAAGGATACTGATACACAGCTTTTACTGGTTGAGCAGAAGTGCCAGTAATGTAACTTAAAAGAACAGCAATAAAGAAGGCTTTCAAAACATCCCCAAATATTAGGAAATGTGTGCCAGGTTCTGAGCAAGAGAGAGAATAAATGCTAGCTGTGGAGCTGACCATAAAAGGTACGGAATTCCTCCTGAGAGGCAATCATTTGGCAATTCTCGGGAGAATATTGACAACTTATGGGAGTACAGTTAGAGACAAAGAGAAATAGAAGTGTCATTTGGTGGCCAATAATAATGGTGTGTGTATTCATAATTACAGGAAGATCTAGAAATGGGCTACATAAGAAAACACATGAACAAACAGGCTAAATGGAAGGAACTAATCCAGTAACAATTTATTGAGCTATGAGCATGACAGATTAAGGGCTTGGAAAAGCTCAAATTAGTTTGGCTTCAGAGTGGTGTTAGGTAAAGTTTCAGGTTTAACTTTAAAAAAAAAAAAAAGTACCTGAATATTTATCTCTTGGAAAGTCCTTTTTATCCCAAGTATGTTTAGGTGTATAATAAATATGTATGTACTACTTATACATATAAAGTTATACATATACACATATATGTTCTATATATAAATTCTGTAATAACAAGAGATCTGCATACTTATAGGCATTGTACATGCTGGTGTCTGCTTCAGACCAGAGGGCATTTACAACGATCTCCTCAGAGATATTCCCCTGCCCAAGACTGCCCTTGCTCAGGTAACACACACACATACTAATTTCTTGCTGTGCCTCCATGCTTTCACTGCTGTGGGACCCATAGTAGTGTGCCTGTAGCTAGCACAGGGTCCACCAGTGCCTCCTCCCCAACTTTCACCTACCTTCTAGCAAGGCCTCCTATTGCAAACCTGAGATACAAATAATGAAAGGTGTTGAGGAGCGTGGTTGTGAATCTGCAGACAGCTGCTTAAGGAGGCTGGTGCCACTGCAAGTGGCACGATGGCAAAGGGCCTTCATTTCCCATGCTCTTGCCTCTATTCCCTGGACAACAGTGTCTCAGGAGGAGGAAATAGTGGAGGTTTGCAGTGTATTGCTTCAAATTGAGCCCTTTAGGTGAAAAGTTATGAACTGGGACCAACCACTAGATGGAGACCTGTACATGTAGACTGTACAGGTATAATATACTTTAATTTTTCCGAACTGTTCCGGTAAGACTGATATATAATCTTGTCCTGGTTATAGCAAAGAGCAAGAGGAAAAATCCTTAAAATTATGTGCTTAGATGCAGTTATTCTTTCCTATTGAATGATCAAGTTCAGTATCTTAGTGATACGTGTATTGTGAAGTACAGGAGTTGGTGCAGTGATAAGTACTCCAAGTAAAACAAAATGAAAAGCCTAATGCAGATAGCTAAGGCAGTGTCATTTTGGTAAATGTTCTTATTTCCTTTTAATAACAGAAGTGCTGTTTGTGGGGTTTTTTTTCCGGAGGTGGGGTCATGACCAGCTTTATTTACAATACAATTAATGGTATGGCATACCATTGTAACATAACAGTTTTATAGACTTTGTAAACAAAATGGTTACAGGGACACTTAGGGTAGCAAAGTCAAGCACCCAAAAGTTAGGAAATACAAGAATTAATGTAGAATAAAGAATGTTAAGAGTAAGGAACAAGTTGCAGACTCATTTGATGTAGCAATATGATGCAGTCTCTAACCACAGTGTCACCATTAATCTATAGTGTCTCTGCCTTATTCAGCCTGCTACTGGGAAATGCTCACAGGGTGGGCAGTCTTCAATATTTTATCTCACCCTAATTGTACACAGCATGGCCCCAGCCAGCTCGACTGAACAACAGTCATGTGAAAGCTTCAGAAATCTTTTTTTGCCTTTATGCATCCTCTGTGAAATGAATGGATAGCATTATCCCCACGGTATAGACAGAAGAGAGAAACGCAAGGAGAAATATCTGCTGAACATAGGTACCCAATATGTCTTTATTTTTCAGACAAATAAGAACACTCGGAGCCATGGAGATATTTTTATCTATGACTGCATTCACATACTCTAAATTGCAAGTCATCTCTCCAGTACCCTGGCTCCTTCATGTCAAGTATTTCAAGCGCTACATCAGATAAGGCAGAAGTCCTGTGAAATGCATCATTTTGCATCGTGTGACACTGACTTATCCTACCTAGTGGTGAAGTTAATTTCCTATTTTTCTCCTTGCCCTTGACAGCCTCAGTTTTGTGAAAACTGCCACCTTATCTTTCAAAGGATTTTATTGCAAGCTGATTAACTCGGTATAGCAGTCATCTTTTCCTAGAAGACAAGTCACTATTGAAATGAGAGTTACATCTGCTTGCCAACTACCTCATACATCCCAAAATGGATATTACTTGGTTTGAAGTAAGAATGTTTACACTGTCTGTTGTTGTGCTCTAAAATGCAAATATGGGCAGCTCTAGAGGGAAGCAAATTGGAGGATATAGCTGCCTGCCCTAAAGGAGAAATTAGGGGAGAGCAGAATAAAGGTCTCAAATGTATCCATCATCTACTAGCAATAAATGTTACCTAAAAAAATGGAAATTGCTAAGGGAGAGTAATTTGGCTGAATACAATGATTAGGGACCTTAGAAAGTAATAGTGGAAAGAGGCAAAAGAAAAACCCTGAATTACCTTTTAAAAAGAGAGTAAACTGGCTAATTTAAGGCTTTGAGTTGAAGTGAAGAATTAAGTGAGCTACTGAATCTAACGTGGGTTTGGTGTCTCATGTTATGAAAATAATAGAAATAGAATTACAAAGACACTGCAAATTCTGATAACAGGCATGTTTCTATCTCCTTCAAAAGAGTACATTTTGCCTAATGCAATCACCTGTCTTAGCTCACTGAGACACCCTACCTCTTTATTTTCTTTTCTGAACTCTCTAATTTTGTTGTGAAAGAGTAAGATTGATTCTTCTATGGGCCTTTGTCATTAGGGATTGCTCAGATATTCCCTTGTTTTGTCAATGGTGCCAAACTGGAGGTGTTTCTGCAAAAGGTGGTCTAAAGTTTTGGTGAGTAGCTTTTGTGTGTTCCTGCCTGCCTGGCTTCCTCTTTATGAAGATTTTGCATCCCTAAGGTTCCTTCTAACATATGTTCTCTTTCTGTCACTGTGACAAAGGTATTCTAATAGTTCTTGATTTCTCTGTTTTGTATAACTATGATTCCCCACTTATTTGAGGGAGAAGTTTCTCTCTTGAAGAGATAATACTTTTTTGAAAGAGGTGTTTCTTACAATGGTTCGGTTAATTGACTTTTCTCATATTGCTTGCAGTTCAGCTGACTGCAGTATTTTGCAATTACAAACTGCCTTATGTGGCTTCTTTCATATAGTATATTGTAAAATGTTTTATTATCATTTATACAAAAACATTATCAATTCAAAGGCAGGTGCACAGTTTATGCAAAGCAATTACGTACTTTCTTTGAAATGGAGTACCTGAATGTGGCAAAATTTAATGAGCTTGGCAGTTTGTGGTAGACTGAGTTTCAAGGAGAGCATAGTGTTTAGGAGTGAAGTTTAAAGTCCAAGACAAATGAAGCTTCTGTGCTTAATTATGGAAATAATCATGAAATTACTTATACAGCTAAGACTTCTGATCTTAGCAACTGCAATAAAAAGGTATATTTTCCTATACTGTGCAATGTGTGGACCTTTATATTTGTGAATGTCAACCCACTTGCGAAGGAGATTGACTTAAAGTATTCTGCTCTCCAGCTGTACAAAAAAGCCTACATGCACTCAGCATGTGCTAGTGTGAATCTCTACCTTCTAGGAAATAGCTTAACTATTGTCCCAAAATATCAGGGCATTTTTCAAGGAAAAAGAAGTGTATGGTAAAGTTGATAGTGCTGGCAAATAGATTTGCTCATGATGGTTAGTTGTCCAGGTGTGGTGCCCCTGTTGCAAAAAGGGAGTAATAAGGTCAATAAACTCTCTAATGGCATAGAAATGCAGGAAAAAGACCTGCAGATTCTACTGGTAATGAACAAACCCTGAAAGATGTCGAGTTTTGCTTTCCTGTGTCATAAATGTGGCTTTTGGTTTTGCCCTCCAAGCTCTTCACTATCAAGATTAAAAACCTAGGGAATTATTTTACTTTCCCATCGGGACAACGTGAGAAGATACTGCCATCTACAGGTGATGAGCCTCCTCTTGAACTTGTACTGTGCACAAAAACCTCTCTGGAATTGCTGCTGTTTATAACCTCAGTATTTCAGATTCTTTCTTTTGAACTCTCAGAACGTAT
Source organism: Phaethon aethereus (assembly GCF_964289735.1). Classification (NCBI taxonomy): domain Eukaryota; kingdom Metazoa; phylum Chordata; class Aves; order Phaethontiformes; family Phaethontidae; genus Phaethon; species Phaethon aethereus. The sequence goes on from NC_138584.1 coordinate 13,156,618, forward strand.
ACTTGTTAAAGAGACTCCACGGGGAATGGATGTAGCTGCAGGGTATGTAGCAAAATTCCTGTTCTGTTTGCATGGTGTCTGGGTGCGGTATTTTGGAAGGTACTGAGAATTCAAGCTCATGTCTGAAAATACTTATGCATGTGAAAATCTTTGTGCCCTGAAAAGTCCCTCTGAAGTCCAGAGGGCTGGTTACGAGCAGAAAAGTTAATTGTATATTCGATGTCTATTCATTGAGGCCTGAGGTTGTTATGGACTTCTCTGATCCACTACTTTTTTTTACCTCATGTTAGGATCATATGGCAAGACAGCTGAATTCTTATGCATTATTTGACTATTAAGCTTTAAATATGACCAATGTGTTTTAATAATAACTTAAAGTTAACGATCATGTTGAATGCTTCTGTGATTTTTATCAATTCATTGGATGAACAAAAAAATCAGGATGCTAGAGAAGCAGTACTGCTTAAGTTAGCATTAGCCTAAAGATTTTTAAACCATTTTAATATTACCATTTATATGGCTTTTCGAATGTCCTCAGTTTTAAGGTACTACTTCGCTCAAAGGATTTGAGGGAAGATTTGAAGCCATTAACTCTATATCAGACTTTGTTTCAGGCTTAATTGATTGTTAAGGGATATTACAGAATAGTCATGCTCTAGGAAGTAATGTGCTAGAAATAATCCTCTCTGAAGAATTGTACAGTTTGATGTACGCTGCTGAAGCAGGAAATGGTGACCTCTTATACAGATAAAAACCCTGAAAAAAAAGTTTAACTTGTATAGATTTATTTTTGAAGCAGGATCAAGTATTGGCACCAACTGCTTTTGGACTTGTATCTCAAGTGCAGAACAACTTCTGGATTATTTATTGTTGATATTCTTATAATAAATCAAAAGAGATCTGAACACTATCTAAGTAGTGAAGATGATGATATATTGAGGGTATTGGTGTCCCAGTTCAAGAAAGCATTTAAATTCTCACTATCAAGTAGGTCCATAGGTCTGACTTTATGAAATGCTGTTCTGAATTGTGGTATGCATGGAAAATACTTTTTGCTGCATATGTAAAGCTACTGGAGTAGTATGCAGATCATTGTAAAAAAAAAAAAAAGGTAATTAATGTCTTGTTGAAATGTACAATCATGCCTTCCATGGATGCTGCATTTCACAGAAATGCCACTGGTAACAAAATAATTTAAAAAAAAGTTTTTTAGCTCCGACTTTCACATATCTTGGCTATAAAGCAGATATATGTACCCGCTATATAGCTATGCTACCTTGTGCCTTTAAATACAGCTTTTCAGGGAAAGGTAGCTTAAATATGCAGATAAAAATGTCTGTATCTTGAAGAGACTTGTTTCTAGCCTTAGTTGCTCATGATATGTTATTTTGAAACACCCACCACTCAAAGGGGGCCTCCCCTCTCCTGATAAAGATTGTTTTAGTGGAGTTGCACAATTAAGAAGGATGGAGGGTACATTTTTCTTTTCAGTTTTTTAAAAATAAGTTGTATGTTTGGGAGCTGATCAGGGACTATGAATATGTTGGGAGGTGTTGGATGAATGTGTTTGCAGCAGCAGAATTAGAATGCTGATTGGGGAGCTGATACTCTGCCTAGACTTTATCTAGTCTTCCTTATGGCTCTTCACTTAGTTTTCTCCCCTAGCTACACTTATAGCTGTGGCAGCTTTTTCCTTCTTTTGTAATGCCTCGTATTTTTCTTTCCATTTTCCACTATACTTAGCCATCTCTTTTCTCTCTCTCATCCTCTTTTTCACTTTCTATGTTTTTCTTCATTATAATGAAGTCTTTCCCTGCCTTGTCATTGTGAATAGGTTAGGACTTCTTGGAAAGGTTAACTTTATCAGAGGTTTTCTAGACTAGGCACCTTGACCAGAAATGCTGTTGTCTTCTGCCTCATTAGATTTTTATATTGTTGTATCACCAGCTACCTGAATCCTGACCCTTGCTAGATGCAGGGCTGTGGGAAGAAGCTCACTGTTTGCAATTTCAGCATTCGTCATGTCCATTGGAAATACAGGATTTTTTTAGGGTAGCTTCAGTTTACATTCAGATAATGACTTTCATTTTCTGGAATTTTTATGCACTTTCAGATCTATTAAATTAACTGAATTAATTGCTGAGACAAGTGCATAACATTCAACTCAGAGTTTGAAACTGGCAAAGTCCTGAGCTCTTAAGCTCTGCTGAAGCATGCTTGACCCAGGCAGAGAGGTATGTGCCTAACAAGGTGCACCTAGCCAACTCAAGGAAAGGGCATGCAAGGAAGGGTGAGGCTCTGTAGAGGTACATGGGAGAGGGGCAGAGCTGTGTATGGTAGAAGGAGGGACCAGAGGAGAAAAAAAGATTACCTGATATGTTGGCAACTAGAAAAGGGACAGAGAGTGTGGAAAGGTGGAAAAGGAAGCTGAAGAAACGAGGACTTGGGAAGGGATACCAGGATGGGATAGGCATGTCTAAGGGAGGAGGAGATATATCCTGGGAGGAGGTCCCAGTAAAATGGATTACCAAGTGCTGATCCAGCATGTTATACACTGACTTCATATGTTTGAAGTTAATAGCATGCACTTAGAGTAAGTGCATTCTAAGTACACTATTGAATCAGAGGCAAAGTGTGCAACTCCATGTTTAATTTAGATCTTATATACATTTAACTCTTCACTTCAGTGGGACTTCTGTGAGCTATACATTTCAAAAAGTTTGCAGAATCATGCATGCTTTTGTATGAGAGAGAATTCATCCAAAGTAATTTCATTGGCAGCACAAATATATAGCATATTTGTTTGTAGAATTGTGCATTTATCTTTTGGCTATTTGACTTAGCTTAATCACTCATTTGTTACTCTTTGTCCAGAATACTGACTCCATTTTCCTTTGTGCAGTGATAATACATGGTCTGATCCAAAGCCCGCTGAAGCTAGTGGAAAAACTCGTTACTTCTGTAGCTTTTAGATCCAACCTGTAATATACACAGAGGCCCAGATGAAAAAGCATGGCTTTTGAATATCTGCAGCAAGAGAGGCATGTTATGCAGCTTTAATACGGCAGTGTCATAAAACTTCAAAAACCCACTTTTTGCCTTTTTTGTAAATTAGAGCTATTTTTATTGCACCTATAGGTTTGTAAAAATGCGCTTATTCTTTCTGCTCTTCAAGGAAGAGGGTAGCACTCTCTGTAGTTAGCAAGATCACTATGCTAATTATTCCTTCTGTTTATTTCCATTTATAAAGGTCTACATCTTTTTGTCGCTACTGCTACTGTTGCCTCTAGGGTCATTTTCAGGAGCTTATTCTGATTCAGTCTACAGATGTGTTAATAAAATGCATATTAAATGAGTCTGCTCTCGCAATAAGTTTACTCCCCAAACATATGACGCTTTGTAAATGACACTTCCAGATCATTACTCTTGATCAAATATGATGGGAAACTTTCCAAGACAGAAATTGGAGGTGAATACCCAAACCTAGAACTTTCAAGTATTTGCATCCTTTAAGCTTACTTGCAAGATCCTACCCTTTGGTGGGATGAGCATCAGTGGACACAGAGCTGAGATTTGGGAATTGTCAGTATGGTTCAGGGAATTCAGTAAGCCCGACATAGACAAATTGGGAGGTTAGCGACTGCACTTCCACATCAGTTACGCAGTAGGTTGATTTCCAGAGGTATTGAGCATGGTACCTTTTCCATTTTCAACATGGAAGAAAAAGTATCTTGTGGACAAGATTTGGAGGAGGGTTCTGGAAGAGGTAGAACCAAAGATGCAGCAGGAAAATATAGTGACCTGTAGAACACTTCAGGCTCAGGACATGGTTTAGTGGGTGTGGTGGTGTTGGCTTGATGATTGGACTTGATGATCTTAAAGGTCTTTTCCAATGTTCTGTGGTTCTTCCAAAGCCACTGTGAGGAGTAGATCTGTCATAGCTTGACACCAAACCTGAATTATGCTTAATATTTTTAACAGCAGAGACAAATTTTTCTGGTGGGTTTTTTTTTTTCCTGTTGGGATACCTCAACCCCGTGGGGAGTATAAAAGCTAAAAATCAGCACAAAACTTGATTTTGATGCGATTTAGTGAAAAAATAAAAACTTGTACTGGCCTTTGGGATAGGCATGAAGTTTTCAGGACAGTTTCTAAGGGTTATCAGAGATCTGCAATCTGAGGTCACTAGGGAAACTTTGCTGTGATTAAAAGGTAGTTTGGAAAAAAGCTTTTGAGTCCTGCGTGCTAGCTGACCCCATATAAGCTTTCAATTACTTGGGCATGTATAGGCCTCAAATTGGTGCAAAGTCTATTTCCCTTCAGCCTATTCTTTTATACACCTTCAGCAACTGTAAAGCAGCTCTTGAAAAAGAGCCCAGTAGTATTCATTTTTCTTTCCTGGTGATAATTACTGGAGTTGTTAAGAGTTAGCATGACCTCTGTCAGTGAGATGAAGAATGGACACTGCATCAGGAACTCCATGGTTGCTTACTTAATCATGGCCACTTCCTAGCTCAAGCATCAGCTGACTCATTTGCTCCTCACCCCAATTTGAGCAGCTTCAGCACTTTCAGTTTATATTCCAAAAGTCTTACTTTCACTTCTGCCAAGGTCTGTAGGTGACTGCTGCAGGAGTTTGGAGGTGTTTCAGCCATTCTTAGCCAGGTACTTTGCTTATTTCTAGTTCTTGCAGAATAATTTTCTAAGTGTATCAGACAAATGCAGAATATTTCAGTGTCAGGAGTGCTGCTCTGGAGGGGCTAGGCTCATGCTTGATCCCTGACACTGGTCAGATTGTGTAGGTGTCTGCCTATTATCTGAATATTTCAGGTATGATATGGTTTCTCTTTATCATATTGAAGAAACGCATCTCTGAAGTCGATTGGTGTCACTTTTTCTTTAATACCTGGTTTCTCTGGTTTTCTTTTCGGTTGTAAACATTACAGCACATCCTGTCAAAATAGCAATTTACGTTGAGACAGTGTTCTCACAAAAATTTCCATCCTAGAGACTTCATGGCTGCTATGTGCTGACTGTTCAGTATTATCAAGTAACAGAGAGAACCTTTATTGTAGAGTCAGGATACCTATATTTGTAAACTATCTGCAACGGGTAGCCCTGATGTACTTTCTTTAATAGGATTTCATCATGTTTCTATGAGCAGCCAAAATAAATCGCTTTAAAAAAGTGCCATATCACATTAAATGGGGTTATGTGCAGTTATCCTCTGTCATAAGAAATAATTCAGTGTCATAAAATGCAAGCTGGGATGCCACCCCCAGGCATTTTAAATTTTTTTTTTCTTCCTAGCCTTGGAAATACTGGAAATAGCAATTTAAACAATCCATCGCCCTGTACAACAGTAGTCTGGTACAGATTTTTTTTCTCCTTTAAGCCTGATCCTGACACCTTTATTAGTATAGGAAAATATGTTAACATGGAAGTTTAGTGAATTCTTTTGAAGCTGTTTTTTATGAGGATACCTTAACATTTCTTGGCTTATAACAGATTTTGTGTGTGTGGTACAAAATATATTTTGGATAAGAATTTTAACTGAATCCTTTAGCAAATACCAGGGCTGAATTTATGTTAATTTTATGTACTCATAAAATAGTCATATCAATAACATGTCTTAATTTTTTATGGACTGTTAAGTATTACCTTATAACTGTCTCATTGAATCATCAATACTGTGTTCAAGAGAAGATTAAATGGTTTATATTTTAGAAAACTTAAAGTAGACAAAAGTGTGCAACTGAATCTCTCTGCATCCTTGACCTCTGAAAGCACAGGAAAGTATTCCAGAGTGAAGGGTGCACAGTCCTTTCTTTCTTTTCTCCCATCATCCTCAAACCTGGCAAGTTTTGGACCTAGTTTTGAAGGAAAAGCAGTCAGGTTTTAATTTTTATTCCAAAGAGGTAAGCCATTGCTAGCTTTGCAGGCTGTCATCTTGTAATACTTTAAAAATAATTTATTTGTAAATAAAATAGCTGATATGAGGGCTTTTTTTTTTAAGTATAAGCCAGGAGTGCATTTCAACGTGCAACATGACTGCATATATTGTCTGTTACTGATCTCTGATGAAAAGGCAGGTCAGAATTGTTGCTACTGATGTACAAAGATAATTCTGTCTAGAAATACATTGGTCTAGAAGAGTTTGTAATAAGTACTGGCTGCTTATGCTAGAGGGACTGTCACCCTTCCTCTCCCTTCAGAGTCTTGCAGAGGCCAGAGAGGAAGGGTAGGCTTTTGGCAGACCCTAGTGCTGCTGGCACTGAGAGCACAACTGCCAACATTCCCATAGCCTGGGCCCTGCACCCCAGTCTGCAGGATCCCATCTCGTAAACAGTAAAAAGAATATAGTTCATTTCCAACTGTCTGAAGCTGGTTTTTATAAATTATTTTGCAAGTACTTACTATCTCTTACTATCTAACTGGGCTTGTGAATGACTCTCAGATCATAAAATAGAGTATATTGCAATGAATATTCTGATTAGTTCTATGCAGAAGTTTTTGAAAATGTCAATAGTTCAAAACATTGCTGAAATGGGCTCTGGCTAACCTGAACGTAAGCTGCTTGTATGTTCTGTAAAATATGGGGTTTCTGCTTCTTTAGTTGTTACTAACTATGAATTATGAGAAGAGGCAGGAAACTTGGTATATGAAAGTAAGGGTGCATGCAAATATATGCTTTGTTAGACACAAATGTAATCTTGTCTCTGTATTATCTAGAAAGCTATTTTCGAACTTATTTCTCTGTATACGCAGTGTATGTCTGTCTTAAATTTAAAGAATGTATACAACCACTATAATTGTAAAGCTGTGCATACTCATGTATATGAATATATATATATATAAAAGTGGCAAGCAGGCCGTTTTCAAGATTTCTGTAGGAGCCTAGTTTTGATACACAAAACGCTGACATCCTTTTATGTCTTTTAGGCCTGAATAGGTCTAAAGCCAGTTAACCCATTAGCTCTAATAAGAGTGCTCAAAAGGTTAAAAATGTAAGAAAAGTATACACCCAAACTGAAAGGTGTAGAAAGAGAAGTACACTATTTTGGCACCTGACTGACCCATTGTGGGATAGCAACAAAATGCTTGGAGAGACAGGACCCAGTAACTTTAATGAAAACAAAACCATGAAATGTGATTCCAAATTAATATTTTGAATGATGATAAACCACTCTGAATACATGTAGCTTAACAGAATATAATTGTTTTAATCAGTGTTTGACTTATCTATATAGTTAATGACAGTGTAATTTCTACCTTGTTTAATAGGATATTAATCCCACAGCTATGCAGTGGTATGTGGAAACTCTGGTATCCAAAGAGTTAGCATCAGTTTTCTTTTCCCCCAAAGACTTATGGAGAGAGAATACTTGGACAGTTACCGGTTTGAGAAGTTGTTTTGATTTTATGTTTAGGAGTTTAAGCTGGTGTATCAGTACTTCAGCAGTGCTCACATTCACAAAAACAGTCTGTCCTTCAGACATGAGGCCCATTTTAGAAGCATTTTGCTTTACCATTTCACCGGCAGAAATTACTGAAGGACACAAATCTATCTACTTTCCCTTGTACACAGAAAAAGCCTCCCAGGCAGAGGTTTCAGTTCAGCACATTCATTACCTTTTAATTGCTTCTAAATTGCATTGTGACCTGTCGCATCAATAGCTGAATCTAACAGAAACTAGCACAATCTGAGCATATGTGTTATTAAAAGCTTAACTGGCAGTTGTTTGCTACTGGACTGCATAAAGGACACTGTATGAAGGACAATGTAATTCTGGGATGTTTTTCAATAATGTATCATTAATGTTGTTTAGAAGTGGCTTTAAATATCAGCCTATGCTGATATTTATATGCCAGAAATGTTTCTTTTGGGCAATGAGCATCATAGAACCTTGTTATATCACTATCAGATGTGAATATAAGTATTTTAAGTTTTACTTCTTACTGACTAAATGTAAAAGTTTCAATGTCAGCTGTAGCATGTAAGAGCTTCCATGGAAAATGCACTTGCATGCAGAGTCACAACTGAATAAAGCATTTTATTTAAGATTCTAAGCCATGGTATAAAAATTGCCCTTGGAGAAAAGATAAGCTTGAATACATTTTAGGCTGAGCCACAGCAGGCACGATGCCATAAAAGGTAAGCTATCATACCACCACTGTGGAAGCTAAGGTATAAAAATCGTTGCTCCCTGGAAGACTTATTGAAAACTCTTCTGCGATCGCTCATAGAATGTAACCACAGCATCCTACCTACTAATACTTTCAGCCAGCTAGCACATGTGTGTTATTCCTCTGTTTTACTCCTCCCCACCACCAAAAAAAAAAGTACAATCACTGTGAGCCTAAGTGTGGTGTTCACTCTGTATTGCAAGCGCAGATTTCTTTCCTTTGCCATTTACGTTTAGTAATGCATGAGTATAGGGTCAGTGCGGCTGTTGTTCCCTTACGGTTTTTTGGAGAATGCTCCTTGTATCTCTTTTTGCTGGAAGAGTGTGTGGTTAACAGTGAAGAACAGTGCTATTTTTACATGGCAGCTTCCTTTTGAAATTGCCCTACTTTAGGGATTGTATCTCTTGTAATAGCTAAACACCAATGACTTTTGTCCACTACAAAGACTGCTGTGGTTTCATTCTATAAGACATCTTCCATTTCGGAGCCAGACATCATTTGGATTGCTCCACAGGCTGCACCAGTCTCTGCAATGTGAGACACTGGAGGGAGACTCAAAGGAAGGTGGTTTGGCTCTATTCCCAAATGGTTTGTCTGTTGACTAATATACACTAATATATAAAAACATTTAGATCATTCTTGTGCTGTTTTCAAGTTTTGAGGCCACTGTTTATTGAACTTTCATCAGAACAGGCTTTTCCCAAGCATGCTGGAAATATTAGAAATCCTAGGTGTCCTTGAACTGCAACAGCATCACACAACTCCTCCCAGGTTACTAGGTGTTTATGTCTTCTACTAATGGTACAAGAGACATTCCTGGAGGCAACAAAGTGCTGGAAGTAACACATGGAGTAAACTGGCAATTCTAAAAATGAGGAGAAATAGCAACAGGTTTCTGTGCAATGATTCTTAGTGGATGGAACTGCCAGAGACTGTAGAGGGGGCACATTGTTACGTGTTTACTGCAGGACAGATGGATGCCACATCCAGATAGAGGTCAAGTCCCCAGGTCATATTCCGCTTTAGCAGCACTATCTTCAAGGTTGTATTCATAATTTCATGTGCTCATTTGAATGTAGGTGCCTGTTAGGGTACTGAGAGATAAGCATGAAGGGTATTGCAGCTGCAAAAGATTTTTGCTTTCTTTTGGACTACATCCACTTCAGCTATTACTGAAGCTTAAATGTCTGCAAAGTATTCAGGAAATGTTGCAGACAAATAAAATGTTTGGCTGAAAATCATATAGGAGACTATTATTGCCTTTTGTGTAGTTAGAAGCATTAAGGAAATAATTAAGCTAATTAGATTTCTATTTGTTGTGGTTTATCCCCAGCTGGCAGCTAAGCACCACACAACCTCTCTCACTCCCCACCCCGGTGGGATGGGGGAGAGAATCAGAAGTGTAAAAGTTACAAAACACTTGGGTTGAGATAAAGACAGCTTAATAGGTAAAGCAAAAGCCGCACATGCAAGCAAAGCAAATAAGGAATTCATTCACCATTTCCCATGGGCAGGCAGGTGTTCAGCCATCTCCAGGAAAGCAGGGCTCCATCATGCATAACAGCTACTTAGGAAGACAAAATGCCATAACTCTGAAGGTCCTCACCTTCCTTCTTATTCCCCCAGCTTTATATGCTGAGCATGATATCCCATGGTCTGGGGTATCCCTCTGGTCAGTTGGGGTCAGCTGTCCCAGCCGTGCCCCCTCCCAACTTCTTGTGCACCCCCAGCCTACTTGCTGGTGGACAGGGTGAGGAGCAGAAAGGCCTTGAACCCTGTGTAAGCACTGCTCAGCCAGAGCTAAAACATCCCTGTGCTATCAACACTGTTCTCAGCACAAATCCAAAACACAGCTCCATACTAGCTACTATGAAGAAAATTAACTCTATCCCAGCCCAAACCAGCACATCATTACATGTAAAGAAAAATGCTTTCTGAAAATTCTGTAGCTGGTTATGTAAGTAATCAGACTACATGGTTATACTTGTCAATTCTGACATATCTATCAAATATATGAAGCATTGCTTCAAAGCTACTTTCAAATTTATCATAAGGATGACTAAATAGATATTTGCAAGCACTAGCCTTGTTAAAGCAAAGTATTAGAAATATTAACTATATCTATATTTATCAACTGCTGCTTTCAAAAGCATTTTTTCTTTTTGCTGCTTTAAAAAAAGCAGCCCAGGTTTCTGCTTTGTGCCCTGGGAAGCTCTCCTAGTACAAAAGATCTCTCAGACTAATGCATTTCAATAGAGTTCAGTGGAGTATTTCAATGAAAGGTCTATCCCTATTTTTCTCCCCATACGGTAGCTTTCAAATGTTGACAGATGTGATCTACTGCAATGCTCCAAAACTGTCTGATTGAAATCAAAGATAAGTTTTTGCTCTCCTTGAGCTGAGCAGAAGTTGACTGACCTCACTAAATAAAAAGCTAAATTTAGAACCTTTTTTTTAAAAAAAAAAAAGCTAATACCAATGTCTTAATTTCAAAAGCTGGATGAGTTGCTACAGGCTCAGGTTTTTACAGGGATTAGTCATTGCACTGTGGGTCTCCACTGTCCTTAGTAAGCACCATATAATGTTTGAAGCAAAGACTCCATTGGGCTCACTGTCATACTCTGGCTCTGCCTGCAGGAAGCCAGCTGGATGCTAATGAGCTCAGACTTGAAGCCACATCTCTCTGCCCTACATGAGCAGAAGGAATATCTGATTGTGTCTACCTGTTCATTTATGCACACTCTTGGACCTATTGATTTTTCCAATGAGGCATGGGTCACTACAGGCAAAGCTTACAAAGCAGAGTTTAGGCACAACAGTTGTGCCTAAACACTGGATAACTATTTGGTGTGATAAGCACAGCATAACTTAAAATTCACAACTGTGATATCAAAGTACTCCAAAGAAAAAAGTGTTCAGACCTTCTGCTGTCCAAACATTTGTCATATGCAAAAAAGACCATTTCCTTTAAGCTTCCAAGTGTTAATTCTGCTATAGATATGTTTCCATCTTCCATATAAAAACTGTTCTCAGCACACTCAGATGCCTAATGCTCTCTGACTTCTTTCATGATTGTCGCTGCATGAACTGAACAAGCAGCTCAGTATGTGTTAGGCATAGGTTAGCATTGTGGCTCATGTGCCTAACCCATCTGTACCACTCTTGCAGTGTGAAAAAAGTGTAAACTTGCCCAGCAGACAGTATCACTGGAGGGATTTCCTTGCTGGTGTGTGCCTGACTTGTAGCTAATCCAAGCCTGTTTTATCCTACTTCTTGGCAAAGGGGCAGGAAAGAGTGAAGCTGCCTCGCAGCAAGAGTAGGAGAAGTGGCGACAGGTCCTCTCAGGCAAGGCCAGATCTCTAAGCTCTTTGGTAACAGTTTTAAGTTGCACCAGGATCAGGATAATAGAGCTTGCCTTGCTGACACTTCAAGTTTCTTAAGATTGAGGCTTAGAGGTGCTTTCACTTATTGTGAGTTAGGCTTGTTTTTTACTTTTGGACAATTGGAGGGGTGACATCCTTTTTCCAAGGTCACCCAAGAAGATAAAGGGATCCTGGAAAGAGAACTTAGGTGTCCTGGCTCTCATTCCTGTATATTAGTCTCAAAACATCTTTTCCTTCTTTGCCCCTGCACATTTATCTCTTTTTGCTTCCATGCTGCTGGTGTGGTTTTTGCTGCACTGTACAAACTGCCAAGCTTTGAAAATACAGTGTTGTAGGTAATGAATGGTATCAATTTTCTTGCAAGTACTGTGTATATGTAGTGTAACGATATTAACACTGATAAGCTAGCTTTTATGATTGGTGAGTAAATGCTGAAGTCCTAAGCAAAGTTAATATCTGCCACATAGATATGAACCAAAGGAATAAACTGCTCTTTGAAATAGTTTTGGTCTTTGTAGGACTGTGAATGTTTGATTTACCCCAGAATCTGTTATCAGAGAGTATTCATGGAAAAGCTCAAGATATTAAGACAGACTGAAACCTCCTATGTTTTTCTTTTTCACTAAGATACTGAAATTTTGGTGTCTTTTTAAAATCTGAAATGGAAATGAGACAACATATATCATTATGCAATACTTGTCTATAAGTGCACGCCAATGAAATACAGTAACTTCACTGTGGAATCCTTCCATCCTCAAATTTACACGAAATAATTTTGTTTATAACTTCAGCTGAAATGCTATTTAATGAAAATCTCATACAGCTTGAGAACAAGTTCTGCAGTGTCAAGTGTTTAGCGTAAAAAGTATAAGAAATTACCATGTATATGATGTAAACAGAAAAAATTATGCCAAAACAGCCATAATTCAGAATTTTCTTCCTGCTCTATCACTGAATCAACTCTGCCTCATAAGCTTCATGTGTTAGAGTAGAAAATAAATATGGCAGTGTTCTGAGCCTGCCTAAAAGTGCTCTATAAAACCATCTCAGATAGCCTTCTGTCCTAGCAGTGGCAAAGTGAGGTTGAAGATCTGTCAGTAGCTGAAGCAAGCTCCTGTAATTCTGGGGATAGGAGAGGTCAAGATGGATCCCCCATCCTAATTAGAGTAGCCTCTAGGCTGCTTAATTTTATGCTTGCCTGCCTATGTTCTCAAGAGTCCACTTGGAAAGGAAGGTTTTCTAGGGTATAATGAAGTGTAATTACACCTGTGAAGGAAATGGGGGTAGTGTATACTGCACTATCATGTTATTTGGGGACCATCTTATCCTGGGGAAATTCTTGGGGGGATTACTAGATTTCAGTGGAACTGGAAGATGAGATTCATTGTTCTGTGTGAACTTTGAGTGTTAACATAACCAATAAAACAATCTTTAACCTATACAAACTCACAACCTCACACAGCTATGTAAGAAACAAAGAGGAAAGCTGGGAAGCTCAAATGACTTGTCACTGTGGAGGAGCATTTTAGTCTGCTCTAATCCAATACCTGAATGAAGATCTGAAAGTGAACCAATATACATTGACACATTTAGGAATGAACAAGGGGATTTTCAACAATAAATATTCCTTGGACTGTAGCTATAGATAAGGGATTCACTGAATGAGATTTCTTGAAGTACTCTATATATCATTGTCTATCAAGTTATTCTATCTTTGGAGTTGCCTCCCATCTCTAAACATACTTATTTGCTCTGCAGTTGTCCTAACTCCCCTAGTCTTTGGATCCATGACCCATGTTTCCTTTATTCTAGAAACATAGTAAGCAAACCATAGCAGCTGGGAGGATATGCCTAATGATACCATAATATGGATATAGCTGTATAGGTCCAGGAGCTTGAGTCTAAGTACAGTCTGCTATGCCTGCCCTCTTATATAATATGCATCTTTATGTATCCCAACACACATTTGCTAATTGGTTTCATAGACTGCCTGTACTAGTCATTTTTCTCACTGTGCTCCAGGCTGTATTTCCTGATGTCACATGGCTAGCTGTGTAACCTTGGAAAGGGCATGAACGTTGTAAATTTTGAAATTAGATCTGAAATTAGCTTTCTGGGCTTTTTTTTTTCCCTTGCTATTGTCTTGCAAGAGAATCACCTTTAGGTTTTTGCTAAAATACTTCAGCTTCTAAAGTGATTGGGTAATAAATTTTACATTCTAATGTTATTTCTTTATGGTTGAAACAAAATTGTTTGTAAACATAAGAACAATTTGCTTGTGACCTCTGTAGCGTTAAAAGGATGAAGAATAGTTTGGCTGGCACACCAGCACTGTTTGATTCTCATCTATTAAAAATCCCAGTGTTCCACTTGAATACTTATTTCCAGGAAAGAGGTGGCTGGAGAGTTAGACCCTGTGGACTGTGGGAAGGTGTAGCTGGGGGAAGAGTCCTGGACAGTAGGATGTATTCTCCCGTCTCTTCTGTTGATTATTTTTTTTTTAGATGATTACACTTGATTAGACTGAGAGCTGTCTAGATTCTTTCGGTGGGCAGTTGACATCCAACATGTTATCAGCTAAGACAAGTGAGATTATTGTTTGGGGATGTGCTTTCTTCTCTCTTCGTAGTATTGTGAGAGCCTAAATAACTACATGCTTATGTTTAAGTAGCTACAGGTAGGTGAGGTGAAATGCATTCCTGGAAACAAATTTTCTGTCTGAGGAGGAACTTCTAAATGCATTTGAGAGAAATACAGGTTAACCCACCCCCTGCCAACGCAAAGCTCTTTACTTCAGAAAAGTAGCTACAAAAAATCCTGTCTTGGAGATTAGTGAAAACAAATACTTGAAACAAGTAGTGAAATAACTAGTGAAAATTAATCTCCAAGTAGAATATATGGAGAATTCATTGCTTGTATCCTCACAGTGAGGTTGGACAGTGTTCGCTGTCTTCAGTGACTTGCAAAGACTTTGCACTGTCTACTGGGCTGGAGCTGTAGTTTGAAACCTTTATCGGCCAATCAGAACACGCTGGTTTTGCCTAAGTTAGTTTCTCCAAAAAAAAAAAAAATCAAAGAACAGTCCTGTGTGTACAGAGAAATGAAGGACAGACTATATTAGTTAGTCCTCATATTGTTTTATTAATATTGTAGCTATTAAATTTTTAGACAGGCAAGATAGTGCTTTATATTTTAGGCAGTTAAGCTGTTTAATTTCAGATTGGTAGGGAATTTTATTGTGTAATAAAACTTTGTCTAGCTCCATATTTGCTGAAAGTTAGTACCCAAACAGGGAAAGGTCATCAAAACTTAAGTAATTCAAACCTATCATCTTGTACTTATAACCCCATAACATCTCAGAAAAGAACTCATTGATTGTGCCTAAGGCTTAGGTTCAAGTATGTCTCTATATAGTTAATTGTACCCCACAGTACTGCATCATTTCTGCTGGTGGTAAGCTCAATTTAGTTCTGTGAAAGTATTACCCAGTAAGATCTGCAGATGGGTCTAATAGACAGCCGTTAATTAGGTGACTACAGGAAATGTGGAGCTGTCCGGTTGGGAAATGGGACTTTTAATGAATAGTGGTTAGATGTGCCAGTATTAGTGGCACCTCACTATTTTTTGATATGTACCAGGGAAAACAAATCAAAGAACTATTTAAATAGGTTCAGCTGAACTTGTGTTTTGTATTGCAGATAGGTTAAAAGTGGATAGTTCAGTATCAGATCCTAATCTGTTTGAAGTCATTGCAACATTAAGCTCCCAGGAAATTTGAGACTGAACCTTACTTTATGTCTAGTCGTGTACCAGTAGTAGAATGAAAAATAAAAACAGTGTTTGAAAATAGCAAATGCTCGTCAGCCTGTATCTTTCTCATTGCAACAATAAACTTGTTTACGCAGTAGTACCCGGTTGTCTGGATGAGCTCTTCCTGTTAGGCTTTTGTAAAGAGGCAGGAAGCACAGCCTTTTATAGGAGTGTTTTAGCTTCCAGTCTGGCAGCACTTACTTATCATGGGAATTGGTGCATTTGAGAACGTTAAAGAACATCAACGTAGCAGAACATAAGAACATCAACAAATCCATATTCCTACTGTTCTTCCTGCAAAGTGGCTTGAAACAAAATGCAGGGTTTCACACCCCAGAGCTGTGTTGAAGTGGGTCCTTGACTTCTGAAGTATATGGCATCCAAGGAGGTGCCAAAAAACTCCTTATTCTTTAGAGTAAGTCCCCTAAAACCATAATGTACCAATTGATTGCACTGTCCCTTTATTGCATGATATTCTTACAAAATGCCAGTAATATAGCTTTGTGTTTCTAGACATGTCTCTCTTAGCTACTTCTTGCCTTTGAGTTCTTTTTCAGCAGGGCAGAGATTGGTCAGGACTTACCGTCTGATAGCATAAAAACTGTAATATCAGTTTCTATAGTTGTACTTTTCTTGATGTATGCTTTGCTGTGGCACTGTGGAAATGGTGGAAAACGGTTCAAACTGAAAAGGCTCATGCTTCCTAGGACAGTGTTTCTGCAGTAGCTGTTGACCTTCTGTGATTAAAACGTCTTTTTAAAAAAGACTGGAAAAACAAGTGCTACCTTGAGCAAAAAGACTTCATTGTTATGAAGATTATTTTTAAGCATAATTAGAATTAGTGAAATTGAAACACAATAAATGTGTGTAATAAGCATCCCAATTGCTGTTTGAAATAAGCAATCTGTTGTACCTCTGTCTATAGAACAGAAAACTGATAAACTGGAGGTGTTTAACATTTCAGATTACTACTTTAGTAATTTAGTCCTTCTCAGAGTTTTCAAGTGTTCTGTGGAACTATAAATTACTCTCTCATTTTGCTCAAAATAAGTTACATGACAAAAATATTGCCAAGAAAATGGTTGCAAATGTAGTAATTGCTCTTTGATATTACATCTAATTTTCAGCATGTTAAAATATTTTTTGGACTCTCAGACTAATTAGTGCCATATCAAGTTATTTAGAATAAAAGTAAACTGGGTGGAATTTGCAGGACTATATTTTTGCTCAGTGGATGGTTTCCATGGAAAGCCAATGGTAAAGCAGAAGACTCTTTTGTGTGCATGGCAGCATTTGAAGAAAAATGTGAAAACAATTTCTTGTGAAAACAAATTCTCAGATTTATAGATTAAAAGAAAAAACTAAAGGTCTGCTTTGCTGCAAGCATCAGTTAAAACCTCACAGTTCTAATTCATCCAAGTGCAAAAACACTACTTTCACCAGTCAAATATTATTTTTGTCCAGAGCAACACCTACAGCTGTGTATCATTTCACTGAACTTGAATGATTTATGGTCCATGTTGTATTATTTTCCAGGATGATTAAGCAATGAGACAAGAACATGAAATAATGAAGAAATTAAATTGGCAGGGTTCCTATAGCTACAATTCTTATCACTTCATTGTTTAATGGAATTGTGATGAGGTTTATGTATTCTTAATTGGAGGAAACTGTAAACTGGAAAGATAATGTAGCATTGCAGCTGCCTGACTGATTTCTATGTTCAGTCCATGTATATGAAATTTTAGATTAGCTTATTGATTATCTAGTTGAAATACTTACCATGTGGAACATTAATTTTTATCCAGGAAAAAATTAAAAGAAACTTCAAAAGCTCTAACACACTTACACAGTTATGTACCTATTAAGGCAGTGCATTAATTTTTTAGGTGCACTTAATAAGTCTGCTACTGTACATTTACTCTTTACCATCTTTCATTTTATAATCTCAGTATTAATTCTTCACTAATTCTTAGAAATGAGTTTTCCAACAAAACAAGAAGCAAACAAGTTCTTGTAGATCAGAGAAAAAGAATGGTTTATAACCTGTTTGTAACTTCAAATTTGGATTTTATAGAATAAATTTATTGTTTGTTGCTTTAAGTATAGTTGGAAAATATTTTCCTATATGGTTTAGAAAACAAAGAAATAAAATGTGAGCATTGCCTAGGTAGTCCCTAAAACAAATTATAAAGTATGGTGGTTTTCAGAGTATAAGAGGTCAAGCACTGGTTCACCTTGTCTTTCCATCATCTAGTGACCAACAGTGTCTGAACATGATGATGATGTCTCATGAGTTAGGTGATGTGCCTGAAACCAATTGAATGTTTCAGTCAACACATTAGGGTGTTCCCAAAGACTATTGCACAACCAGCAGTTGTTAGCCTTTCAAAGGCCAAAAGTGTGTTCTGCTTCCTGTGGTACCTTAAGAGCAGTCATCTGTTCTCTGTTCTACCTGTTACGATGCTTTATCTGTGCAGAAAGTAATGGGTCTATCAGCTCCACATGCTGTGGAGCGTAGAACAGAGCAGCTTATCTGTCCCATACACCATCAATGCAACAATTGCAAGAGGTGCTGTGGGAAAATGCAGTAATCAAAACAATGGAAAACTTTAATAATTGGAAGCTTATAAGTGGAATCTTTAACGTCCGTGACTTTTAGTGTAGCAAGGTGGATTGGAGCACAACAGACTCATCATTATTTAAAAGCAAAGAGTTCAAAGCGACTCACAAACTGATTTTTTTAATACATTTAAAACCACTTGCACAAGATCTCCCTTTTAGGGGAAAGAGGTCATCAAAATACATTTAAAATTAAACTTACTGGGGTATAAGCATCTGTCTTTGCAATGGGAATGTAAATGAGTTTTTAGAGACCACTAAATTATATACCTGTTGATCACTCAGTACCCCCATGGCAGAATTGCAGAAATTCCCATTGATTTCTAGAGGCTGTTTTGGTACAGCACTTGCTGCACCCCTGTATCTGCCTGGGACCTTCTCCACCATTTCTCTGTAATGCATAAAATCCAACGGGGAATGTATCTGCTTAGGGAAAGGTCTGATGCTGCTCTTCACTTAAGTGACATCTTGATCAATGGAAATTGTAAATAAGGACATGGTTGATTGTTCAGAGCCTCTATAGCTGTCATAGTGTTCTGTGATACTCAGCTAGAAGTGTAGCATGTTCATTAAAAAGTCGGTAGTAAGGGGTCTGATTAAGAAATTGACTATTTTTTCATTTAGTGGAATTATGAAATAGTCAATAAAATGCATAATTTATGCAAGCAGGCTTGTGGCACCTTCAGCAAACAGGTCTGACTAAAGGTGGCTGGTTGTAATGGTGGCTCAGGGGGTAGAAAAAGTCTATTTAAAATTTCTGTGAGAAAACAAAATAAGGGGAGGGGGAGACATTGTGCCAGCACACTCATTGGTGGTGGCATACTCTATGCTAGCCTCTCTTTGTTATTTCATGAAATACATGAGTAAGCATTAAAAAGATAATTACATTAATAAAACCAATATTTTGCTCTGTTGGGGAGTATTTACAGTTGCAGATGTTTTAACTGAATCTGTTAAGTAAAATATGTTAAATAGCTGAATAAAGATGCTTGCTGTTGAAAAAGCAGATCGAATGAGAGAGAACCCACTATAATTAAAAAAAATAATTCTTTTTTTGTCAACATAACTTCGTAGGATAAATATGTATTGTGCTCAGTGGAACTTCTGAATTCTGGAAACTTACTCAAGCATTCATTCTTCCACTTCTCTCCATTGTACCTTAACTGCTTTGCATATTGAAGTAGGTTTTATAGTTGACTGACAAATTTGACTATATTATTTCAATATACATGTTTACAAACCTGGAAAGAATGGTACTATGAAGATGAAGTGCACAGCATCAGCAACTGTGTGTGACCAACATGTATGTATTTGCTATTACTATCTCTGTGAATGTTTCTGAAAGGAGATTAAGATTTCAAATAGTACTGCAGATTTTTAAATCATCACAATACATTTCCATAGTAACACGGGACCACTAACTGACATACTGTTGAACCTGAATTTTTATCTGACGCAGTATCTCATTTTCATATATTCCTTCAGTCATTGTATATTGGACACTTTAATGTCACTCACTGTAGCTTATGGCAAATATTTGCATGCTTCAGAATGAATTCTGCCTCACAACTGAGAGTTAAGATTACCAGCTTGTTCTTGGCTTCAAGTTTCATTGAATTGGTAGTGTGCCAAAGCAGTGGTCAGATATGGGTTTTGCATGTAATGAGTAAAGCACTTGCTAAAACCACAAAAAATTCGGACTACAGTTGGCAAAAAGCTCGAGGTATAACACAGTTGGTCTCCTTGTATCATATTAACTCGGGGCACTTGTTCTTGTAGTTAAAATATAATGTCTTCAGGCTTATAGATTCCATAGGGTATCCACAAATAGTACTGCACATGGAACCTGAGTGACTGACTTCAGCTCTTGACAGAATTTAGGCTATGTATAGTGTACAGAAAGAAACATTAACTGAATAGGTATGATCTAATAATGCTTAGATTAAACCCAAGATGCTTTTTATGTACTAGGCATAATGTACAGCAGGAATAATTTAAGTACAGCAAACCCATGTGAAAACAATTACTTTTACAGCTCTGCTTTGTCCCATAGGAAAAAAGAAGTCAATAATGCAGTTCCTGAGTTATTTTTTTGCATTTAGTCAACAGTTGGGTATATATCGAACTGAATAAAAAGTATACGTTTCTTTTGGTTTTCATAATTCTAAATATTGTGTTTAATTTCCTTCTACCCAATTAAAATTTTAATAGGAAACTCTGCCTTAAAATAGTTTGCTACACAAATTGGTCTCTGAGCAGGTATCTGCTCTTAAATATTTCTCCAACAACCCTCAGATGTGCAGCAGTTTTAGTAATTTAGTTGTGATTATTTATACAGGTATGGCATAGTTCACTCATTTTACTACTGTTTTCAGGCAAAGATGCTTAGTTCTTTTATCAAAGTGCTAATTTTATCATAACAGTTGTTTCACAGGAAAGAACAAAAAAAACCCCAAAACTGAGGAAAAAATAGATCTATTTGACCCACTGACACACAGCCACATCCATAGAGAATATTACAAGATGTGTAATAACTATGTTGTTACCGATGAGAGTAGAGCTTTTGTGGTAGATAAGACCCTATCATAATCCTTACTTTATTTTTGATATGTATCCAAATAATTTTCAGTAGGTGTTGTGATAAGTTAAAGTAGCAAGCAGTTAGAGCTGCTTTTTCCCTTTCAGCTTACACTGCAATATTTTATTTCTCAGGTGGTACTTTGCTTTAGAGAAATATGATTGACTCGCTGCCTCACTACTTGACTGCTTCTTATGTTTTGTACTGCAATTAGCCAAACTGTTTTCCATATTCTGTGTTCTCTTGGTAATGTGATGGTAGAAGACATGAGTGGGGGGAAAAAGGTTTAATAAAGCAAAACAAAACTAACAACAACAAAAAACAAACCACTGGAGGGAAAACCCAAGAGTCCTAACAGCTGTAATCTCTGTAGGTTTCTTTGCAAATGTGGGGTGTTTTTGTTTGGTGGTTTTTTGGTTGTTTTTTTTTAATACTGCAGTAATGGTAATGGAAAGTTTTCTGATTCTGCCACTAAGAATAACACTTTGGAATGCAACTTTGTATGGGAGTCAGTAAATTACAATGAACTTCCACTGCTCCTTTTATTAATGGGTCTGGTTGCAGTTCTGTGATACGGTCTCATGAGCTGTGACCTTGCAGCTTCACAACACATTTCCCTGCTGAAGAAGTGAAATAACCTGACTGGTTTCATTTTAGCTGGACTTGCTAAAGTGCTGTTGTTCTTCAGGATCATAAAGACATGTGGGTTTTCAGTTGTTAAGCGACAAATTCCAGAGTGGAAAACCTGCTAGCAGTGCTTTGGTTCTGTTCAGGTGCTGAATTCCAGAAAGATGCAAGAAAAAACTTCAGTAGAGGCATCTCATAGTAGTATGTGATTTGTCTTTAAATATCAAAATCATCAGGCTTTCCAATCCCTAAATAAGATTCCTTTCAAAATCAGGACCTTACTAAATTCACTGAAGTAAATTTAGGAGCTAAGCTGTAATTGCACCTGAGTAGCCCACAGCCAGAAAAAGATTTTTAAAAAGTTATTTGTATGAGAAGCCTATTAAAGTTGAGCCTAAGCAGTTATCTGATTGTGACTAATGCAGAATAAACAAGCGAAGGTGGTGTTGAAAGTGCCCACTGTGCCTGAATATTAGGAAAAGAACTTTATACTGATTTATGTGCAGCTAATTCTGTATGCATGCTTTATTATTCACAGCTGTCTGAAAAATATAAGGAATTTGAAATAAACTTGATGCAATTTTCATGCTGCTGGCATATGATACCTTTTTAGACAGCAGGTAGGGGAAGGCTGGAATGTACCTTTCAGGTTCTGTACTTCATGACTACTGCAGGCAGTCAGGAGCTGGCTTCTTATTTCTATAAGCACCTGTGCACAGGTGAAGGGCCAGTACTTTTATAGCCAAGTCAGTGCATGTCTGGATTAGGTCTGATTCCAGAGCAGGAGTGCAGAGCTGGAGATCATATGCTAGGAAAATGCAACAAAAAGTGGTTGAAGGTGTGATTGTTCACCTGGGTAAGTGTCTGCTGTTGGGGAGGATGTAAAAATGTGTATTTGGCAAGTACAGTTGAAAAGGGTGGAGAAGCATACCTGACTTGTCTGTGTGTCATCTGGTACGGGGCTGCTACCTATAGCTGCCACCAGCAATATATGTACTGAGTACCACCATTGCTTACCCTAACATGACCTATGACTGGCCTTTGCCAGTACTCAAGAAGAGTAGATGGGGGAATCCCTGAGACAATCAATATCCAACCATGCCTCTGAGTGTTTTCTACTAGAAAAATAAACCTGGCACTATCAGATTTTTTTTGTTAGTTTCTTTATAAAACATGTATAAGTTATCCTGCTTCCCTCAATACTGCAGACACTTTCCTTGGTGCAGTTTCTAGACATCCCATTGCTTCCTCAGCATTCATGCTTTTTAATATATTCTCCTGTGTATTTGGAGCTTTCTCCTTGACGTCCTGTTTTTTCCTTGATATTTTCAGTTAGAAGCTTACCTGTATGCCCACTCCTGTGTGTGGAGTTAGTCACTTGGGAAGTGCTGCTTTTGTCTCCTAGTTAGTTCTTGCTCTATTATTGCCATGTAGCTCAATATCTTTGATGGTAGCATCTATTATTTTCTTTATCTCACTCCATAAAGAAGCTTAATTGTTTTGTTTCAGGAGTAGTCGGCATGGATTCACCAAGGGGAGACCGTGTTTTACCAACCTGATATCCTTCTATGATGGAGTGACTAGCTGGGTAGATGAAGGGAGAGTAGTGGATCTGGTTTACCTTTACTTCAGTAAACCTTTTGACAACATCTCCCATAACATCCTCATAGTGAAGCTCAGGAAGTATGGGTTGGATGAGTGGACTGTGAGATGGATCGAGAACTGGCTAAGCAACAGAGCTTGTGGTCAGTGGTGCAGAGTCCAGTTGGAGGCCTGTAGGTAGTGGTGTTCCCCAGGGATCAGTACTGGGTCCGGTTTTGTTCAACATCTTCACCAATAACGTAGATGAAGGGTTGGAATGTACCCTCCGCAAGGTTGCTGATGATACAAAACTGCGAGGAGTGGCTGATACACCAGGAGGCTGTGCTGCCATTCAACCGGATCTAGACAGACTGGAGAGTTGGGCGGAGGGGAACCTCATGAAATTTAACAAGGACAAGTGTAGAGTTCTGCACCTGGGGAGGAACAACCCCATGCACCAGTACAGGTTAGGGCATGACCTGCTGGAAAGAAGCTCCATGAAGAACGACCTTGGAGTCCTGGTAGACAGTAAGTTATCCATGGGACAGCAATGTGCCCTGGTGGCCAAGAGGGCCAATGGTATCTTGGGGTGCATTAAGAAGAGTGTGACCAGCAGGTCAAGAGAGGTTATCCTCCCCCTCTACTCTGCACTGGTGAGGCCTCATCTGGAGTATTGTGTCCAGTTCTGGGCTCCCCAGTTCAAGAGAGACAGGGAACTTTTGGAGTGAGTCCAACAGAGGGCTACGAGGATGGGTTAAGGGACTGGAACATCTCTTGTATGAGGAAAGGCTGAGAGATGTGGGGCTGTTTAGTCTGGAGAAGAGAAGGCTGAGGGGAAACTTTACCAATGGCTATAAATATCTGAAGGGTGGCTGTCAGGAGGATGGGGCCAGTCTCTTTTCAGTAGTGCCCAGTGATAGGACGAGGGGCAATGGGCACAAACTGCAGCACAGGAAGTTCCACCTCAACATGAGGAAAAACTTCTTTATTGTGAGGGTGATGGAGCACTGGAACAGGCTGCCCGGAGAGGTTGTGGAGTCTCTTCTCTGGCGACCTTCAAAACCTGACTGGACACACTCCTGTGCAACCTGCTCTAGATGATCCTGCTTTGGCAGGGGAGTTAGACCAGGTGATTTTCAGAGGTCGCTTCCAACCGCCCATTCTGTCATTCTGTGACATACACTTATGATGCCAGCCACTAACACTTTCCGGGAGAGGAAGTTGTTTATCTAGCTGTATATTAATGCTACTTAGCAGGTGATGTGAAGCAAAGCAGCAAGATGAGACAGTGTTCACCAGACTGATGACTCTCGTCCTTTGAGGTAACTTGTCAAAATCCGAATGGAAACAACTTTCTGGACTTGTTATAACTGGAAATAAATTTTATTGCTTTTTCTGAAGAGTATTCTCTATAAGAAAATATTTCTTATGTATCAATGACTCCTATGATTCTTTCCATAATACTTTGGATTTGTGAGCACTGATCTAGGTAACTTCTAATTTGCACTAAAATAGCAGGGAGTTGGCCTACCAAGAAAAGAAAAAATGCTATGCGTGATTTTTTGCTGGGGCTAAAAAAGCAAAGAAGGGTCTGCCAAAATTAAAGCATGGCTATGTATCTGTAACTTCAGTGGAGCTAGTTAGGATTTTATTAAAAACAAAAATGAAACCACCATACAAACAAAGAGGAAAAAAACAACCCTACTATTGAAAAGCACCCTGAGCAACAGTGCTGAAAAACAGCAGGATGAAAAGGATGAGATATAGCCTTGGGCTGTAAATTCCTAACTCATTTTAAATGTTGCAGTAAGTCTATTTGTGAAAAATGGTAATTTTTTTCTAGAAATAAATTGATTTTGAATCTGGCAAGAACTGTTTGGATGTGGTAGTCATTTAAAATGGATGATAATGCTAATAAAAAGGAAAATTAAAAAAGGAAAAATTTGAGCAAATAGCTCAAATGAAAATGAGTTGGTCAAATGCATCAAAAAGCCCCATTCACTTTTTTAATAGGTACTGCCAGGTACCTGAGAATCATTAATGTGGCAAACCCTTTTTCTTTTTTTTAATTGGAAATATTAAAAGGATTTAAATTGGAAAAATAGAACCTGTAAGGACTTAAACAGGACAGAATGCAGCATATATCAGGAAATAATCGCTAAAACTATAAAACACCAAAGTAGTACCCCAATTATCTGGATAGAAGTAAATAATCTGGCCAATGTAGCCTGAAGTAATAGATAAGTAATACTAATTCTAATGATACAAGAATAAAAACTGTATCCTAATACAAATTCCAACGTGTATTTGCAGTATTTAGTGTCCCCTAAAGGTACGGTGATACCAACTATTTTGATTACTGTTTTCAGTAGTTTGGAGAAAGATGTGTGTATAGTAATGGTCATTCTGGTTTATTAACAGTCATCAATTTGAAAACTACAGCACTAAAAATAATATCTAGATTTTCAGCTGAGAAGTTGGTTACTTAAATATTTTTGGTTTTGTTTTTTTACACTAAAATTAGTTGTCTTGACTCATGCATTGGAAGAATCATTCAATGCAGTATCTTCTCATTCTGACTGGATGTCTCTGTCTTATCCCCCCAAAATATATGTGGCCGCATTTGAGTTGTACAATGAGAAACCTGCTGGCATTTGGTGACAGTAAGTGCAGTCTTTTGTGTCAACCAAAGGTTTGTGCAAGTATTCTAAATGAGACTTCAATAAAGGAAAAGAGCATAATGAGAAACCCACTCCTTCCTGTTGTGAAAAGGCGCATTTTATGTTCCTGATAAAACCTGCTAGCCTGTAACTAACATGTACATTTTGGAAATGGGGAGGGAACCAATCTAAATTTTCCATATATGAAGTTTATTCACCAGCACACAGTCTTATACATAGGTATGCAGTATATATATGCATTTACTTCTGTGTGAGGGTGTAGCTCAGGGACTGAAATTCCAGCACTGATATCAGAAATGTTATTACAAAAGTTTTTTCTCTAGTTAGTGCAGTATAAATGGCTTAGCTGATTCAAAACAAATTATTAAATCCTTCCTGCTTTGCATGGCTTGGTTATTTTTATTCTCTTCCTTCCTTTCTGCCATCTGTCTATAAACCTATTGATTTTCCCAGTATTCTGTTTGTGCTGTTGATGCAGTGTATCAGTTTTCTTTTTATTACAGGGATTCCCCCCCCCCCCCCCCCCATCTTTGGAGGACATTTATGTAAACTGAAACAAAGATTAGTTATAATGATGATGTAAGCAGGGGAATAAAACTGCATTGATCTAACATTGACTACAGTCAGGAGGAATAAATCACACCCTAGAAAAAAGGAATGGGGTCAATAGCTTTGAACCTCTTGCTTATTTCATATAATTTTGATAAATTAAAGTCTAGTTATTTTTTCCCTATGTTACTATTTTTTTTTTACCAGAAATGATCTTGACAGGATTAAAATAATATTGTCAAAGCCCTGTTGAATAGTTTGAGATACATTGCATATTCTAGTATTCCGATTAGAGTAGTTAACAGCCTTCTGGATAGGCCTTTCTCTACTTAAAGAAATGATGGATCAGGCTCTGCATAACTAAAATAGCCTTATAATTATATAGGCACAGAATTAAAACAACTAGTTCTTATGAAGCTTGTTTCCAGATTCCTTTTAAAGTTATCTAGTAAGCTGTGTTCATTGAATAGCAAGGCAAGTAGGGGTTGATCCTAAAAGTCAAGGCTCAAATTAGAATGGATGCAATAATCATGTCTCTGAACAGAAAAGCTGTATTCAATATATTAATCCTTATGAAGACTGCACAGAAATTAAACCTATCGGTGTAATTCTAGAAAATCAGTCTGTAAATAATATTTCTGGTTCTTCTTGAAAGTACCCTTGCTTAAGTGGAAGATATCTTTCTGTGCTGTTTTGTCAGATTTTTTTTCCCCACACAAATATTACATAAAGGGAGTGTCCTCATGTGATTGCCCCTGTTATCCTAAGGGTAAAAGCCCGGAACATAACTGAAGGAGTGCCAATAAATTACATTCATAAGTGCACATCATCCTCTTCTGTGTTTTCAAATCACACATTTCTTAGCACTTAAGTTAGCTGCTTCTTACAGACAGAAATCACTGACCTTTTCTCTTGTATTTTGATGGGACTTGGACAGAACTGCTTATTTCTAACAAAGGACATTTTCTGATCTTAAGGTCTGCTGATTCAGTCTACTGTGCTATAGTTTGTGGGAAACTGTCTTCTAAGGCATGATGTTGTTATGGAAGTCAGTGCTCCAGTGGTGGAGCCAATCCTGTGTCACAGTGAGGCAAAAAAGTATAAAAGGGTTCAAAAAAGAATTTGACAAATTGGCATGGGATGTGTAGTTATTAATACTGTTGTCTAGATGTAACCTACAACTCTACAGTGCCTAAATGGCTTGTTAGAAGCGAGAAACTTATTTTAGGCTAGGAACATCTTATAATTATTCTCTTAATATCTGCTACTTGGTCCCTTCTGATACGGTGCTGAAATAGAGCTGTCTGGTGCTGTATGGCCATTTGCTTCTCTGTTCTGTCTTTTGATTCAAGATCTAGGACTTACTAATTTTTAAGTTCATATAACTATGGGAAGGAAAAAGCTTTGGCAATCACCAGACTAATAATCTTGCAGAACTTCTTAAAGTTGTCTGCGTTCATTCTCAGAAATGCAGATTTGTCTAAATCAAGTCTTTGTTGCAGGAATTATATATTCGTTTTGATAGGGATAGAGTTCTAAATCCTCAAATCTCCACAGAATAGCTGATGGGTAGAAATGAGCCTGGATCTCACATACTATGGAGAGTGCCTTAGGGGCTTTCCTTCCTTCATGCATCAGCTCTGCTTTAAATTGTCCTGAGTTCATCCCGGTGAGATATGAGAAAACTTTGTGAAACTGGAGGAGAGTTTCACAGCCAGGTTTTTGCTGTTTTTGCAAATACCTTGCTATTTTGTTAACACCTTGCTGTGAATAGTCTTTCTTCACTGACTATAAGGAAGACAAAGCTTCTGTTTTACCTTCCGCATGTAATTTGGTTGGATTCACCAAACAAGAATGTAACCATGTTCTTAAGAGTGAGTGTATATTTATGGGATGTATCTGAAAAATATTAATTAATTGCTCTCAAAGTAGAGATGGAGAATTTTGGCAAATTGCACACTTCTGCAGCACAATGGTGCTACTAAAATTTTTCTGAAGTCCTGTATTTTTGGAGGACCAAACAGCTTAATCTAAACCAAAGTTTTCTATGTTCTTGAATTGTGGAATTGAATAATTTGCTCTCATACAATGTTTTTTAGGAGAGTGTTTAATTAGGTGAATGGAATTACAGTTCAGACTAGGATTTTCCAGAGGAACCAAAGAAAGTTTAAACAGATGCTTAGAAAATATTTTAGACCTGCAAGGCTGGCAGCCTGCCCCCAGGCTGGGGTTCCGTGCTCTGAATTGCCCTTTGCTGCAGGGACATGTTGGGTCTCTAGAGCATACCTTGGAGTGTTGCATGTACTTCTACATTAAGGTGTTGCATCATAACTTAAAAAAAACCAAAACACCAAAACCTCAAAAATAGCCCACTACCTTTTCATGGCAGACACATACTCTTTTTCTTCATTAGTGAAAGAAACACTGATTTTACTATTATTATTTTATTAAATCACTTAAGGGTAGCTTTGTTTTCTCCTTTCTAGAACTTTTTTTTTCTGAAAAAATGCAACTAAAGTAGAGGGCTGCATAAAAAAAAAAGATATTTTTGCAACTGCTGTTCTCTTGGTAAGAGTGTTAATTTGCAAGTAGCTCT
Source organism: Phaethon aethereus (assembly GCF_964289735.1). NCBI lineage: Eukaryota > Metazoa > Chordata > Aves > Phaethontiformes > Phaethontidae > Phaethon > Phaethon aethereus. The sequence goes on from NC_138584.1 coordinate 13,185,232, forward strand.
TGGAGAAACTACTCCCTCCCCACCCCTGGAAATCAGCACCTTTTGAAAGATAGCCATTTAGAATCTTCTGTAGTCTAGTCTTGTTTATTCCTCTGTAATAACAATCGCATTTTCAGAGATACCAAAACCCAGCCAGTTGGTGCAAGTACAAATCATTCTGTGGAAAGCTTGGGCACCTTATGGTTATCCTCCTAAATGCTTTGCCTTCTCTGACTCATACACCCTGCCTTAAGTTTTTGGAGAATTATTTTATGAAAAGCAGAAATGCACCTAGTTATCCAACTCTAAGCCTGGCTTTGTGTGTAATATTTGGGACATCAGCAAGATCCGTGCCAGTTCTTAGGAAATTGATTTCATTAACACACATACTAACCACTTGTATTACAAATTTATTTTATGGTATTTCATTCAATAAAGCTTTAACATGCTCTGTCTTTTCACAGTATGCATTCAAGATACAAACCATTACTGAGGGCATAATATGAACAAGGAGAGATGTGATAATGTTGTAATCACATGCTATATTCGTTGAATGAAAACTTATTGAAAAGTTGGCTTTCTGTATCTCTAATCAACATGGATTTAATGTAGACTATTATCTACAGCTCTGGTAATTACCTGAAACCTTGGGTCACTACACTGCTGCCAAAAGGTCAAGATAGTGAATTACTAACCTGGTACTCTTCTACTTGTGTAAATTAAAAAAAAATTAATTTTTTCATTCTTCTCTTTAAGACAATCTGTTTGTGGAAGGCAGTAGCATAGTAGTTCATAAGGCAAAGCTGCCTGCTGTAGCATGCTGAGAATACTACCTAGAATATAGCAATGTGGGTATGTGTAAAAATGAAATACATACAATTTCTTTTTCAAATGAAGATGTGAATGAGCTTGACTTTGCTTTTGTATACTTAATTTTAATTATGCAGTTTTGTTTGGTTTGTAACTTACCATGAGAAACTGATGTTTTCAGCTATGATTTTTTTGTAATAATCTATGTAAATTTCCCCAAATTATTATAAATATATCTAAGCAGAAGATATTAGAAAGGCTATGTCTGAAAGCTTTGTTGAACATAATAAGGTTTTTAAAAATATAGGAAGCCAGATCTGTTCAGTCATTGAAGTAATTTTTTTTTCTAGAATACTATTTAGCAAAATATAAAATGTTGCTCAGTAAAGATCACTCCAATGGCTATGGAGACCTAAATCCACCTAGCTCTAATTCAGATAACTAATCATATTCCATAACCAGTTAAAAGTCAAGAATTTGTTACAGTGAGAAACAGGAAATAAATATTGCTAGTAAATAACATTACAAACAGCTTTGCATGATCACACTTCAGGGGTTTTGGTTTGGGAAAGAGCATAATGATATCAAATTGAACTACTTAGTCATTAAATAAAGAAGTGTGACCTATACAAGGTAATTCTAATTAAAATCCTGTGTCTGTGCACTGAAATTTATTGCATCCTTTGCAAGCGTTTTGCTTTCAAAACTTGAGTGATACAAAGTGAATCTGTTTTGATTTTTTGGGGACCTCATATTCATAAACTTGTGATACCTAATTGCCTGTTCCATCCTCACGTCTTGCCTAATTTATCCTCAAAAAGTACATGTGCTTTGTGGTCTGCAGTCATCCTTTCACCATGACTTTACCCTCCTTTTCATTTTGTGTGCCTTAGTTGTGCTGTCTTCAGAACATTCTCTTTAGGAATGGTTTGTTGTGTTTTGGTCATTTTTCCTGGGCAGGGGAAGGGCAGCATTTGTGGATTGGGTTGGTTTGGGTGGTGTTTTTAACAAAAGTGGATGGCTTGTGGGAAATAGTAATATCTAGTCTCTGGGCTGCACGCAGCCTATCCAATTTGCCTCGCTAAGCTGTAGGCAAGGAGGAAACTAAACTGACTTGATAGTAATTTTCAATATCAGCCTGACCTTTTTTGTACCTCTATGCGTTCTGTGCTCCTTACTGTACATCAAAGGTTTTAAAAATTGTTATATGTCCCTACCCTATTAGAAAGTAAATAAGGATACTGGCTTTATCAAGTAATTTAGGGCAGAATTTATTTGCATGCATTTTATCTGCCTGTTGGCAGATCTCACAGCACTTACAACTGTAGTTAGGAAGAGACTTCACCTATAACTGGTTAGACTTTGTCCATAAGGGCATTTTATATCTTCTGATGCATGTGTCCTTGTTGGAGGTAGGACTCGGCGCTAGATGGATTGTTGATATCATCTGTTCTGGCAATTCCTATTTTTTTTTTCTTTGCTTGTAACTCAGCTGTAGTTCTTGAGATAGCCAAGAGAGAGCAGAACTTGGTCAGGGAATGGCATGATCTGGACAACAATGTCTGCAAGCAGTTGGAGTCCTAATAAATGGCATTTGAGCAATTGCTAATATTTAATAGGACCTATGAGATTGCTAACAATATATTCAGTGAAGCATTTCTTTAAGCTATCCTGTTTTGACATATTTTTCAGGATTACACATTATCTTTATTTCAGTGTTCACAGTGCAGCGTGTCACATAATGGGAAAGGAAAAGACTGCATTTTTTTGAATGCTCTTGGTGTGTCTAAAATCTGTTAGTGATGCTTGCAGAAGGAGCCTCTTCTACCAAGCACCACGGAATTCTGCATGTCTACATAACAGCATCTCTACAACTGCTGTTGACTATTACTTTTAGGTTAAACAATGTGGTCGATAGCAAAGGTGGACTTTCAAGCTACCTGCCCATTTGTTAATGAATATGACACTGCTGTCAACTATTGACTGTGGAGATTAAAATAAGGCATTCACTGTTTGTATTAAGCTGGTTTGCACTACTAAAGTAATCAGGGTTTCGGAGAATCCAGAGTTTTTAGTATTTTCTGTTGCAGTTAAAAGGTAACTGTAATGTGGATATGTTTGTAAAATATTTCTTGGCTTACCGTAAACCATTTTAGATCACAGGCTCTTGTTAATGGACTAAGAATAGCTGATCTTTTTCATCATGTCTTTTGCTTTGGAGTTTGCAAACTGGATTAAAAAAAAAAGACATTTTAGTATTGGGTAACTGTATAGAATGTTATTACAGTAATGGTGTGTTTTCAGATATCTTGATAAGCTCACATTTGATCTGTCTAATGAGGGGCATGATAATATTTAAATACTTCAAGGGAAAAGTTTAACAGTAAAATGAAAAATATTCTGTGGTGTGGTGTGCATGGCCAATGAGTGCGGTTTGCAAATGCATGTGCTAGTTACAAGGTTTAAGAATAAAACAGTATATTTTAGGATTTAGTTTAGAGAAAGGAGAAGTAGTTCCCCTGAAAAGAAATCTGATAGATGTTGTTCATTCTGTTTTTATGAAGCCAAAGGATTATGAATGTAACAACCAACTGTGAAGGTTTGCTTCTTTATTAGTAACTGATAGAAGCTACTAACAAAGTACTGGCTTATTTAATAGGCTTTAACTGATGTATACATAACGCTTTTAAACTTCCCTTTTTTATATGCCACGATCACAGCCACCACCAGAGGCACCCTTCCGGAGACTTGCGTTTCCTGGTTGAATCCTTGAGGATGCTAGAGACGAGGCTTGCTTTCTTCCTTGTACATCCTGGTTGACACTCTTCCAGACTAGAAACTCTGTTTCAGCTGTTCTCAGTGTAGATTGAGCATACTTTCCTTGATGACTTTTTCAGATCCATAAAAATAAAAAATGGAGGTAGAATATGTTAGGAGTTTAGGGCAGGATTTTGACATTCAAAATATAAGTACCAAATAGAGAAATCGGGTAATGATGTTGGGTATTAACTATGTGGAAGTCAATGAGATACTTTTGGCATTTTCTGGAATAGTCAGAGAAAGAAATTCTCTGATTTTTTTTTTTTAGTAGAATTAACAAATGAAGCAGTATTTGGGGGGGGTAAGATTAAAAAAAAAAAGCAGAAGATAATTTCTAGTTCTCGCTTCCTTAATGTAATTTACTGTAGATCACTTGGGTATTATAATCCTAGAGCATTTTCTTCACGCATGGAAAATGTATGCACTGTGAATGTATGGCACCATAGTACCTGAAGACCAGTGTTTTCTTCTTTATTTTAACTTCTTGTATTTTTCATTTTTTCTTCCCCCAAGATTAATTCCTCTGATCTGTTAAAGCATTATTAGCTTAAGATTTAGGAGGGCATTTAATAATGCAGTCAGCCTTTTACAAGGATAATGGCTGAGGTGAAAATGACCTTAGCAATCGTAGTTAATTTTAAGTGTGGTGATATAGTCTGACAAATAAATTCGTCATAGTTTGTGTACTTAACATGACTCAGGACAAGGTAAATTTGCTTTAAAGACTATTTTTTTAAATACTGTCATATTCTTATAGATCTCTACAAACAGATATAGCATAGGTCATTTCGTGTCCAGCAGGTAAACATTTATCTGTGTTTTTAAGTGGATAATTTGTTGTCATTTTTGTTTTAATTTTATAGGATAGTAATTTAAAATAAGTCAACATCTCTTCACACAGATGAGATATTGAAGCCCAGGTTCACTTCTGCCTGAGTGTAATTGAAGGCAAGTTTTTCAATTGCTTGACATAGACCTGCTTTCACCAAAAACAGGAGATCATTTGAACAGAAAATGCTAATATATGTAATGGCTTAAAAAAAAAAAGAATGGTATCTAGATCCACACTTTCAGTGGTGACATGGTTTTAAGCGTTGCAATCTCCAAGGTGTTTCTGTGATTAAGGTGGTTCACTTTATATGTTTTTGTGGCAATTGAATTTTGCATTTCTCTTTCTTTGTAACAGCTAGTGTAAAAATCTGTTTTCATATTTACATTATTGGGTTTGGTCCCCTGAGCAGATAAACAATTGGTATTTTCTGGAAATCCAACTCTATCAGATTTCACTGCCAGCAAACATGAGTGGTAGTGGTAAGCAGCAAGATTTGGCTTAGAATTGACTTTCCAGTGCTTATTTCTGTAGTACTTCTGTAAGCGAGTCTTAAAGTATGAAGTTATAAGATAACACCAAATTATTTCTGGTGCAGTTGTATTTATTAACACATTTCTATTTTACTGACTTTCCCTCATCCTATTTTTAATGTTTTAGATCAACATCATATTTTTCTGTCAAACAATACTGGAATAGAATTACAATTTAAAATATCCAATTTTGCATGCTGGTTGTTCATTTTTTTAAAATGAACAACACAATACACTTAAGATAGATTAAAATGAACATTTGGTGCTTTTTAGAGCAATCCTGCCTACCCCTTAATCATCAGGAGATGCTGTTTTTTTCAGACTGCTGGATATAAATCCATGTAGATTGCTCATAAGAATGAGCATCGTTGCTTAATATTTCCAGCACAAGGTAATTTCTGATCCAAGTGAAGTGATACTCAAAAACCAGAACTTGGTGTAGTGTTCTGGAACTTAGGAACAGCAGAGCAGGGTGCACAAGTTCTACATTCTTTCAGTGTAGTTCAGCTAACATTTGATTCCTATTGAGTTAAAGTATTTTTTTTTTTAATTCATAAGTTGTGGTATTTTTCAGAGGTATTTCCTGAAAATTATTAGATTTTTATGTCAGTTTGGTATTTTTGAGAGTCGTGGTATAACACTGGAAGGACCACTGGGTTACCTGATAGAATTTTGCTGTCATATATAACTGTGCCATATTATCCATTTTATGAACCAACAGATCTGCCTATTTCTTCAGTTCTGGAGCCAAACCTTGGTTAGCTTTAATTACTAACAATGCCTCCTGTAAAGTGGCCTCACTCCCTTTCCATTTTTTTCTCTCCTCTGCTTTCAGGACAAGAAAGACTTTTTACACCCTATCAAGCAGTGATCTACAAATAAATGTATTTATCTTTAAGGAAACTTCTCCCTAACCTCCAAAGTCCTTCCAAACTCCTTCTCTATCATCCTAAATTTATGGGAGCTTTATCCTTTGCTCAAATAGCCTAGAATGTTAAACCTAGTCGCTAATGTAGAGCTTTGGACGAAATGAAGATGAAAGGAATGGATTATTATAAGATTGTAAAAAGCTATCTAAACCAATTCTAAATGTCAATGAGTAAAGCAATGTGTGAAACACATTCTTCTGCCCAGGTGGCCAAGAAGGCAAACAGCATCCTGGCCTGTATCAGAAATAGTGTGGCCAGCAGGAGTAGGGAAGAGATTGTACCCATGTCCTTGGCACTGGTGAGGCCGCACCTTGAATACTGTGTTCAGTTTTGGGCCCCTCACTACAAGAAGGATGCTGAGGTGCTTGAGCGTGTCCAGAGAAGGGCAACAAAGCTGGTTGAGGGGTCTGGAGCACAAGTCTTATGAGGAGCAGCTGAGGGAACTGGGGTTGTTTAGTCTGGAGAAGAGGAGGTTGAGGGGAGACCTTATCGCTCTCTACAACTACTTGAAAGGGGGTTGTGATAAGGTGAGTGTCTCTTCTCCCAAGTAACTAGTGATAGAACAAGAGGAAATGGCTTCAGGTTGCACCAGTGGACGTTTAGATTGGATATTAGGAAAAATGTCTTTACCAAGAGGGTGGTCAAACATTGGAACAGGCTGCCCAGGGAGGTGGTGGAGTCACCATCCCTGGAAGTGTTCAAAAAAACATGTGGATGTGGCACTTCAGGACATGGTTTAGTGGGCATGGTGGTGTTGTGTTGATAGTTGGACTTGATCTTAAAGGTCTTTTCCAACCTTAACGATTCTGTGAAAGGTAACTATGAGAACACTAAATATACTGAATATCATAAAACACCTTAAAGATTTTGTCAACCACAATTCAAATTTGTATTTCATGTTCCCAGTTGAGGGAGCAATGTCAGAGGATGTTGCCTTGTTGAGAAGCATGAAGAATATAGAAGTGTCATTCACATTTCTTTAAATTTTACCATACCTCTCAAAGGGAGTATAAAACATCAGCAATCAAATGCATGTTGAATGTTGCTAGCAAGGTAGATTTGATGCTTTCTATGAACAGACATTGTTTGACTGGAAAAGATCTTTCCTCCAATTTCTTGTCAAACGTGTCTGTTTCTTGCTGTCAAAAAGCGCTGTTCCGTTTCTGGTATTTCAGGATCAATCTTTTGCTATCACAAAGCTGGTGCCATTGGCTGTCAGGCCTGCACAGTCTCAATTGGCAGACATTAGACAGAAATATGTCTCATTCACATGATGCTCCAGCCCTAGGCTGCACCAGGCCTAGGAAACTTGAGTACATTAGCTTTAAGGAAACTGTCTGCAACCTCTTCTGACAGCATGCTCTACAAAGTACCCTCCACTCTATTTCTCAAGCTGTTTTCTCTGTCTTTAATATTTACTCTTTGTATTGTATAAATACTTGACTGCCAGAGACAAGAAGACAGGTAAACTTTTGTAATAAAAGGTGTTAAACCATTCTTTTTACAAGTTTACCTTAGTTATGTGCTCATGTATTTTAAGACACAATGAAAAAATAGCAGCTGCTCCAGTACGAAATGGTCCTATACTTGGAAGCAGAAGGTATACACACATGGCATGATAAGACTGTGTCTTAAAGACCTTCCCAAAACTGCTACTGCATCCTGATACATGAACAGTTTTCTTCAAAACAGTTAATGTGCTCCATGGCTTCATTTAGTGGAGAAAATAAGAAATAATGTGACTCATCTGTGAAGCTCTTGTCATCAGTTTATATAGGCACTGCTTCTATTATTGCAATCCTATATTAAAAGAGCAAAACATAACTTCAAAACACAGTTGTCTTCATTAGTCTGTGGACATGCAGTCACGCTCATATATATGTATACATGCACAAAATTACAACTGCACATATATAACCTCGAATGAATGTTTATTTTCTAGGAAATAGCATCTCTCAGAGCAGTCAGAGATTGCATGTAAAATATTAGGGCATAAATTGTGTTTATTCTGTTTGGGTTAAGCTATGTTCTTCAAATAGCCTGGTGTTACGTATTACAGCATTTAGTGCCTGTGTAAGCTACTCGTTATCAGTGATTGCATTGCTTAAAATCTACATTTTCTTAATAGTAATATAATCTAGCTTGTATTTTGTGTCATTTCAAATTATATGTACCTCAACAACAGCATATCCTAGCTGAGCCATGATAACTAAATAAAACTGCAAAACTTGAATATTGTCAAAACATTTGGTTTTTGTATACCATGCAAGGCTTCTTACTGTTCTGATGCACAGGAGAAATGAGATCTGCACTTCCCTGTGAAGGCGTTACTGGTTTTATTGCTCTGACTACATAGGGCAGGCAGGGGTATAGGGAATGTGACTTTCAATGCAACCTGATGCCTTGAAATTCCCAATTCTAACTGCAACTGTGTTCACAGTGTAAAAACCATTGTACAGGTAAACATGAATGGCTGCAATGTGCCTGTCCATTTCTACAGTGAATATTTTAACTGAGCAAAGAAAGAAAAAAAATCCTTCCAAGGGGAATACATTCAAATTGCAAACCAGCCCAGAGATAAACATATAAGTCTCCCTACAAAGCTTTTGAACATAAAATACAGTGATGTTTGAGAGTATACATTCATATATCCCCATGAATACACATACACCTTTTTTCTCCATTGTACTTGGAACAGTTCGCCAGAAAGCAAAGCCGTTTCTGTTATGGTACACATGGAGTGATGTCTGTCAATTGACTGCAATCTTTTTTGAAGCTGTTCCTTTGCCAGCATATCATATTTAGTGGAGTTGTCTGATACTGCATTGGACTTTCACATGTCTCCACCAACAGCACACCTGCCAAAAGGAGCCAAGCAGTCTTTTTCAGCTTCAAGCCTGTGCACCGTATAGTTTTGTGGACAAGAAGGATTCAGCCTTCTTTCTTGGCTTCTTGTTGCTGTTGCAAAAAGTTTCTTTTAAAAATAGACTCTAAATATTTGGCTTCCCTGAAGTGGTGATTTTTGTCCATGAAATTTCATACTCAGAGCAGACATGAAGCTGTAAGAGACCATGTAACTCTTTGCAAATGTGTCACTTGAGCACTGAGATAACTTTTCTTTAATGCAGGTTTCTTACAATCATAATTTTATAGCTAAAACCTTTCAAATCCAATCAAAAAGATGAGTATTATAGAGCATGTACTATAAAAAGTAATTCTTTTGGAAAATTTTAACTCTTGATGAACAATACATAGAAAGTGTTCAGGATGTGTTGACCTCATCTTTCACAATGATAATTTTGATTAAACCTTGTGGGTCTTTTGGTTTGTCTTTTTTTTTTTTTCTTTTGGAACACTTAGACGTACCTCTTGGGTTAGCAGCGAGCAAACTTTGTTAGGGATGCATCTGAAACCTTTCCGATACAAAAATATCTATATTTTGCCAAGATAACTTTTGCAATTCACACTTGCTCAGTCGGGCTTTGCTCAGGGTTTGCAGGTAAAGATCTCTGTGGTTGATATACAGCAGCTCGGAGACTGAGTATGACTTTCTGAATGCTGCAAGACTTGGCTGGTTTCAGTCATACTGAGCCTTATTTGCAAGCAGGAAGCTTGTTGCTCCTCTGCTCTCAGTACTAAATGGGAAGTCAAAAGGAGGAGGTGGCTGCCAGATTTTAATACAGAAAGAATAGAGAAATTGGTCTGGGGCTGAAAGTGGCTGCTAAGTTAAAATCTGTGGTGTCAGAAAGATAGTGAACCTAATCGTTGTATAGGCAGAGGCTAGAAACCTGCCAAGATGGAAGGAACAAAAGATAAATGGTGTGCGTGTGGGGGAAATTTAATCCAATTTAGCTTTTAGGGTACTAATTCAGAACCAGTGCATGTCACAGTTTTAGCAACAGTAGCAGAGAGCGTTTTGGCCAAAAGCTGTGTATAAGCGCTAGCTGTAGTGTTGGAAGATCTATGTACATGGAGGATTTGCCACGCTGACTGGGAGCTTAGATACTGTACGTCTCTTACACATTTTATATGAAGGTGTAGGTATCCTTGGATGTTTCTGCGTGTTTCACAGTAAATGAACTGGATCCTTAATTACTTATTCTATATGCAATTAATCAAGGGGCATGGTCTTAAGAAAAGTTTTCTCATACACAGTAATCAAGCCAATTTTCCTACTCATATCTGTTCTTTATTCTTTAACTATGTATATCTGTGAATAATTTTGTTTTCTCCATTGCTAGTCTGGAGCTATCTGTGTGCTGGATGGCTTGCCATTTTTAGGGTGAATGTTAGTTGGTAACTGCAAACAGGAGATGAGCCTACCTGTTTTCCCATCTGTGGGAAAACACTAATTAGTGTTTTCTGTTACTTTTTAGCCAGCATTTTTTTTTCTGAAATTTTTTTTTTGCAAGAGCTCAGTTATCTCTGAAAATTTTGCTGCCCCTTACCCCGTGTCGGTTGGATTTAGATAAATTGAAACAGCAGTTTCTCAGTTATTAAGGTAAAAACAGTAAAACAAGCGGTGCAGTCACATAAGTTTCATTGCCCTAGGACTTGGGGCTAAAAAGATTATTCATCTTATGGCAACATTTCACTGATGCAGCTATGCTAGTCCTAAGCCATAGGTTTTGGTCATGTGCAAATTTTTCCTTCTGTCAAGTATGCATTTTCATAATATAATAGTACAAAAATCGGATTCTTCCCATAATCAACAGCAGTGATACAACTGCAAACATTGGGAAGAAGATGGATAGGATGGAGTAGAGATGCTACCCAAATAGTCATTCTTCCTGACTCCACTGGGTTATTTTTAAAATATCCTTTAATTTAATGTTATATAAACAAGATGGTTTTGAATAGTTTCTTCTTTTACTTAATCTTCATGAAGGTTCTCAGCAATGAGATTTGTCTAAATGTCTGATCTGTGCTGTTCTGAAAAGTAGCTGTAACAATGTTAACTAGACCTTCATTTGTCCTTTGTCATATGTTAACATTGGTAATGTTCTGATTTTTCACTACAATATAGTTCTGTAGGGAGTAATTTGTCCCAGATACACCATCTGAAAACAGGTACTTCATGCTCCATTCTCCCTCAGTAACTCAGCTATTCCTTCAGTATTTAATGCTGTTTTAGTTAAAATTTGATATTTATCTCATTGTATGTACCTGGGCATTACCTAAAGGTATCCCAAAATTTTTATGTTCTCTCTTTCTCTTTGCAACTTTCTCCACAAATGTCCCCGATTATTACAATAATAAAATAATGAAACTAGAGCTGTACAACTGAAGGGCTCATTCCTGTTTATTGCACAGGTTAGAGTATGTGCCCGGGACCACTCGGGATCAGGCCACACATGTATCCAAATAAACCTCTAAACTGCAGTTAATATCAAACTCTGTACATCTGCTGGTTTGGGTGTTTTAGTCTGCCAGCACTTGCTATTATAATAAGTTTGTACAAACACCCAGGAAAACCTTGCAGCAAGAAGTATGCAGTGCAATAAAATAAACCATTTTTGTCAGCGTGAATTTGGAGCCACTGCAGTTAAACAAGTACTTTAGTCAAATACTTGAGTACATTTTTAGGTGTATAGCTATGGTTAGGCCTTTGCATGTCTAAATGAATAAAAAAAGTTTGATTTTGTTTCTGCTCATAGTACTTACGGAAGTGTATTATTTATGACAATTTCAATAGTCTGCTATGAGAAATTCACTTAATCTGAAATATCTATAAGTTACCATCAGGGTAAGAATTTTTGAACCTCTGCCCTACGCAAACAGAGGCACTCATTTTTTTTTATGAGGCTATAGATAGGCATGTGTTCTCAATAGTAGTGCTACTTCTGGTGCAAGAAAGTTGTTGAGCATGTTTGCTTTGCATGTTTTGCTTTCCTAACCAGAACTTAATAGCACACAAGAAGAAAACATTTGACAGCTATTACAAAATGTTGTCTGTTGCTGCTATTGTAGGCTGATAGTAGAAAGTACTTGGATCATTGCTACATCATTAAATTTCCAAAAATTATTCTGGTCTACAAACTGTGCTTTAGAGGGAAAAAGTAAATTTTTGTATTGGGGCAAAACTTTCAAGAGTGTTTTGTTGGTTGTTTGGGGTTTTTAAACTTTTCCTCCACCCAAAAAAAAAAAAAACCTTTCTCAATATCAACCTTGACTCTGAAATTCAAGGTAGGATCTTCCTGGCACATATTTCATCAACAATGAACTTTCTGTAATCAGAGCTTGGAAGTGAAAGCATAAAGGCACACAGCAGTTTTAAATACAGTGTCTTTGGGGAAAACAAAAAACTGACGGTTGAAGGTCTGAAGCAGCTGCTTTCAGGAGTCCAGGGAGCTATAGGATTTGCTGATGCTTCTGTACTTTGATGGTTTTGTCATTTAATTCACTGTTCAAGACTGTAAATACTTGTAACTGATAGAGACACTATACTCTCTGCCTCTACTTACTTTGCTCCTAAAGGAAGAACGACTCAATCCTGGGATGTGTCCTTTGTCCTCCCCTTCCCTCTGGCTTGGCAGCTGTGGCAATTTTTCTCACCTCTTTTAACTGTGTAACACTCGAGTTTATTCCCAGAGAACACAGGCACTTTACAGAAGAACAGCAACCAAAGGCACAGGGATGGATGATTTTAATACCAGGGTGAGCTGAGGGGGAGGCTGAGCTGCCTGCCCTTGCCTTTAAAGCACCATGTTATCAAGCTCCTTCTCTAACAGCTGCTGCTTTGGCTAAAACTCACCCAAGCACAGCTTGTCTGGATATGGCCTCTCATCATCCCTGCCCCAAAATCAGGAACACTTCCAGCTGCCTTGAGGTGTTACTGCTGCTGAGCAGTGGGGCTGGCTCAGGCTATAAGCAGGGCAAGCATCTTGCTGGCAGCTGTGGGGAGCGATGGGCTGCCTGCTTTGCACAGGCCTTGCAAGATGACCATCAGGAGGGTCTGTCCACACCAGGCCCCTGTGCCTTGCCAAAGCACGTGTGTGAGGGGGGCCTCTCCCAGCACTGCCATTCCCTCAGCCAGCCTCAGGGGCAATGCCAGTCCAGTCCATCTCAGGCTCCCACCTGGAAGAGCAAGTCCTGCTCTTGGTGCTTTCCTTCTCTCTCCTCAGTCTAGCAACCATGCCACAAAGGATGAGTGTGGGCTCCTTTGCAAGGAGAGGGAAGTGGGTTGCTCTTTGTAGCTTACACCTGGAGATCAAAAGGAGGATGGTCATACTGGATCAGAAAAAGATTGATGTAGCCCAGCAGAAGGATGGTGCGGAATGCACAGGGATGGGGGACAGTTAAGGGAGGATGTCCATGCTTGAACAAAGTGTGGGGAAAAGAGAAGGTCCTGAGGAAGGAGCACCAGCTGGAGAGAAATACCGGTACCAGCCTTCTTCTGTCCCACCCGGAGTCGTTTAAACAATGCTGTCTTCCCCAAATTCCTTTAACTCATTTCTTTGCTTAAGAATTCATCTGGACATATAATTATCTCATTGTCCCTGGAAAGCTCCACCTTATCTACAGGAAAGAAAGCTCTGAGATGGCTTTGCTGACCAGTGTTGTGGTACCCTATCAATATATTGTGTCCAGGTGGCAGTCAGTGCTGGCAATGTCAGCCTTTATTTCAGTCATTACTCCAGGTGAAATAGAGCTATTTTACTGTGTTGGCAAGAAAGAAAAAGTTTGCATTACACTAGCTGTTACAGCTTTAAGAACTATCACCCAGAAATAATGTTTCTTGTTTGAGCCTGCCTGAACAGTGCCATGCCAGCTGTCAAGATATAGACATCTACTCTTGGTCTTCTGGGTGAGAAACAAGTAGGGACTACAAGGCTGGGAGGAGCACCTGGCTGTTCTCCCTGACAAGTTGTCCGGTGTCCCTGCCTTGCCTCCACAAAGGATGCTTTGCCAGCCTGCACAGATATGAATGCAGCTTGCAACATCTGACAGTCATTCCCTGACTCCTGTTTTGGACATAGTTCCCCAACAGTCTCTTGAATCCAGTTTGTCTCCTGCTCCTGATTTGGTTTGCTACTGTTTCTTCAGATGCCAGATTACCTGTTTAGTCAATGTTATGCTGTATTTTTTTCTTATTCCTTCTCCTCCTCAGCCAAGAGAAGAAATATCTGAGTGTCCAAGTGGATGTCTGCAGAGTGAGCTGTCCTTGAGACTGGTTGTTCTTATAATGGACCTTATTATACTGCTGAAGTATGTGAACTGTAGGCAGTGAACAGGCAGTGTCTCACTATGGCTATTGTGAGCAGTGCAAGCTCATATTCCTGTAGAATAAATTAAAAGGTCAAAATAACCTGAAGAGATCTCTTTCAGAGTTTCCCTTTTTGCAAAATGGTTGGCTTAGTGGGCATGGTGGTATTGGGTTGATGGTTGGGCTTGATGATCTTAAAGGTCTTTTCCAACCTTAATGATTTTGTGAAAATTTCAGAATTGCCTTCTAGCCCACTCTGTTCATCACTGCAAATGCCCTGTCTCATACTTGTGACTGATGCTTTGTGTTTTGGTGTGAACAACCATATAGCCCTGTAACCAGTTGTGTGCCCCTGCCAGTGCAAGGGGAAAACTGATTCCTTCCTGCTCTCTTCAGAAATTCTATCTTGAAACATCTCCCATTTTATCATCACAAATACCACAGTCCCAAGTGGGATTGGGATGACCCATCCTTTGGAAACCAGTTACAGATTTTGAAACCCTGGATGAGGTAAGTCCTGCACTTCCCATTCGTCTGCCTCTTTGTACAGATTTCAATCTTTGGTAGTTATTACTTACCAGTTTCTTCACTTCTTTAGCGAGAAAATAGCACTTCGCTAAGTGCTTGAACAGTGACTGTTTGGCTCTTTCTGTGAGTCTAGTATAAAACTGAAGCCCTTGTTCATGCAGTGGCAAAGCAGTCTGCATGTAACCAAGAACAAAGCAACGTGGGGAGAGTGATACTGTTTTAATGCTGCTCTTGTTGACATCTAATTCCCTGGATACTCTTCCAAATAGTTACTTTTCTATATAAGTGACACTATCTTTGCTATTAACAGACTTCTTGATCTGTCTTGCTCCGAGGGAATTTTAGTAGCCATATATTATGTATGCATGTGCATGCCTGTGTGTAGAGATATAGTCACTGAATTTATGGCACGAGCTTTCCTTTTTAAGCATTCACAAACAAGACTATGAAAAATTAAAGGCAGCTACAGTGATGCTGTGGATCCACTAACGTAGAATTACTCAATCTATGTCTAACCAGCTTGATCCATCCTATCAATACCAAGATGAAAGGATAGTTTCTGCTTTTCTAGTAACTAGCCTTTTAAAAATTCCGTCATGCTGAATTACATGGCTTTTGTCATTTGCAGATCTTTTTTGAAAGTAGCCTCAGGTTACATGCATATTGGATTACTGCGCATCAAAGAGATTAAAATAGGTGTGTTATAAGGGCTATTTCTTCTACTTGTGTAAAAAAAAAAAAAAAAAAAAGGCATTAAAAAGACCCTTCAGAGAAAACAAAAAAGGGCTCAGAGGAACCACACTGGAAGAAGCAGTGCATAGAAAATTGCAGAATGGCTGACAGATTCCTGATAATATACACTGGTGCTTTGTTTCTTGCTTTAATGTGTGTTTTATATCCTCATGAAGAAACATAAAGTTGGGTATTAAGATGTGAGCATAGAAACTACTTACACATTATCGGCTCATTTTTATAGTCTTGTGAAATTGTAAAGAAAATAGCAGTTACTTTCACATGCTAATTTTCTCAGATACTTCTCTACTGGCACACCTGATATGAATTTACAGGTGACCAAATATCTTTCAAAGTGCAACATGTGAATTTCTTCAGCAATTTTAGAGGAAGAGCTGAGGTGGGGGATTTTTAGAATTTCTTTTATCTTGAGGTCTGGAGATTTGAAAGTTGCATTCGATGCCATTCCTGTTATCGGTTAGTTACAGAGAGCCCACAACATGAAATTGTGAAGAAATTAGATGTTGCTATTTGTAAAAACATTTCAAAGAGCTACCTGTGCACAGAAGGATCAAAACCAATTAGGAGATCACTGAAATTGCAGTTAAAATGTGAAAGAAGAATAAGTTCTATGTGGGTTAAAAAAAATGCTTTTGAGAATGACATATACGTAGGTGTCTGTCTCACACTGTTGTTGACTGAGGGAGGATCCAAGCTCTGAGAGAGGCTCTTGCCCTTCACATCACTAATCCAGTTCTTGAAAGCTGAGAGATTATCTGATGTTGATTTGAGGAGCCTTGGAAGTACAGTGTTTGATGGGAAGGTCTAGGGTACTCAGTAACTCAACTTGCAAGATAAACAAAAACATGGAACTGTGAACTGTACGAAATGTAACACAAACGAGATTATCTGGGATTCAGGATGTTCTCTAGACAATGTAAAAAGGACTGGTTTTGGAGGCTTTATGTTTTATATAATCTGATTTTACTGAGCTTTAGTTGATTAGTAGCTATTTCTAAAGCACCTATACCTTCAGATAATCTGAATACTTTTATTTAGAGCATTACAAGGAATCAAATGTGTTAGTCTGTTTTACCAGTGTCATAAATAACTAGGACTAAAGAAACAGTATTAGAAGGAAATAAAATGTAGCTAAAATGCTGGAGTCGGGGGAGAGTTCATTTGGAGAGGACTGCATATATTGTTCACCACGTCTTGCAAAGAAGGAATATTCAGATTAAATACTAAAACTGAAACAGCATGAGAAGCATATAAACTCTGGTGGTCTGATCTTGCTAGCTTGCCTCAAGGTACATGGGGTGGGAGAGAAGGCACCATCCTTGTCCCTTTTGGCAATGGCTACAGTGGAAGGAGAAACTCTCAACCCAGTTCTTCTTGGTAAAGATCGTCTTGGGGAGAGAGGAGAGTGTTCTCCACCTGTTTGTGCATCAGCGCAGTAACCCATTCTCTGTGACAGAAAAGGTGGTTCGTCACACAGCATCTGGGAGTTTTATGGGACTTTACCCTGTAACAGTGATGGCTTTATGATAGTGTATTGCCCAATCCTTCCCACCTCCTGCTGTGCTTTCTCTTTATGATAGTGAGCTTTGCAACTCAGACATAGCTATATTTCGTACCATGCTCCTTCTTGTATATATTTCTGAGTATGTCCTCAAGACTATCGGTTCTTCCTTGTAATTAAAATGTCATTCAAATTGCATTTCAAGACCAAGCACCTTATTGCACTAGTAGTGATTAATCTCTAAGAATGCCCAATACCAATCACTAAGTCCATTGATTTGGGATCATTGACTGAAGATTAACATATTGACCCATCAGTTTTCCTAAAGTACCATATAATCTTAACAATAGTCTGTTCTTCCCACATGTATGACCCTAGATCGTAACACAGCAAAGGGAAAACGTAATATTTGTCTTTTTCTTAAGTTTGCCATCATCTTATGAGCCTACAGATAGTAACTCTGGACCCATCTCCCAGGGACTGTATTCATGCCAGATGACTTCTCTAAAATGGTTTCTGACAAATTTACCCCTTCCCAGGGAAGGGATCTGCCTATGGGTACAATTGGTGTTGGACTTTGTGTCATCCTGTAGTTTTGGGATGGGGCCAAGACAGTGGGCTTTAGAGGAACAACTCAATTTTCTGCCTGTTTATCAGGCAATATTTGAACATGTTATATGAATTACTTTGCAACCACAGCCAATATTTAACAAAACGGTAACACAGAAAATACTTCAATATCTTTGCATATAACAGTTTCTTGTAACCTTATGATCACCCACAGTGTTCATAAGATGATTATTTTAAAATTATTATCGAGCAGTATCAACCTGGTAAATTAACCTTTGCAGTAATTTGACATTAATCCTAAATCCATTTTTGTAAAATAAAAACATAAAATTTTATGAGTAGGCTGAAAAATTCTCAAAATTGCAGGGCTGCACCAATATTAGAAAAAATGTCAACTAATGTATGCTAACCAACAATTTTGTTTTTCACATTGATGTTTCTGGGCAAAAAGAAATCTCGGCCAGCATAGGTGGTTCTTCATGTAAGGAAGTACATGAAAATGTGAATGTGCTGATTCTGAGCTAAAAAAAATTGTTACATTTCCTATGTATACAATACAATAATGAGTTTTGAAGTCTCCCCATTATTCTGGAATTAGTTACAGCACTAACGTTATTTCAAGGGAAAGAAAGTAAGTCTGATACCTTGCTTCACTTCCTTATTTCTTAATTTATTAGTATTGAGGTGGGGAAGGTGACTAGTACTGTTGGCTCCATCATATTATCTCTGAGTTTATAAAAGGTTTTATGTTCATTTCTTTTAAGTGGGCTCTTAGAAATTTTGTATCTATACATTGGATAAATAAATGTAAATAAATTTAAAATGCATTATTAGTTTTGAATAAGAAACTTCCTGCTAGATTCTTGAGAGCTTTTGGGTGTGAACTAAGGTTACAATGGACTTTAGGGTCATTAGCAAACAATGGACCTCACCTGGAGCTTTATTAAGATTTACCACTCACCAAACTAAGGTACCTTTTCCTCACAGATAAGGCTTGTTTTTCCTTGTTTTGCAGACATATTTTTAATTCTAAGACTTTACTTCCCTTCCATTATTTCCTTGAAAGCTCATGACACTTAAGCTTTTCAGTCTTCTGCTTGGTGCTGCTGAGTCCTAACCCAAATAATCTCTGTCCAGATGATTGATATCTTAATTAAAGAATTTTTATTTTATGTGAGGAATAAAGATCAGATGAATTAATAAGAGCTGAATATCTTTTTTATGCTAATAATTTTCAAAATAAATGGCAAAGAAAGAGAATCACAGAGTGTGTGCCAGCAGTTTAGTATCCTCAATGCAGTGCATCAATAACTTTTTAAGATCTTGTGGCTCTTTCATTTCATATTTAATTAGGCTTTATAATTCTAATAGTAATTTCTTTGAAATACATTGGTGCATTCAAATATTGGACTTCAGCATTTGGAATTCTAGCCTATTCTGAGACATCACAAAAATCCAATGGCAGCAAAAACACTATATTCATACTTCAAGAAGTAACTTCACATATTGCTGTCTGGTTCTTCACAGCTACCAACACCTAGCAGAACAAAAGGTGGCTGACTGTTCAAATGTCTGAATTTTGCTAGCTGTCCTCATACATATGTCACTTATCTCCAGTTCTCTGGATGCTAGTGGAAGTATTGTGGGAGCATGATTCCTGAATCATGAGTGTTGAAAATCTTCAATGGCTAAGAGCACCTGGAAAGATAAAGAGACAATGAGTGATGGTTCCTCTGCAGTGTACAGAAATGGTTCACCTGGTGGAGTGCCAGCCTGTTGTGGGAAGTGCAGGACCAAGACAGTTGCTGCTTGGTGCAGGCACTGGCTTCAACCCATGATTTGCTCCTTCCCATAGCCAGGGACTGGGATTATGAGTAGCTCTCTGTGAGGTTGAGTCCTGTTGTTAGTCAGACAACAAATCCCCGTCTTACAAGTGTGGCTGACTGGCTGAGAAGCCATGTGCAGCTCAAGAGCCAGAGTTCGGCCTTCCTGGCTGTAGCATCTGTACCGTTCTATCACACACAGTCATGCAGTCACAGATCTCATGTTTTGTTCACAGCACTGGTTCAATGTATGATCATAAGGAAGTTGTGTCACTTAAGGAAGTTGCATCACTTATGACTAAGTTGTCCTACTGTTCAAATGCTAATGGTGGCACCTGTGTAAAAGAGTAATACGGAATCTGTGGGAAATAAATTTTTTGCCATATAACACCTGATGGCAAATGCTACTCTTAATGTTTATTATAGCATCCAAATTTTACTCAGAGTTTCCAAACAACAATTTTGTAAGTCTCTCTTCTTGGAAGTAAGATATTCTATATTTTTTCATTTTATCCAGGTATTTTTCCTGTTGTCCAGTCTGTGGGGAATATTCCTGGGTTTTCAATAGCTCTCCCTCAAGAAAGCATTATTATCATTGTAGATTTTTTCAACATAGTTATTTCAAAATGCAACTGGAATGCTAGTTCTGTTATTTCATTTAGTTGTTCTTGGAAATGCTGTTATGAAGGGTAGGTAAAGTGCTTAAATAGTTCTGAAAATACCAAGGATGTGTCTATTTTGCCCTACCGTTAGTCTCTTTTCTCTCTTCCTACTCTTACAAGAATTCTGAAAACATTGGGAAGTACGTGCTGTAATTGTATTTTCGATATATTGCTGGATTTTAGTTGTTTTTTTTAACCAGACACATGTAAATGAACATCATTATTGTTTTTCATTAAGAGCAGAATAATTATGAAAAGAAAAGCAGGTATTGCAGTTATGCTTAATGCCTAAAGAGTTACAGGTCTGGCAGCAATACAGAGGACCTTTTGGTTCAATAGTGAGCATGCCTGACAACACATCTCTGCTTTGATAAAAGATTAAGTATGCTGAAATGTACATTGCTTAAAGCATCTGTGATTGAGTAGCCTTTTTTAGGGCAGTATATCAAGGGATTCCAGTAAAAGAAGGGAATTTTTATCATATGATAATAACTCTTTAGAAATATGCTTTTATTCCCATTGCATTCAGGAAAACAACAATGCTCTGATTTTTCATCTTCACTTTTCTCAGATGACTCTTGTCTTTGTCTTTATACAACCGACTTAACACATTCTTCTGAATAATTTCCAAATGGCTGGTTAGCAGGAAAACAAAAGCAAAGTTGAATTCTTTATAGCATTAAATTAAGGACAAATCACTGCAATTTTTTTTTGTGAATAGTATCTGTAGCAAATGATAGTAAAAACCAGTCGCACAGTGGAAGTGTGAAAACTTTGATTAAGAGTTAATCTTTTGTAGTTCAGATAGCATTAAGTTATAACTTATTACTGGAGGAACTGGTTCAGTCTAATTTTCAGAATGGTGACGGTTTTCCTCTCAATCAAGACAACATCATGGTAGATAATTAACTAACTGTAGGTTGTGAGTTGTTCTGTCTGGAAGAGTAAGGCTAAAAGGTGTTTTGGAACAAAAAAAATAACAGAGCAAAAAATAGTTTGTTTACATTTAGATTTGTCCAGTAAAATGAATTTTCAAAAAGCCAACTGCAGCAATAGAAATGGAATGGCTAAGCAGGTGCAGGTAAGTACGAGAGGTTTGACTAGCAAACATACATCATCAGCTTTCTTTCAAATTTCACTTCAGTGTTACAATTACTGAACCAGAAATCCAACCATATTTTATATCTTGTTAAACATAAAGCTGGAATTCTGACAGTCACTGAACAGATGCTATAAACTGGAATCTTAGCTATGATACTGCTTAGTAGAAGGAGGAATAAAGGACCAGTTCTGTGCAGCATTCAGTAATTACTAACTTCTATGTTCCTTGGTGTGTTAAAAACCATTCCATATTTGCTGCAGCACACAGATGTTCTGTTAGAAGATGTGGGGTTTTTTCTCAGTCCTTCTTGAGATTTTTATGACTGGCCTTGAAATGCCACCAAATTTTTGTGGCATGAAAAGATTGTGAAGTCACTTGCTTTCCTTGAAACATAATAAATTTTAAGTTTCAGTACTGCTGAAACATTGCTAATTATGTAAGACTTGATCTGATGTCCACTGAGGACAATGAGTGTGCTTGTGGTGGCTTCAGTAGGCATCAGATCAGCCCATACTTCTCAGTCTTCATTTATGTGATCAGTATGGTATTTTGAAACCTTTTTAAATGTTGGTTAAGTTCTTAATTGAGATAAATAATGGATCAGAAGCTTTTTTCCTTTATTTTTTTAAAGGAAAGCCAAAAAATATTACAGAGGTATTAAAAGGAGGTTTGAAGTCCAGTAAGTAGCAGTTAGCATAGCGTTACCTGGAACAACATGGAGAACAGGAGCTAAAGCAGACAGGCAAAGTCAAACAGATTTAAATTGACCTGAGGAACTGCTAGTAGCTGTTGTAGTTATTCCAAAAGACAAAAAGATGGGAGATCAAAGAGAAAATAAATATACCCCTACAGCTCATGAACAGCTTTTTGACAGAAAATAACCTAAGTGTGTTAACATAAGAAGCTTTAACTGTTCTAGTTAAAACCAATTTCCAAGAAAGTCGGGCAGTCATCAGAATAAAATAAAGTTAGGATTTCAAATTTCCATTGCTGTAGAGAGAGGATTTCAGATCCAAAGTGTATACACCGTGTATAACAGCGACTGTGGGAATGGGTACAAGCTGAATCTGGTTATGCACTATAGATGCTCCTCCTTCTTTCTCCTCATTCATTACAACCTGTGATGTGGTACACCTAAATTCAATACAGTGGTAACACTACAGTAGTTACGTAAAGAAAGTGTAATACCTCTTGCTCATAAGAGTACACACAGGACACACAGGAGAGCAGATGCTGGAGGATGTTTCCCTTGAAGGATGTGCTGCCAAAGTCTTCCTGGGCACTGTCTGCACACTTCTCCATACTTGTGTAAATTGAGTATTCATTTGTTCAGGAATCCAGTATCTGTAATGTGTAAAAAAAAAAAAAAAAAAAATCCCAAAACTGTAATGCCAGTTGAAAAATGTCTGCTTTTTTTTAGGAGAAAAAGGGATCTAATATGCTAGTGAAAAAGCTATATATGCATTTTGAATTTGTAGAATGAGTATGAGCAATTACCTTGCACTGATGAATGAAGATCACAATTAACATATCATGCCATCAGTAATTCCTTATCTATTGGGGACAGTGTATATGTGTTCACACATAACTACTGAAGCCATTAAATAACATTTGGCCTAATGAAATTTAAAAGCTTCTGAAAGTATGGACACAGTAAGCAAGACTTGCTTTATATGTCCTCAGATTCTCAGTGCTATAGTGTGTGTACAGCTTATAGTCTTTAATATAAAATTCCCACAACTTTTTATTTTATGCAAGGGAGATATCTCTCTAAGGTAGAATGTATTCTGCTAAACTTTTAAAATCAGAATAGATACGATGGGTCACAACAAAAGTTTACCCAGGAACATATCTACTGTCAGGAAAGAAGGCGCTGGAATTTGGAGAAGGGTGCAAAGCATGAAGGTTGATGATTCAGTCTGAATAAAGGAAAGTTGGGTTCAAATGCATAAATGAAGAAAATCTGGCTGAGTGTGTTGATTATTGCACTTTTTGTGAGAAGTTTCAAATAATTTAGTTTGCATTTCATTTAGAACAAGGGAAAGAAATTTAAACATCTTCTGTTTTCCCATGCATCAGAATTAAAGTTTCCTTCTGTTAGCTCCACTTCATATGCAGGATATAAGGTCTTTGCAATTCCCTAATAGACTTTCTATTCATATCAGAGATTTGCATTAAACTCTTACACCAATGTGTTAACTGATGATTCACCTTTTCAGTCATCCCATTTGAACTGCTGATGTGCTAGATGGCAGGAGAACAACTAAATTAATACTACTTTGAAGTTGCTTTGCTTTCTCCAAAGTAGTACCTGCAGAGGAAAAAGGTATGACAAGAGGCAAATTGTTAGTGTCAATGGAAAATAAGAGAAAAGAAACAAGTGCCGAAAGAGAGATTCATAAATGTCAAATCATAATGGTGTCACCAAAAAAAGACTTGTTTTTTTTCTCTGTGACAGTATATACTTTGGTCATCTTTTTTAGGTCACCTAGGTCTTGACTGTGTCATGAAGATAACATAGCAGAAAATTACTTCAAGGTCAGAAAATAAACTATCCAAAAGAAAAATTATTTCCCCCTAAATGTTGTTAACAAAGCACTCCATGAAAGTATAGCATATGGAGGAGATGAGTATAAGGGTTAAAAACCTGGATGATCAAGTTGTCTGCTGTCAGCTCACTGACACTTTTTTAAGCTGCACTTTTTCAATCACACTTAAGTGATGACATTATCTACTCAATGTGTTACGAAGAATAAAAAAAATCTAACAGTTGCTGAGTCGTGTTTATGAAAGCAGTATAGGGCAGTTGAGTCATATTTTCAAGGGCTTTTAACTTTGCCTGAACAACAAGCCATTGATGTGAGCCTTCCCTCTTTGTCTGACTGATGCTTTTCACTTTCTTTTTTCACTGTAACGTTAAATGTTGCAACAGATATCTGATGCACTGGAGTCATGAAATAAAACAATACAGAGAAACCATGGACTTTATCTACAGAGATGCTGAGGTTTCCCTCAGGCTTCATGAACTGAGGAAAACAGAAACGAGAGACGTTATGTCACATGGTCCAGACTGGTCTCTAATGTATCTTTGAGCAATTTGCCACAACCCTAATATTGGTTAGAGAACCTACACAAATATTGTTCTGACAAGTGGTGCTTGGTACAGGACCTTATATTACCTGTTTCAGAATGTCAGTATATTTCTGGTCAGGCTCAGTATAGTCCTAAGCAAAATCCCATGTTAGCAACGCATATGAAAGTCCATTCCTATGCTGAAGCAACCACTGTTTTGCCTCATAGGTGTGTTTTAGTCCTGGTGTGCTTCAGATGTGATAAAAACATTTTTTAATGATTTAGATTGGGCCCACATGTGGGCCCAATATGTATACTCATATACCAAATGAGTATACAGGGCCTTTTCACACATTTTGGAAGAAAACAAGAGTTTGCAAATGAAATGTATTGATAACATGATTCATTAGGCATGCAACAAATGAGCTATAATGTACAAAGTGCAAACGTGCACTTAAGAACAAGAAATTCAGCAATAAGCCAGGAAATCCTTAGCTGAGGAGGGCAGAGGAGCAGAAGGGCCTTGGAGCATTAATTAATTAGAGATTGGCTAGGGGCCTGCTGTAAGATGCAGCTGTGAAAAGCATAGATGTATCAGCTGAACTTCTTTCAGCTGAGGTAAAGCCAAGTCTCATCTAGAGTACTATGCACTGATCTACTTAAGCATGTTTGAAAGGTGTTGGAATAGGTGAAGCAGAAAATTGAGATTGATGCAAATGAATGTCTGGAGAGTCTGTGCTGGACTCCAGAAAGGAAAGGAGGAAAAGAGGTCTTTACTGGGTTGCAAATCTGCCCTTGAGGATTTGCACAAGCAATAGCACAGTACCCCGCAACAGGAACAGTCTTGCTGGGTTTGTGGTGTGGAGTTTTGCTTCCAAGTAGTAGTTCTACTGCTTGGTCTAGGTATAAGAGACCTTATATCTTTTTCCACCGTATGAATTCTGTCAGCAGGGAGAGGAGAGAATGTTAAGCCTCCATGTTAAATATCTGCACAATATCTGCCTTGCAGTATCTATCTAAGATCCTTTTGGGGATATTCTAACAAAACAAGAGCTGAGTGTAGATCACTGTCCAGTGATCAAACCAGGACAATAGAAATGGAGAATAAATTATTTCAGGGGGGAAAAAAAAAAACCAACAACAAAAAGTAAACCCTCGACAAATCCCAAAACAGTGTTGATACACTGATCAGTATACATGTATACATATATAATAATATTTTAAATTATGTACATACTCACATGGTATGAATAAATACTGTGTGAAAATCTGACTTTCCAGACCCTATAAACTAATACATCTATGAGTGGGATTATATAAAATGATATGCTATAGTAGCAGTTTGCACTGAATAGTACTGAAAAGCCCTCTGGGTCACCTAGATTTAAAATACTGGGATTTAAAAGTTTGTACTACACATATGAACAATATTTGCTCTTTTCTGTAATGAAAAATTTAACTTAATCCTTCCCATAAGCAGCACATGAAACACCCTGCAACAGGCACACTTCAGTTTTATAACAATGTTCCCGTAAACCCTACACAAAATTGTAATTTCATGAAGCCTTAAACTCCTAGATTAAATGAGGAATGGTAATTAACTATTGCTTTTGTTGGACTACCTTTGGATATATTTGTCATGTCAAAAGCTAGAAACGTCCTATTACATGGTTATATTCAGTAAGCTATCTAAACTGTTGATGCTGTTAATGCATCAGTAGAAAAAATAGATTATTGATTTGCTCAGCTATAAAAATGCATGGATTATGCACTACAGCAGGGATAAAGATTTGCAAAGTATAGATCCAAAAAATGTCTATTGCCTTCGGAATCAAATACAGACAATAACGCATAGAAATATTCTTCAGAGGAACAAATTTCAAAGATGTGGAAAGCACAGTTTTGTATATAGTGCTTGGGACAGGAACCTTTTTCCCCTCATTCTTTCCTTCCGTTCTTTGAACAACTAAGTTCTGAAATTTAATTTTTAGAGCAGTGGAAATCTGTCATAGATGTCAAACTGTATAGGACATTTAATCAGATAATTTTTGCAATCCTATTACAAGTTAACCTATGCCAGATGCTGTATTTCCTCTTTGAGCGAGAAATAGAAAATGTCTATGTGGGACGACATACACAGGGAGAGTTTCAGAGCTTAAAAGCACTAACAGTTTTGTAGCACTATTTGGAACATTCAAGTGTCTTGTACTTTGACACTTAAATTAATTACAGAAAACAGTGACAGCACCAAGAATCTTCTTGTCTTGAGTATGTTAGCACCAAAATCTGAAATTATCTCTAAACGTGGTGATGTAAAATCTCTGTCTGAAAAATTCTGAGCTGGGGTATCTTGCTGTTCTTTGTTGCTAGCCTGTTGTTGAGCCTTTTCAGGAGAGGAATGTTAAGAGTTAGGGATACTAGAATTATATTTTCCCATTTGCAGGGGAAAAGAATGAATTTCACTAGTTTGGCAGTCTTGATTTAATGCAAATGTGGAGGCACTCCGCACTAGAGGTAGGTGGCCTTTCTCCCATCTACCTGGGGGTGAAGTCAGCTGGGCGGCTGCGGATTTAAGCACTGTGTATCCCAAAATCTGGAAAATGATTGCTGATAATAGGAGTTTGGTGTTGATTTTAAGCATTTCTGTTTTGTTTCATCATGGGATACCTAACAAGCTTGCTCTATGCATAAGTCTTTCCAGAATTTTATTTATATAGGGTGTTGGCCTATTTTAGTGTGTACGCTAAAGCCTGGGGAAGATAGATGTTAAGGATGGAGTTGTCAATGGTGTTGCCAATGCTTTCAGAAAGCTGCCTTGAGCTTTTTCATTAAACCTAAGTAAGCAATTATGTATTGCCTCCTTTGTGACTAGTTGCTTGCAGTCTGAATAAAACTTAAAGTATGCTATTGGCATGAAGAAAGAAATGATAATTCCCATCCCCTTACTTTGAGATAAGGCTTTTATTCCCACTTGTTCAAGAGATTTGACATATTTTGGGGCTTATTTTTGAAACGTGTAATACAACTTCCACTGGGTAACCTATGTCATGATTCCCAGTGTTTCTGTTATAACATGTTTTCTATTATACATAAACATTTTCTGCCATATGAGAAGAGCCTATGCGTCTCTCCTTAACGGACATGCTATCTCACATTTCACGTAGGTAAGGTGCTGTTCCTAGCTAGTTGCTATGAAGCAAACGTCTCTCTTCAAGTTATTCTGTATCGGTGTCCCTCAAAGGGGAAGCCCAAAAGTAGATGTTATTTCTTTTCCTTTAAATTAAATTTTACCTACCTATCCATCAAGTATCTGATTTTATTCCTTTCTTCATTTTGTGTAGTGCAAAACAGTGACTCTTGTCTATGAACCCCTGTGCTTTGGGGATTCAGATTGTTTAGATGTGTCTCCCTGTTTTTTAAAGAAGCTTTGTTGTATTTATGTGTATGCATTTGGAGGCATTTTCAAAGTGGCATATCATAGATAAAATTATAAACATTTTATAGATATATTAAGGCACAATATTTGCTAAGTGTGTGTAAATCAAGCTTGCTATTTATTTTTGTAGTAAATCTTGACTTCTTTTCCACTGACCCTCATTTTGTCTGAGTAATGTTGCAAAAAGGGACAGCAATTTTTTCAAGCTATATGAGTTATGAAAAGAATTGTATGTCAGAATTCCTAAATGCAAAGCAAATATTTATACAACTGATTGTAAAATGCTCAGTAATTCTGAGTATTGTAATGTTGTCTTGTTTGCATACGTCTTATTTTTATTACCTTAATAACTTTCTATTGTTGGCATTTTTTATCTATACTCTCTATTTGTAGTTAAATTAGAGTATTCTCAGTGAAGGCCAGATTTCTGAGATTATAGTCTCTGTCAATAGTGACTTTTTATTTCTTCTTTTGTTTTTTTCCTAGACCTTTTTGAACAATACATTTGAAATTACCTTCTCTAGTTTTGGCACAATAAATCATGAGAGTTCAAATTACCTAAGGTCAAAAACCTTTTTCCAGAAGGACTTGCATGCTAAATGTATTAAGAAATGTGTTGTAACTCTTAAAAGGCAGAGTGATGAATAAGTTATCAAAGGAACCTTTAACAAGAGTGGAAGTAATATATATCCCACAGGAAGCTATTATGAGCCCATTAATACCACAAGCCAAAGTTTTACTTACTGAATATAATCTGAATTGCATTGAACTCAGTAACTATCAAGGGAAATACTCAGCTGCTGTGGTCTTGTGGTTGATTCATCCGTTTTATTTCTCCAGATATCTTTCTTCCTCTCCTCTTTTGTTTACATGAACAGTTCAAATTCAATTACATAAGCCACAGTGATTTGGAAAGTCATTGTTCATAACAGGATGATGTTCCTTGATGCCTATGAATAATGGAGAAAACTTTCTTGGTGATCCACATGTGACACCTCCAAGGTAGTACTGGGACTGGAGCTGTACAGTGCTCCATGTGCAATGCTCTTTTAGACCCTCTGAGCATGTTGGGTTTTGGATGCACCGTTCTCAAAAGGCTGCGAGCTGTGTGGCCAGCACAGTGCTGAAGCAGCTGCTCAGCTTTGCTGGAATTGGTACTTCCCAAGTTGAAGGTGTGTTTGGGCAATCTGGGAAAAGGTGGCCAAAGGTACCTCATGACTTACCTCACCTACGTACAAGCAAGAAATGCTGGCTAGGGGATTGATTTCTCTGTTGTGCAAACCACCTGTAAATCATGAAAACTAAGGTGCTGTGGGTGCTAAAGTGAGTGTCCCTGTGCAGGGAGAAGAGGAAGCCTGTTTCAGGTGTACAGGAGGCTGATGTACCTCTGTGTGTCTGCATGCATCCATAAAAGTGCCTCATGAGGGAGCATGTGCCTGTGTGCAGGTTTTGGGATGAGGCCAACCCCAGCTGGAGGCACTGCTGGAGGCACTGCTGGAATTGGTAGTGGCAGCTCTTTCTTGGCCTTGACCAGGCCAGTGGCTGTGGTCAGCCAAGAGCACTGTCTTCCACACAGGCTCACAGCTTGAGGATCTGCATGTGCAGCATCTCAGAGGGCAACTGTGGCATTCCCCTGCTTTGCATGTCGGGGCTGCCTGGGCAAGCGCAGCTGATGGTGGCTGTGCTGGGTGGCACAGCTTGCCCCAGCCCTCGTCCCACCTGTGCTGCGCCATCCGTCACCCAGTGGTCAATAACACAGCCTCCCCGCTGGCCCTGTGCTGACACGTCATCTGTCAGCCCCTGGGCCATCTCCTAGCTGGTGATGGCTGTTGTCTGACATCCTCCCCCTGCAGCTAGATGATGTCATGACTGAGTTATGACTTCATTGCTGCTCTTTCCTTTCCTATTAGGGTCGTTTGCTAGCGGATAATGGCAACCTGCATGAGCTGTCTCACATGAGCACAGTAATATGCTGGGGCTTGCCCAGCCATGTGCCAGGTGGTTTTACGCTACACAGCTGGTTTTTCTCATCCTTTTAGTAGGGAAGTAGCTCATCTTCAGAATAGATATTGTGCTACAGTTTACTACTACCAGCATTGATTTAACCTGGAGTTAACCCCGTTTGTTCTCACAAAACCAGAGAAAGGCATGTTGTTTAAAGACAGGATATTGCAGTTCTGCAGTTTGGGAGAGTGAGACCTAGTTCTGGTATATTTAAGGAAAAATCTATGTCAAACTAAAAAAAAGTTTCTCTTTGGACTGAATTGTCTCCAAAAGGCAGTAGAACAGGGGCAGGGCTGCACACTTGCACTTTCCACCCCAGGTAGTTAAAGTTTCTGGCACTTCACACAACTTTTGGTCTCTTGCCGTGTTCTTACACAGGAAAATTTTTTAAAATAGTATTACATAACTTGAGCATCTTAAAATCTGTCATGCACATAAATGTATTATTTCAAATATTTCTTATTTATGTATTTCTTGCATGTGTGCACTTGCCATTGTGTTGCGTTAAGAGGCAGAGCAATTTGGCAGAAACTAAACCCCCTTGCTTTCCAGTCGATCCTCAGATATCAGAGGGACTGGGGGCGGCTGAGCTTAGGTTCTGAGTGATGCCCAAAGTCAGCGTTAGTAGTCCGGTCGCGCCCAACACCTTTTTTGGACTATCACGGGTCCGGATGCACTACTAACATCACACTACCTGCTCAGCCGGACACCTCCTGAACTAACACGGCCGCACTCAGTGGTACGGTCGCGTTCAGGGACAACCGTTAGTAGTCCGGTCACGCCCGACACCTTTGTTGGACTATCACGGGTCCGGATGCACTACTAACATCACACTACCTGCTCAGCCGGACACCTCCTGAACTAACACAGCCGCACTCAGAGGTACGGTCGCGTTCAGGGACCACACACGGCTGAGTCAATCAATAGTGCGATTTATTGAACACACGGCTGAGTCAATCAATAGTGCGATTTATTGAAGCAACAGATATACAGGTTCTTTGGATTGCCGGTGATAAATTCACTACCTATAAAGCACGTGCAAATGCTAAAACTATGAGGGACACTGCTTGGCTATAAACGCGTTAAAAGATGTAAAGTGACTCTATATAGAGATTTCTAAGTTTCCCGGGAAGGCACTTGGTATGACCAAGGGTTCAAATCTTACCCAACGGCGTCCCGATGGGGGGGAAGAGAGGCTCAGCCCGTCGACTGATCCCAGAAGTTAGAGTGGTACATGACGATGGTATCTTCCCTAACATCCAGCTCTTAAAACATTATTTTATAGTGTTTTACTTCGCAGGTGGAGCTTGAGTGACTCTAGTCATACATACCTTTATCGGGATTGGTGCAGAATTCTCTCGCTTCGTGTTTAAAGGTACAGGCTAGGAAAAATTCAGTGCGCACACTCACTGAGGAGGGGTTGCACCTGGGGGGGGGTGGTAGCTTTTGAGAGGGGCGTGCGTTTTAGTATTATAATTAGCAAAGTTCACTCTAAGCACTTCATCAAAGTTGACAGGTCTTTGGCCCAGGACATTGTAAGCGCAGCTTATCAATGTACATCCTGTGCATCCCTAAACTCCCCTGTTCACAGAGCATGGCCGCGAGGTCTCCACTCCGCTCCACCCTCCATGTAATCTCTCCCAGAGTCAGCATACCAGGCGCCCCTGATGTTGCCAACATCCAAGGCCATTCAGGGAGTCTCCATGTCACAGACCCGTTGTACGAGTGCTACATTCCACCTGGTTTCAAGGCTGTTCTTAGAGGGTAAATTTCCAAAGTACCCCTCAGCGATTACTCCACACATTGCTAAGCAGTGAGAGGAGCTCCGTTGCGAAGCGTACCAGCTATGGGAAGTGGCCAGTCTCAGCTTCCCTGCTGCTGTGAGCCAAGTCAGAGAAGGATCTGAGTGAGGGAATGTCACTGAGTTCAGCACTCTCCATTTGATCACTATCAAATATCCTTCACTCACAGATTTTCTTTAAAAAAGGATGAGTATGGACTAAATATGAAGCAAAGAAATTTGATTCTTTGTGCTTGACTTGGGCAAACTCTCATCACCTGGGAGGCAGTAGAGAATGATCCCTAAATTGTGCTTTCCCTTAGTGGGGAGGCAAGTTTATACCATTTCTGGTCAGTGAGGGGAGCCTCTGCAGTTACTTTTTTCCCTTTTATCATACTAGGTCTAAATATAGGCCATATATTTCATGTTACTAGTTCCTTAACCAACCCCATCTAAAATATTTATAGTGTCTCAGTTATATTTTTCTGGGCCATTAACCTCACTTCCCCTTCCATGCTCTCACCAAATTAAAACTTTATCCTAAGATAAATAAGAAAAAAAAAATCAATTTAATAGGATGACCTCTCAGACAAGCCCACCCTTGCAATGCAGAGAACAAAGCTGAGCATTAAGGCTGTTTTGTAACAATTGGCTTCAGTCGGACAAAAGCTTTTGAAGGATTCTACTTCTCTATTTATCCTTTTTGTTCTGCATTTTTAGAGCAGTGCATTCAACAATCGATTGTACAGTACATACCAAATAGCCAAGCAGCCCTAGTTGGTACTTATTATGTATGCCCTTCACATTTTTTGGCAGCTTCAGTTCTGTGACTCATTTTATCATGAGCTTTCACTTTGATGGCCTTTAAACTATCTATCCATAGCTGTTAAAGTGACTGCAAAGTTTGAAATCCTTTCTTGGCACGACTTAATTCTATAACCCAATTTAATCAAATGGTGTGAGCTGTTTCTTGAGCATTCTTGCTCATATCCCTTATTGCTCTATCTTCAGCTTTTCAACTGTTAAAGTTTGAGGAAGCCTAAAGGTTCTCTCTCCTCTGTTATCCTGAATGCAGCTAAAACCTCTTTGTCATGAAAATGTATTTGATAAACACTTAAGGGTTAAAAGATGTAGAATAGAATGTTTAATTTGCCCATTACAAACTGGAAATGTATTTTTGGAATATGCGTCAGATTCTTATGAGCATGGCTAAATTAGACTAACCTACCCTGCTGGTTCAGGTTTGGGGACTAAAATGCCAGTTTATACTTGCTGTTACTTTTACTTTCCAGAGAGAACACTTTACGTGCACCCTGCATATCCTCTTCGGTTGTGTATGTGTAGAAAGAGAAAGTGTTCCATGTGAGCGCCTCTGTATTGTAATAGTGGAAGATGGCGTACATCTCTAGCTTAGATTAAAATGGTCATGCTAAACAGAATGACCATCTGCCTATGCTTTAAGTACATTCTAATCCCATTTCTCATTTGATTCCTATGTAGGAATCGGCTACCACCTGCTGTTGGAAACAGAATGGCAGGTCTGCCCACATATGGCAGTTCCGCATTTTGGTTTCAGATATCAAACCATATGATCTCAAGGAGGCAGGAGGAGCTGTAGTTATTTATTTGTTATATCTCGGCAAGTGTGAGAGCAGGTTAACTTTTGCCATTCACTTCAGGGCAGGGAACAACATTTGTTCCTGGCTAGTATTCTGCTGTTCTGTCTCCCATCTGCTTAAAACACCTCCAAGCTGACTGGTGTTTTGGAAAGTTCTTGACAGTTGTCATGAAGATATTGGGATATTACAGTGACAGGTGTCTCTGGGGCCATATAATGCTAGATTTTTCTTTGGTGTGTTGTGTAACAACTAAAACTTTATGACAATGAGTTTTACTTCTTTTCTTTAAAGATTTCATGTGATGTTACACAATTACATTGTTCTCATGCTTAACTGAAGTGGGATACTGCTGAGGTAAGACAGATTTTTGTCAACAACAACAGAGAGCTAAAAGCATTCTTTAACTATGGTAAGAAACCCGCAGCAATCACCCTTATTATAGAGGTGACCAGTTATAATTTGTTAGTATACCAATCCATCTTGGTGGCTATGTGAAGTTGATTTTATAACTTGCAGCTGTTGTGTCACAAAATTGGTTTATTGGGTGTTTAATCTAGACAGTAGGAGAAGTAACTTGTACATAATTTTGAGAACTTTAATATGTTTGTACAACTTCATGCAAATTTCAATACTAAGAAGAGAATGTTGCATATATTTGTGACTGTTCTGAGCAGACATCAGCTAATTTTTATAGTATATCAACCCAATATTGGCATTAACTATTTTTTTTTTCCCAAGTAAAAGATGAGCAGTGGCATCAGGTTGACTTACAACAGGTGAAAAAAGGAGCTAATGTCAGACCCAAAGTGCAATTATTAATCCCAGGTTCTCATACATTTAATTGGAGCATAGGTTTTTCTTGTTTAGTCTTCATTCCTGGGGAAAATCATTTAGGGTATACTTGTCTTCCTTGATTGTGTTTGGGTTTCATGTCAGATTATAAAAATTTAAATTCTTATCCAGGAATTATTATATATTTCTCAGTTCAACCAGCAGCACAGAAACTGTGGAGGTTTTGATTGACAGCATTGGACAGAATCATAGTGCTAAAGAGAGATTTGAGGGCTGTCACCCTTCACTATTATTATCTATTGGTTCTGTTTAAATACATAACACTTATTTGAAGAGTTACTAGTGAAAATACAAGTGTGGAGACCAGACTGTGACCTTCCTCTCCTGCTGAGCTCATGACATTCAGAGGAATCGGGATCAGTTTGTATTGCTATGTTTCCAGTTTTGAATTTGTATCAGATAAACTATTTATAAGTCAAGCTACTTTCTGTGAAAAAACTTTTCTGAAACAAAAACTGATTTATGCTAAAAACTTCCCTTTTGTAAAACCAAATTAAAATTATTTATTGTAAGGACTCTTTATTAAGGGATGACTAAGAACAGAACATTTGGGATAACAGAGGATGTACCTGTACCAGTAGTTTTAAATGCAAAGTATGTTTTATAATTAGAAACAGAGAAGCCTAGAGGAGGTAAAATACAGGTTATTTAAAAGCAATCACACAATAAAGCTTTTAAACCTGTGCACACTTAGAATTTTCAAATAGAAAGTGTTTGTGGAGTTTTCTCTCATTAATGCACAGGGAATTTATGTGCATTCTGCCAGTTAGCATTAATAGGAGGTACCCAAATAAATCTCCTATTGCACTGAGCAGATCTCATGGAGTGTAAACCACCAATGGCACTTTTAAACAAGTAGAAATGCAAAAAATGTCACTTTGCAGACCTGAACACTTAAAGTGAGAACGCTGCATTAAGTGTTTATGGTGCATAGCCAATAACGCAATTGAAGGTACAGTTTTCTCATGATCCGAAAAGGTGGTGACATGTAGCAATTTTTACTGTTATTATTTCAAGTGTAAGTAAATATAATATTAAATATGCAAGAAATCCACACTAGTAATTTCTGAAATTATCTAGATGCAAATTAGCACAGTATGTACTTACTAAATTTAAGGACAAGTACATAAATTCTCGGAGTAAATGAAATAAAGCAATTTTATTGTCTCCCGAAGGCTGATACAAGACCTCTTGGTGCATGGTGCCTTAGATGTCATATCCTTTGCCATGCTGAGGACCCTCCCATTTCCAAACCTGCGGCATGCCTTCTACTCCCAATGCTGTAACCTTTGAAATAAGATGCTGTAACAACGTTATTTTTCCAGGGCCTCTGTGGCAGGATCCTTTCCCTTGTTTCGTACTGCTCTTTGCTGTTACTCCTGTGGCCTTGCACCTGCAAACCCTAATACTGCTTTTATGGCAGATTCTTGTGTTAAGCAATTGCTGCTCCTGTGAGAATCACCCCTTCTTTCCTCACCTGTTCTTACACATTATTTTGAGCTCTTGTTTAGAATAGAGGAGGACCAAAACTTAGTGTACGATACAGAAAATGACTGGTATTTGAATATCTGTTCAGTATTATCGATGCACAAAAGCTGAGTAACCAGTAAGCATGCAATACTTGTGTCAACATGCACATTGAGGATGCTCCAGTCCCACTAAAAACATCATAAATGGCAACTACCTATGGGGAGCCTGAGAGGATCCTGATGAGAAGTGTATAGTGCTGAAGGAGATTATGGCCATGTCCTTTATCACCACTGTCTGCTGGAGAGAGTAGCCTGAGGAAGATATCGTCTAGGGTGTTCATCACTGTTCTTCCCTGCTTGCCACTGGGGAGGGTTTTCCTCCTCCTTTTCCTTCCTTCCATTTGTCCGCTGAGGTAACTTTGAAGTCTTTGAGCTTTGAATGCATTCCATGAACCATGGACCCTGCATGTATCTCAACATCCTTTGCGCAACTTTGTTTTCCATGTATACATGAGAGCAAATATGTACATGGCGGCTTTAAGAAATAGAGAACTATTGTTTATGCAACAGTAATTTGGAGGCTCAGACTAAGTTCAGGACCTACCGTCCTGGGCATGTCTGAGTGCATAATGTGTACATTTCCGTGATGCAGTGCAGTACTATGCAGAGATACCAAGGAAGTATTTTTATTACAGGCTCAGTCAGGTATTTGAGTTTTATAGCAAGCACTCTGAGAACGCAGCGTGGGGAAAGCTCTGCACTTACACAGCTGTATGCCTTCTGGTACCCAGATTAACCTGTGTTTCTATACTTTGAACTGGACTGTGGATGTTAACAGTAGTGATCAGTAGTTTCTCTTAAGGTCTTGTAGCTTAAACAGAAAAGATGGTAAGTATTCCATACGAAATGTTACTCCAAAGCAGATAAATGGCAAAGCAAGAACCCAGCTCTCTCAAATCCCATACCTATGTTCAGCCTACTGGTCTACGCTGCTGCAACTTGTGCTGAAACACTTCACATCCAGGCACAGACTTACATAGTATTCAGTTCTGTGCTTGGGAACTTTTCATCCTGTTGCATAGAAACCTGTTCATAAAGAAGTTGTTATGTCTACTGTAAAAGCATAAGCACAGTTAATCTGTTAAATGTTTGGTTGGAGTTACATTCGTTTTAGCTGAACTAGTAATTGATTTTTTTCCTGGCTTAATTAAAAGTACACAATGCAGGGCTGCTAGTTATCCTACAGTGAAATTCCATTCAGTTTGATCTTTCTGATTGGGGGACTTCTTATCTTAATACCAGATTTCTGTATGCCTTCAAAATACATTTAGAGCTAAATATAGAATAGCATCATGAGCAGGCTTGACTAGTCTTTAACAACATTTTCAAAAAGGTTTTTCATAAGGCTGGAATGGTCAGATGTAGCTTGATAATTCTACTTCTTTGCTGAGATGAATAAATCTAGCTCTTAAAAAATCTGATGCAATCTAATCTTTTGAGATCCCTTAATTCCAAAGAAAATGGAATTTTTCTGGAGGGAGGTCCAAAGAAACTCTAGAAAGAATTTGGAAGAGCTTTGAAAATTATAACCAGCTGGTTGTGAAGCAGCAGGCTGCTACTACAGAAAGTGCTGCAGAGCTAATAATAGCCTGGAAAGAATGGCTAGCTAGCTTATGGTTTCAGAATATCTAAGTATATCCCCTTCATCTGATACCTAAGTATTTCAGCTCAGAGACAGCCTGTGTAAGTTATGCTTTTCAAGAATGTGAGGTATGAAGGCATACCAGGTAACATGTG
Organism: Phaethon aethereus; assembly: GCF_964289735.1. NCBI lineage: Eukaryota > Metazoa > Chordata > Aves > Phaethontiformes > Phaethontidae > Phaethon > Phaethon aethereus. The sequence goes on from NC_138584.1 coordinate 13,222,306, forward strand.
TTTTTCACACTAAATAATCTTAACTACCATATCTTTATTTGACTGGCTTCTGACACATGACATATAAGACCCTATTATTCTTGTTTAAAGAACAATGCTGTATATACACACAGAAAATTACTTCTCCCTTTTCCCTAAAAGGTGGAAACTATATAGCTTATAAAATGACAGTTTGACTGAGTATGCTTATAAAATTATATGCTTTACTTTGAATGTCTGCTCTGGTGGTGCTTGGTCTTGGCCAGGACACAGACAAATGGGAAGATTTATTTAAGATCTCAAAGCTTTACATCAATGCTGAATAATTCAATCTTTGATACGTTACCCATGTGAAATAGGTTACTGCTAAATGTTACTCAATAGACTGGCTCTTCCAGCCTCAGAGAGACTTGAAGGTATGTGTATACTACGTAGCATTAACAATGTGGAGACAGAGATCTGTCCTGAATTGGGTCAGAAGTCTGTATGGTACAGACATTAAGTCTTACCTATCCAATAAGAAATATTGATAAATATTCTGGAAGGGTAGAATTGCATCCATTTTTAATTGGCCCTGCTTACCATAAAACTAGCTTAATTTCTTAATTTATTTGCGCAGTGCTCAGCTGTATCACATAGCCCAATACACCTGTAATATCCATGCATGTTATTTTGCCCCAGCAGTAACCCAATAAATACAAAGGAAAACCCGGCGTAATAGCTAAAAATGGGGTTGGCTTTACTGTGCCTCTTTATAACGCATCGTGTCGTTCAGCTTCTCTGGTTACACTGACATCTCCCATTCTGCACTGAAATGCATGGCAATACCTGGCTTGTCACTGCTGAAGGGGTGTTTGTCAGGTAACACATTGTCAGGTAAAATGGGTAGTGGAAGGCTGATCTGAGAAGCACAGGGCAGGTTTTTCCTCACAGACCAGCCAGTCAACATATGCAGGCATTCTTTTGGACTGGATACATCACCCTGATAGGTATTTTGGGCTGGCCTCTAAAGAGGATGCCTCAATTTTGGAACTAGTTATATCAGGTGATGAGTTAACAGAACTAAGTCTCTCTTGCCAGATTCTAACTAGGGTCCCATCCCACTTCCATCCCCAGACAACAGGAGAGGATGAGAGAACAATCTATTACAATTTACAGCTATACAACCATTACAGTGTTCTGTTCTACAAGTGCTTTGAATCTTTGAATGACAGGGAATGTGCTTATAAACAGGGGCCAGAAGTCTTGGCTTCAACATCTCAGCTCTTCTACTATATAAACAGTGCCACGAGTCACACTCCAGGTAAGAAATCCAAAATTTTTTGTTCATTGCTGGAATATAAATTGGAAGAACTGCTAGGCCAAGCACTTGAAAACTAAGCAGGTATTTTGATAAATTTAAGCCATGAGGAGAAAAGGCTTCCTGTGATGTGACTTCTCAACACTGAGAAAATGTAAGCAGAGTAGCACAGATTGTAAAATGCTTTGAAATAAGCAACTGAATAATAAGTGGATAAGGAACTAAGGAGACGAAAGAGAAGGAAAAATGAGCATGAGCAATGGAATAGTAAGTGAGGATTAGAAAAGACTTAAAGGAAAAAAAAAGTGAACATAAGCAAAAAGAGGAGTTTGTGAACTGGAGAGCACAGGAAGAGGAGTGAGAACTGATTTCTCACAGAGCTAGTCCACCAGGCTGAAAAAAGAGTTCTTCCATAATTTCAAACCAAGGTACTCAGAATTTGGTATCTAAACCTAAATGTCAACACTAAAATCAGTGGTCTGATTTCAAATGCAATACAGGCCTTACTGGTCCAAATTGGAGCAGCACTGGAGACACCCATTCATGTAGTCTCAGAGGCTGTAAATTGGGATGGGATAGTCATGCTATTTTCTGCAATGCTTAAATCCACTGCTTTATTCATCCAATTGGAAACAATGGGTCCTCTGTTGCAGTACAGTAGTACAGTCATAGTAAAAATTCTGTAATCTCTCCCATTGATTTTATATGCAATTAAGATCCTGGTTTTAGAAATATTAATGGTCTGACATACTTATTTGTTCATAGCTTACTGGGTTCCTCTGTAATGGTGTTATTTTTATTTTGTTTGTTTTCTGTTAATCAGAGAAAAGAAGGTGGCAAATCTAAAACCTTTTTTGTGAAACAGAGAGACAGTGAATGTTTTAGATGGGGCAAATGTAATGCTTCTATTAATACATTGCTTGTACTTCTCTTAAACTCTGGAATTCCCTCTTCTGGATTTTGCTATCCTTTCCAAACTGCTTCCAGGTTTGCCTTGCATCAGGCAATATTGTGTCATAACCAGCACTCTGTCACTCTTTAAACAAGTGTAAGCTTTGAGGTCTTCGGCCAATTATTTGAAGTTTCTAATGCTTTAAATCTGATTAGTGAAAATCATCTTTCTTCTGTATAAAAGACACAGAGATTTGCTCAACTTCCATGAGAACAGAAATGTTTCAGATGTGTTGCAGTCAGACTCCATGGGAGCTCTGGACAACGGCCACTGTTCACAGGTCATGTGGCACCTTCCTTCTTGCACATGGCACAGAATCGGCTGTTAATCGTCTTGGTGTTAGCTTCATACCTGCTCTTTGTGTGTGTGTGTGTATAGAGAGAGGTAGATGTATATATACACAGTTCTGTAACTAGTAGTTCTGGGTGATTTTGGCAAACAAATAGATCTGTATGTTGAAAGAAAATAAAAGTAATGCAATGCAATTTGACCACTCAAGTGAAACCTGACCATGTGGAACATGAACACAAAGATTAGCTAATTTTAAATAGGCCTCCTGCTTCCAGATGCTTTATCTTTTCTTCTGAAAGGCAAGAGAGTCAGACCTCATTTTACAATATGATATCTGTAAATATAAGGCAGATTTTTAGAGATATTAAATACCTGTGACATTCATAACTGTTGATTTAGAATAGTTAAAAATAACCAGTTATAAGGATTACTAATCTTACTGTTCAGATTACTAAAAGAAAGTGCTTTTGCATATGCATATTGAAAAAAGTTGTCGATCTTACTAGGGGAATTAAAACATAGAGGGAAATACATTAAGTGATTGTAGAAATGCTCCAGCAGGAGGAAGACAGAATTGATTTAAAAAATTTTTCTTCATTTCTTCAGTCAGAAATATGAGACAAAATATTTATTGAAGTTACACTAAACTGAACTTGGGATTGCCACGTGTGTATTCTCTATATTTATAAATATGCTGGCAGAAATGTAACACAGATATAAGTGTCAGGAAGCCAGGTGGGAATGAAACTGCAAAAAGTTCTGGGAAGAAGCACTAGGATTATGCATCTGTAATGGTAGCACTATTTGCCTTGTTCCACTAGGATCCTTAATCAAAACAAAACACCTTTTTTGCTTGATCCTTCATTGTTATTGCATGCACATGTACATATGCAACCGTTAAGTAGCGCAAAGGTAGCACAGAGCCCATTTCCTCCCAGTCTAATCTTTAATTGTGAGTAATGAAGAATATAAAATAACATGCATGTAAATGTAGGAAATATCTTTATATATTTCAATGCCCATGGAAAGCGAAATCAAAGTTGTACGTATGTGCTTTACAGCATCTTTTAATGTCTTCTCTTTGAGAAGCACCCTTTCTGTAGCAAAGGTTTTTACGAGTTTGGAATGTACTGCGGCAACAAAAACTTGAAAGAAACACTTTTGAACTTCAGAAAAGCTTTTAATATGCTATCACCTGGGAAATCATGTAGATTGAATAAATGAGGACTAGGAGAAGAAATATAATGTGACTGAAGGGCTGCTTGGAAGGCAGATGATGAGGTATATGGAGGGGAACTTACCAAACTGGAGGAGTTCCTTAAAGATCTGTGTTGGAGTGGTCCGAATAAAGAATAAAAATAGTATGGTGATGAAATTGCCTGGGGGGAAAAAAGGCAAGTTGGAAGGCATTATTAGGATATAAAACATGAAAAATTGAATTATTTTTTTAGTGAAATTAAAGAAAAGTAAGTTTAATAGCACTAGTTATTAATGCATATTCAAAGTTTAATCACAAGCTCTTCAACTGTGTACAACAAACAGTTCTACAAACTGGAGGTTCTCATTGAGTGGATTATCTGAATGTACAGTTAGGCATCCCAGATGACTGGGAGCCATGAGTGTGCCAAGGGCACAACCCACTGTGACCCGATTGTGTTTCAGACAACCTGTTTTGTGTAGGTGTATGGAACTGAAACTATCAGTATTCAAAGCACAGTTGTTACCTGAAATACTGTGTATAATTCTGGAAAACTGACTTCAGACTAGAGCAGAGGGGAGCTGTGGTATCTAACAATGGTTGCAGAAATACTAGCAGCTAACAGGGAGTGGTAGCTCCATAAAGAGCTGATGCCCACAGAGCACAGCAGAGATGTGCAGCCTCACCAGCTCAGTCCTGGAAGCTGTAGGGTGCACTGACATGGCAGTGTGCCTATCCTAATTAGCTCAGGCTCTCTGCAGGTGTATTAACTTGCAGAAATTCAAAAGAACTGTTGAAGTTAGGGGTCCATGTTGGTACATGAGCAAATAAGTATTAAACTGGAGGTAAATAATTTTAGGCTGGAAATGAGAAGACTGTTTCTAGCCATGAGAAATGATGTCTGAAGTTCTGAGGTACGATCTCACCACCAGGAGCTGAGAGATTGGACACTGTATGCTGTTTAAAGATGGATTTGTTATATTTAAGGAAAAGACTGTATTTAATATTTATCAGCAGTGTAGGGGATTGAATCAAAGGCTGCAGGTCCTTTCCCAGTCACGTTACAGTAAAGCTGATTTGTTATTTCCTAGGTACTGATGTTATGCTTCCATTTTTTTTTCATTCTGTCATTTTCAAACTGAGTTGTTTATAATTTTTGATTTAAACTAGCACCAAATTTTCTTTCTCTCTATGCACACTGTAGCATCCACACAATGGGACTGTTGACACAGGTTGCCTAAGTAGATATGGCATAATGCTCCTGCCTTCTTGCACTTCTCCCTGGTATTTGCTTTCAATGTAATGATAAAGTAAGACCTGGTTTTTTCTACTGCCTTCCTCTGGGCAACAAGGAAGTCCTTTTTTCCTATTAATGAAAAAAAAAATTTACTCTTAATGTATGTTGCTATATGTAAAACTAGGACCATGCTGCATGGAAGACCTCACACTGCAGCGTTTCTAGCTGAGTATTAGTTCTTATGTAATATTTGACAGTATGAAATACTGAAATCCAGTCATAGGATATGCTTCTGACCAGGTTAAACAGATGTAAATGTAATGCTCTAGCTTACTCTTTAAATTGTACTGGAAAGTCAAGATGATGTTAAGTAACATGTTAACTATCTGGATTTGTTTCAAAAACTAGCTGACAGATTCTTGTGATGAGGTTTAACGTTCTGATGTGGAGGTGACCCAAGGATTTCCCACTTCTTGATTTGCTCTAGAAGGGGTTCTCTTGCCCCAGAACCCAGCCCATTCCCTGTACTGTATGGAACAGTTCTACAAACTGGAGGCTCTCATTGTTTGATGAGTGGATTATCTGAATGTACAGTTATGCATCCCAGATGACCGGGAGCCATGAGTGTGTCAAGGGCACAACCCACTGTGACCTGATTGTGTGGTTGCAATTCTAATGTCTGTACAGAGGGATCAGAAAGTGAACATCGAGTCCTGTCAGACACTGTGTGTGTTCTGCTACTCCTCAAAGACATTCAACTCAGGTCAATGTTTTACCTAAAGAGGGTTACATAAAAATAACTATTTTATGTTGTATTAATATTTGTGAATGGTGCTGCATTAAGCAGTGACTCCTTGGGCAACACATCTTTTTTTGGTTGCTTTCTGTTTAGCTTTGGTTAACATTGCTTATCTGCTGGTGCAGTGCTCTCACCTTTCAGGATGGAATCTGCTATGCCTATTAAACATCCCTTGATACAGTTTTGTGTGTCATAAAGGCCCTTGAAACTGAATTTGATGTACTTGAGAATATTCTCTATTCTTTCAATCCCCTTGTGTGCAGTTTGAGGAAACAATGGTATCTGTTAAAAATTTACAGGAGAAAAGCAGTGGATTTACAATCCCTGGGAGAAGGTTGTAAACTCTTATTGGGGTGCTTATAAAAGGACATTATCACATTTGAAAAGCAGAGGCAGTGGAAAACAACCTTCAGAGCTGTAACCTTCAGGGCTGCTTTTTCTCCTTGAGGAAACCAGTTTTCTGTAACACACTTTTATTTTTATGCAAGAAACTTTTTTTTTGTTTCTTGTTTCAGTCTTTTAAATTATCATTTCAGATATGGTGGTGGTATAGTAGAGCAGACACTAATAGCTTTGCAAATAGTAATCCCAGTCCTGCACTGACTGGCATCCAGTGATATCAAGTTTTTGATAGATATACATAGAGAACTAAAAAGACTTTTAACAGCATGTGAATGCTTTATGGCTTTAGGCTAGGATAGTCCAATGTGTGTGAGCCTCAGCCAAGTGTGCTGTGGCTGAAAGACAGCATAATTGCATTGCATAGCCTGCTCTAAGGGAAATTGTCAATCTCTAGCTAGTTACTGCTGGTCTTGCTTCCACATTACAAAAAGTGAAATCATCATATTCTACCCTTTTTTTTGGTGACTTTAGAAGAAAAAAAAAAACAAACAGGAATGAGACACAGACTGAGCCATCCAGCGATGTGGCTTGTTCAAGTTGTGACTGCTGGTAATGAGGCCCAAAACAGGTAGGAGAAGAGGTGTAGTATCTCTGCTTGCTAGAGTGGGGATATACTGTCTATACTACATAGAGGGAACTGCTAATAATAGTAATATTCATACAAAATAGATTCATATGAAGGAAAGAAACACCAGAGTCATCTGTGTACCTACCTGTTTCTGAATATTAGTAGCCATTACTCTCCCTTTTATCTAGGAACCTTAAGCACTCACTTTAAAGCATTAATTTCATCACTGTTGTGAAGTATTTTATGCTTTGTTCCAAAAGATATTGGAAAGATATCTGACAGATTATCTTTGAAGATCGTGCTGAGGATAGCCAGGTGTAATTGCAATTCCTCCCTGTTAAAATATTAAGAAAGAGAGGAAAACAGTTGTCGCTTCAAAACTGTTAACAACTGTTCAAAACTGTTTGCTGTGGTTCCAGCTTAGAAATCAAAAAGCAGCCTATGGAAAAAAATTGATCCCTTAACTCTGCTATAAAATGGTTGTAAGTAACCTGAAATGTGTGTAGAATTATTAATTGAACAATAAAGAATACAAACATTTGCCAGTAAAATGTTAAGCTTCATTTTGTTCACCACTATACAGACAAATAGTAAAGGGTGTCTGCCCAGATAGCTCACTATCTGTGTGATATGGCGTCATTAAATTACTTGAATAAATCAGTTATCATGTTAACATAAAAGATTCTCATTAATACCTATCTATCATATTTAGGAAGAATCCTGAGATTTTAAAATTTTATGTGTGAGCCAGAAAAGGATTGTACTCAGACCAGTAATTAAAATCTCTCTTTAGTTCTAATGGTCAAATATTTAAATTCCATCTGTGTGAAAGGCTTGTATCACTTTGTATCTCTGGCTTGAAAGAGCTGAATACTTTTTATGTTCAAAAAATAATAGGCTTTCCTTGAGGAAGCCATTTAGGTATCTTTATTCTGTGGGATTTTCCCCTAGTGCTTCAGTTCTTTATGATCTTCCATTATGAAAAAGTTAATATTGTCTAGTACTTTAATTTGCACCAGATAAATGGTGATTCTTTTATAAACCATTTAAAGCAAAGCCATCCAAATGTAATGGAAGGTATTATATTTTGGAAATATTTGAAGTTAACAACCCATTCTTTAACTGAAATGAAATGTTCTTTAGTGATACTCACCACTGTTTATGTTTGTCAGTCAATTCTTTATTACAAATATAGTGTATTTATGAGCAAAGAAAATAGAAATGTTTGAACATCAGTAATATGATTAATATTGTAATAAAACTTTGCAGAGGGAGGATTTACTGTGCTAGATTTATGAATTAGGAATTCTTTTTCAAGAGAATTGACACATTTTTTACTTTGAATTGGTTGCATAATGATGTTTTTATTATTTGTTGTATACCTCCACCAGCTTTTTGTTGCTTTCTAATTCTATATGATCCCTGATCATGTCTGTGCATTTCTTTTTACTCGCAAATTAAGATCTTATGTTACACTTAAGGAAATGATTGTGAAGTGTCCCAGAGAAATGTATTTAACCTACTTTAGCTAATTCTTTTTTTAGTTTAAAAAAATGAGAATTTTAAGGGTACTTTATTAAATATAAGTACATTTTGATAGAAATCTTGCACATATTGACACTTTTAAATGATCGACCTTCCAAAAATTTATTAACCACTATTAGTAGACACTATTGTTTGGGTGTGTGCGAGAGTGTTTCTGACAGAAGTACAACTTGGTCTCACCAGTCTAAATTTTTTTTAGACACTTACAGGTACTATACTGATAAATAGAAACACATTTAGGGCAAAAAGATCCATCCTGAGATTTGGTAGATGCAAATTTATGCAGCTACTGTTGCATTGTCAAACAGGTGGCACTGTCTGAAGAATAATAACTCAGGGTAGACTCCTACTTTCTACCAAGTAAAAGTATCTATCTGGATGAAAAGCTCTCCAAAAACATCAGACTTGATTTGATTTTGGCAATGAACTAGACTTGAGAACTTCCAAATTGCAAATATTATACTTCTGCAGTATATTATATTATTATGCAGTAAGAGGTTTTGATGTACAATGTTCTTGTTCAGATGGAAGAAATAGCCCACTTCTAGGAAGCCATGGGCAACATTTAGGGCCGGTCAAAGGGTGTGGAAAGATATCATTTTTCTACTTGCACTATAGGAGGATAGCTTAGGTCATTTTATTTGTTGCTCTAAGGCTGGGACTAGCCTTGCCTTTTCCTGTATGCACACAAAGATGGTTCAGGGGAAAACGTATCCTCTACTGTCTTGATCTGTGGCATCCTCTGTAGCAAGGAATCTGTAATATTTTCCGTAATACAATTTTTATCAACCAAGAGCCTTTCAAACTATAGGAATCTGTAAACTACAGGAATCTGTAGACCTTTAGCTTTTATGTTTATGAAAGCTACTTAAAAATAGCTTTTGTTATCCTCATGTTCTTATCTAGTAGAAGCTGTATCTTATTTTTAGGGAAGATGTTACTGACTTTCAGATCAGTTTTATCAGAGATACTAGATACACATTAACTTTATTTTCTGGATTAGCATGCATAATTCCGTATGCACTGCATTTATGCAATAACTGTGTAAGGCACAGGTCTTCCAGAGAATATTCATCATTGCACACTAGAAATGTCATACAGAGTGAACTGGAGTAATAATGATGAAGATGAGTTCTAGTATGTATCAAACGTATTAAATTGTATTTGACCACTAAAGAATTATCAGGTAGAAAAGCTGAAAATCAAATTATTAGGCAGTATTTATTTGTCTTTTTGGACAGAAACATTGTCATTGCCTGCTATTTTGCTTTTGTTCTGTGATATAGAGAGGCTCTATAAGGAAAAATGCATTATCATGCATTTGAGTATCCCACTTGAAAAACAGCTGAAGCTTGACATAGATATGTGTTCTTGAAACACTATCATAGAAAGTGAGCATCTCTGCTGGCATACCTGCAATGCTTAGAGTTGCCACAAATAACTCCAGTTTTCAGTAAACAGAATCCTCCATTCCAAGGATGTTTCATATATAAAGAAGAATCAGTTTGGTTGTAAAGATGTCTGCATCTCAACACTGGAATATGTATCATGATCTATTCCCCTAAACGTCAGTATTTCCTGTGTTTTAATGAGATGTGGCTGAACAGCTATATTTGAACACTTGAAAACACAAGTGGATATTTCATAGTGGAAAACAATCAAAATGCCCCCATGTGTTTTAATTTATAGCTTTTTTTAATATCAAAAAGCTAAACTAATTGTAACCTGTGTTACTTTTATTTGCATTCCATATATATATATGTCTGTATGTGATAAGTATTGGTACTATAATTTTCTCAGGAGAAATGTGGCTTGACTAGAATAATGGCTCTTTATGAACATTCTGGTGAAAGGACATGGTTTTTCTCAGCTGCTCCTTTTATCTTATGGTTTTACACCTGTTTGAATGTACAGTCAGGGAGAATGTTTAGCAGGTGTGACCAGTGCAAACACACTGGGTCCTAGATACCAAAGTGTCCCTGTGCTGCTAGGCCTTTCTCATCTCACCTCATTGACGAGGTGACCCTCCTTACATCTGAGTGCAGCTGCCATTGTCAGGGCCTTTTCTATCAAAAATGATCTACATTGTGAAGTATAGCTTCTGTATTTTTGACCTTTAATAAGTGTATTCTTCTCTATTTGTATAGACCAGTAAAGGAATAGAAGCAAACTAGAATTGGTATATCCCTTCTCCTTGGGAAAAATAAGGTTCTACTCACAGTTTCCAAAATTGCATTCTTGTTTTCATAACCCTGAGAAAGTCTAGGATATTTCTTCCTTGACACTGGAGTCCTTGATATACTTCACATATATCTTACTATACCTTGACTCCTGTGGGATATTCTGATTCAGAGTGAACTTTAGTCCTCTCAGCTGTCCAGGATCATTGTCTTTCCTACCTCTTTGTCTTTTCTACTTTCTTGTCTTTAGCCTCTTCCAGTGTGAAGCATCAACTGTTCTAACTTGTCATTGGTTATTCTAAATGGTTTTTCTTCCCTTATTCAGTTATTTTCATCACCACTGTGTTATGTTCCTCCAGGGAACACCTGATGCTTTGGGCACAGTGCTTTGCCTGTGAATTAGACCGTTCTGTTCTGTATGAATTTCTGTAATGGTTTACTACCTCAGGATCTCAGCACTCCCCAGCAGTACATTAAGTAACCGAATCAGTCACAGGTTATTTGCTTCCTTATCCTCTCCTTGGACTTGCAGTGGAATATTTTCCTTTGGTATGGTTTTCTGTTGTTATTTTTTAAATGTGAGACCTATTTATTTGTGCTACAAAGAGAGAGATGAAAGAATTGTGTGTTGCACCTGTAGCAGAAGTTTTGAGTTCTTGGTTCTGAGAGATAGTCACCCTGGAGTCAATTTACAAATAAGTAAGAGTTGCCTAGCTTTCACAAAAGCAGAGCTGTGACTTTTTTAGTAAAAATCTGTATTAGCAGTACTAGTAATTATTAGAAACACATCTTTTGGCTACTCAGAGAGTCCTTCTAACTGTGACATTCACAGTATTTTACTGATGAACCTTAAGGAAAATAGTAATTCTAACTTGTTATCCAGCAATGTGTCTAAAAACAGTTCTTGGAATGTCAAATCTAATTTCTGTTATAGATAATGTAGTCAACAGTATTGCTCAGAAAGAGGGATAAGTTTTATTTCTTAATAGATATTTCTCTTTTCTTGACTTCTTTAGTAAATGTAGTAATATTTATCTTTTGTAAATGCAATTATATATGCAGGTTACAGCTTATTTGCTTTTGTTATCTTCAGATGTACTGTATTTTTATCACTGTCGTATATTTATGTGCAGTGGTATTGTCAAATGTTACGTACTTGAAAAGTGAAATACCTATAATGAAAACACAGATGAATACTAGAAACTAAATAGTGGGTTTTTTATGAGCATGATGCATTATTTGTTTTACAAATTTTTCAGGTAAAATACAATGGGGGAAATAATCCATTCATAGCTCTGGAGTTGAGTCAGAACTGGGTTTGCATTTGTTATCAGATAAGGACTGTTGATTGTATCGTCTCTCCATCCCCTGAATAGTGAACACCCAGGCTCTTCCTGCTCAGAAGGGCTTATTACTGTTAGATTGGCTTCTAAACCAAGCTAATACAGGTCATAAAGTGTGTTAAATTGGCAGCTGCTCTAACTGATGAAAAAAATAATTGCAGTGTGAGGCAGAAGTTCTAAAGTAATTTTTCCTTAGCAGAAAATAGGTATTATCAAATACAGAAAAGCTATGTTAAAGTGACCTTGAAGTTTTGCCTTGAAGCCAAAAACGGCTGGAATTTTCAGTCATGGTAATGGCTACATCTGAGCAGTTGCATAATGAAACTCCAACATGTAAAAATATTTCTTGCGTATCCCCCACCTAATTCAAAGGCGTTAGATTTCCAGGAAGGAAGTCTATATAGCTAGGGCTTGCTTTCTCACCCTTCAGAATGGTGTCCTTGAGACCTTAATGCTTTGATGTGGGCCAGACTGGTAAGGCTGTATATCTGAATTTGGCACATAATGTTTAACTTTAGGAACTCAAAATTGGGTCATTTTAATTTCAGAAGAGCTAACATTGAGATCTCAGCATTAATTATGGGTATTGTCAGCAAATTAAAAAAAATGTCTCCCAAATTCTTGCATAGTCAAGAAAATATGTCAATTGCTAACTGGACAAAACATACAAATTATAGTAAAAAATATGAGGAGATAGTGAATTAAGTCACACTTCTTTGTTATGAAGATCAGAGGTTGTTGGTGGGAAAGTAAATGTGAATAGAGTCAGAAAGGGTTAAATAAATACATCGCCAGCAGGTAGAGGACTTGATATAATCTGAGGAGCAAACTTGGTTTCTTTAATCTCTCTGATTTTCAGTGATCCAATATGAATTGTAAATGCGTAGACAATTGATAGGCAGCAAAATCTTATTGTGTATTCTTTGCCAATTATAGCAATAATGCCTTTTAAAATGCCTGCAGATTGTTTTAATGCAAACTTCAGTATAATTTCCTTTCTACAAGACATACTATTTTGCTTTAGCAGAAGGAATACTTTCAAAAACTGAGGTAAATATCTGATGCAGCTTAAGGATACACCCTGAAGCAGAACATAATATTTGCATAAGAAATGACTGACTGATCACATAAATTTTCTTGTGTAATTTGCTAGCTTGCCTCCAAGGAGCATGTAAACCTGAAAGAGAAAGAAGTCAAATGTAGAAGAGGTATTTCCGCTTCTAAAGAGTGCTCTTATCTGAGGGGTTAGTATGTTGTATCCTGATAGGAAGGGGCTTGTCTCTCTGGGATATATGGAAAATTTTGTAGGCAACTTGTGCAGCTTCTTGGTTGATATATTGAAGATGTATTCTCTGTATGTTCTGCGGCAAAAGTGTGTTATCTTTATATGTCTGTATGCTTCTTAGAATCTGAATTACAACATCAAGGGTATTAAAGATGACGAAAGTATTTCTATATAGCTGAAGTGCTAGGAACTGGTAATGTTTTATCAGAATATTTTATCCCATTTTAATGTAGTGTAACAAAGAAGCTCTTTTTAAAAGGAGGAGGAACTGACATACATGAGGTAAAAATGTGAATTAACTGTATATAGTCATCCAAATCATTCAAGGTACATACAGTAAAAGAGTGAAGAAACATGGTGACTGGCTAATGTTCAGCATTGAACATAGATTGCTTTGAGCTGAAAATACTACTCTAAATTAATACCAGCAATGAAAGAAAAGTGTAAAAGGGATGGGCTGGTAGAGCATGATACCAAACATCACTGCTTTAAATATTTATTTTTATATATGCTGCTGGTTGGTGGCCAGGAAAATTGGAAAGTATTTTTCCACTCGGTATGTTTTATTAATCACACAGCTTTTTCAAGGGAAACGTAGCTGTTTCATTGTTGGTGAATGATGAACATGATGCCTCTCCTGCTTTTGACAATCAGGGGGTTCTGTGTGTGCAAGTCATTGTCCATTTGAAATCAGTAAAAAAGGACATTAAGTTAAGTGGGCAGTGGATCAGGCTCTTACTCATTTACCATCAGAGACATTCTTATCATTGATTCTCATCTGCTTCTCTCAATAAACTACACAGCACTATCTGAAATACTCCTGTTTGCTGAGGTCAAGTGTCTTCCGCATATGATCAAGTTCATGGCATGAATGGCTTGGAAGTATTTTGTAGAGAAAGGCAGTGATCATCTGGGATGTAATTTAAGGAACCTTGAGGTTACAAAACCTAAAAGGAGGGTTCTTTAAGTATTAATTTTTAAATTGATACTTATTAAATTCAGTGAAGCAAAACCAGGCTGCATTACTGATCCATTTGTATGTGCAGTGTGCATAATTCTTCCCATTTATCCAAACTATTGAAAGCTGGGAAGATATTATTTCTGTAGGATTGCCTATGGTCATACACTGGAGAAGACTTACACAACTGTCAGTATCTGTCTTGTGACTATAATCTATTTGTAAGATACAGATTGTGTTTTCTACTTAATTGGCGTTTGTGCAGAACTCAATGCGTGAATGTTCAGACTCTGAATCACTCAACATGCTCCCAGTGACCTCAGTCAAGTCAGTGGGTTTACCCCAACACCACCAAAAGGAAAACGTAGCTCTTGAAGTATCTTCAAAATGATATTGTCTTTGACTTAAATAAGTCTGGCTTTGTACAGTTGTGCTCAAACCACAGTGCTCAATAAAAGAGGTTCTGTTGAATAACTGGAAAGAGTCTTTCTGGCCAGGCTTTTGAGAGCCATGCTGTGTTGGTCTCTGCTGGAAGCTGTATTTTGCATATCTTACAATAGCAGCATTTTCTGTCAATGCCAGAACTATTGTAGTCAGTCATCATTCATGGAAATGTGAAACCTTTGTAATGCCAAGTGGAAGAAGGACAATGACACTGGACTCTTCGCAATGTGTGACACATGTATATCCTAAACATATGGAAATACCTGTGACTGCAGATGGTCACCTCCAGCACCTTTTAAAGTAAGCATTTGATCATTTGCACATCAGAATGTGTTTCACAAGACTGTAATGATGTAAGATAGTACAATATAATAGTCTTTCTGCCATTAGGCTGGCCATGAAATCTCAATGATATGACCCTCCACCCCAGGACTAAGAACAGACCCCACCTTATTAAATAAGTGATAAAATTGAGCAATATTATTACCAAAATAAGTGTGAGGGAATCAGGTGAAGACTAAGAAATACTGCACTAATTTAGCAGTCATAATTACATAAGCCACACATTCAGCTGTTGGAGATATTTAAGTGAAATAACAGTGCAGTATTCCAGATGGCAGTTACCATGTCAGTCATCATCTTGTGATTAAGAGGAACATCTACAGAATCTGAAGCAGTAGTATTATTCATGTTGAGGTTGAGAATATACTTTGAATGTAGCTGAAACCAGCTCAGTCTGAAACAGAAGCTTTGTTTTTTCAGGCAGAATATACAAGCAGACGTTACAAAGTCAGGGTTGCAAAGATCACACTGATGCCACTGCAACGTATACTTCATAATATCAAAGCAGAACTCGCATCTGGCTGACATGCCAAGGGTTTCTTTGCTTTGTTTCAGAAGCTTCTTTCTTTTTTCTTTTGCTGCATGAAGTGCTGGCATTGCTCACTTGGGAGATGGATCTAACAGCTTTGTAGAGTAGTGTTTTCATGCGTTAGGACAATTCTCTGCCTGTTGTGAACAGACTGTCTGCTTTACAATGTTTGGGCAACGTAAAGAAACCAAATCATGAAAAAAACCTCTGGCTTTCTGAATGTCTGCCTGCACATTTCTCTCCCAGTAGATTTTCCTCAGGAATTCAATCTGTACTGACAACCGGTAGCACTAAACCAGATTTTGAAAAGTATTCTGTTGGCTAACATGCAGATGGATAGCCAGAGGGGCCTCTGAGTATGCCTGGGCACAAAACTCTGTGGAAGCTTTGTCAGAAATGAGATTTCAATTGTGATCTATCAAGAATTCCTTCAAAATAAACAATAAAGCCGGAGAGGGGCCTTAAATAATGTCACAAAGGAAAAAGATCAGCTGGTTTCCTCACAGTACAGTGCTGTGAGCCAAGCCATCATTGGCATGGCTATAGGCTGTCTCCATTGCCTGCTTTATTCTGGAAGAATGCTTTAATGTTGACCATTCATCTTTTCAGCATCTGCTTCTTTCAGTCTTGTCTCATCATCTCTTTTTTGCTCTCATCATTTCACCATGAAAGGATTATTGTAGGTGAAAACCTTTTAAACACATCCCATTCAGATTCAATTGAAACTCACCATTTCAGAAGCCTTAAAGCCTTTAAATTATTATCAGCTCTATACTGATCACTGCTAGAGATCAAGTATGTGATAAAAACGATGCACTAGGGGAAAAATTCTTAATGCCACAGTGAAGCCAGTAGGGATGGTGCAGATTATAAAACCTGTTTCCTTCTATAAGTGTAGTGATTGAACTACCAATCCATTCCATTCAAGGGGACTCTAATCGAAGGACTTATTTTTCCCCCCTCTTTCTCTCAGAATTTTGTTGAGGACCCAGAACTTGCAGTGACTTTACCTAGAGCTATGGTACCCGACATCCAGTCCTTGCAATTCACTGTGAAGAGTCCTTCAGGAAGAATAATTTTGAGTTCAGATGTGTTACCTGGGACAATAAAGACTTGTTCACATTGATGAATTACCCTGAAAAGAGCTGAGCATTGGCTCACAGATACTCAGAATTCAAATATTCACATAAAACAACTCAAAATTTTCAGGTGTGGAAATCAGCCTGCAGATGTTACAAGATCACTTTGTGTGTGTCTGATCTTCCGTGGATGCAAGAAGCTCCTCCTAGGGATATTTTGCTATTTCTGTAACAAATAGAGAAGCACTGATAGTAAGCAAACTAAAACTATAACCATTTTTCATCTTTTGCATTTCAATATTAGATGCATATGAGTTTGGCACAGTTTTCCAGACTTCAGCTAGTAGTGTGTCCAGATTATTTCTTTTCTGTATCCCTGTAATAAACTAAACAAACAAACAAACTGAACCACTCTTGGCCTTTATTATACTGTTTTTCTACCTTTAGGGATTAAATGATTTATGGCAAACAGTTGCTGTGAGTATTTGATATGCAATGTTTGACACCAGAATTGAGTTCTGATTGCAACTCTTAAATGAAATAGAATTTGTTTTATTCTGCCTTGTTTTGCTTTCTGGCTGGGTTTACTCTGACTTTGTTGGGCTGAAAAAGAAAGGAAATTAGTGGGCCCTTTTTTCCATCATGGAGAGGTGGCAGGAGAAAAGGACTAAATTTTTTAAAATGTAAATTTTCTACTTTGTAGTTCTCAAAGTCTATGTTGTTGAAAACACTGGTCAAGATAGATCAGTGAGATTCCACAGGAAGACTTAATGGTTTTGTGCAAAACTAAATTTTATCACTTTCATCTATAAAGAGAAATGTTTTTCCTAAGGAGTACATTTTCTTCT
Organism: Phaethon aethereus; assembly: GCF_964289735.1. NCBI lineage: Eukaryota > Metazoa > Chordata > Aves > Phaethontiformes > Phaethontidae > Phaethon > Phaethon aethereus. Next base: position 13,239,585 of record NC_138584.1, read on the forward strand.
GTTCCAGAGCGGCAAAAGGGAATGTGGGTAGTGTACTCCATCTGTCCGTGTACCATCATGCTTCCTATTTCCTGAATTTATTCATCTCTGTTTTCCTCTAGTTTATAATCTGGTTCCAGATTTTTGTGACACTTTGAGAAAATCTAGAAATAAGCTTTTTTTTTTCAGTCCTATTAATAATCTTTGCAGATTATTCAAATGCCTTATGCAAACTCTTGCACTTCTCTATTAAAAAGATTTTGCTTCTGGAAAATATTTGGATCTTTCCCCAGTCAAGGAAAAACGTCTATCCAACATCTTTTCTTGTTTTCTTTTGGAGACATGTATTTATTTGAATGGACGTGCATTATTTCAATACATATCAATATTCTCTGCAGATTATTAACAGTGAATCCTTTCCTAGGTAGCTACACACTAATTAATGATACTCATTAGTGCAGAAATATGCTTCTTTCTACTAAAAATTAAGCCAGAAAATCTTTCTTGCTTAGTCTCAGTTGAAGATCAAATTGATTAATTTAAATGTGCTTAACAGAACATCTGCCCTTAACCACTGGGCTGCAAAGGGATGCCATCTTCATGCAGAGCCTACAGCTGGGTATTCTAATACCATCTACTCCACTGGCCAATAACATTTTTTGTAATCTAACCATTTTTCTTGGACTATGTGTAACTACATTATGGTCACTATTCTGCCTGCACAGGTTGAGAGGTCCTTGTTATACCTGAAATCTGTTAAAAAAACGTCTGCTTTCCTCCTACTAACCTGTGCTTTCCAGACAGGTGAAACTGCTTATAAACCAGTGTATTACCCTGAAAGTACATGCTTTTCTGATTGAGATCTTTTAGGAAACTGTAGAATTACAGAAAACTAACCGTGGAAGAAAACTGCACAGCGAGGCTCCCTTTTACATATTCTAAACCTATTTTTGCCTATTTCACTGTAGCCTTATGGGTTTGGTTCATGACTATCCTGTGATCCGCTACAGATAATCCAGATAATTGTTATTGTCTAGTTTAGTATCTAGGAAGGTCAACTGTGGGTAAGGGTGGCAGGAGGAGTTCCTGTACTTGTACGTAATAAGAGAACGGGAATATCTGGAACATGTGTGGAGCTATCTGGAAGAGTCTCAGCTCAATCCCCTTATAAACTCCTCTCATGTGGGAAAAGATAGGAACAGCTCATATCCGCTATCTAATTATGAACAAATGAAACTGCAATCTGGGTAAAGGCAGGCCCTTCTAACAAGCTTCAAAAAAGACTTTTGAAGTCTTTACTGTTTTACCACCTTTTACCCACCTTTACTGTTGCGCTGCTTTCGTCTGGGATGGAGTTAATTTTCTTCATAGTAGCTAGTATGGGGCTGTGTTTTGGATTTGTGCTGGAAACAGTGTTGGTAACACAGGGATGTTTTAGCTATTGCTGAGCAGTGCTTACACACAGTTAAGGCCTTTCCTGCTTCTCACCCCACCCCACCAGCGAGAAGGCTGGGGGTGCACAAGAAGCTGGGAGATGACACAGCTGGGACAGCTGACCCCAGCTGACCAGAGGGATATTCCACACCACGGGATGTCATGCTCAGCGTATAAAGCTGGGGGAGAAAGGGGGAGACGTTTGGAGTTATGGTGTTTTGTCTTCCCAAGTAACTGTTATGCGTGACGGAGCCCTGCTTCCCTGGAGATGGCTGAACACCTGCCTGCCCATGGGGAGTGGTGAATGAATTCCTTGTTTTGCTTTGCTTGTGTGTGCGGCTTCTGCTTTAGCTATTACGCTGTCTTTATATCGAAGATAAGTCGAGATAAAAAAAAATCTGTGAAAAAAACCTCAACAAAAAGTGGAACAAGTTTTTTCACTTTTATTCTTCTGTTTTTCTCCCCCATTCTGCTGTGGGGACAGTGGGTGAGCGGCTATGTGGTACTTAGTTAGTAGCTGGGGTTAAACCATGACAACCATGATTTTTGCTTATGTCATTCAAGCCCAACTATTTCTATTATTCTTTTATCTTTCATACACACTGTGGCAATGATAGCAGTGCGGAAGTGGTATATCCTGAGCATTAAAAAAGCATTTTCTACTCAAAGTTATATCCTGTCTATGGCTGGCAAAACAGTATATTGATTCTTATGTGGGCACCAAAGGTATCTAATTATTTGAACAAGAAAATCTTTATGAAGAGTTTCCACAGATATTTGCTTATGATATAAGGAAAAAAGCTTTCTAATAATTATGCTAGTCTAACATGAGAGAAATAATTTTATTCCCATTTATTGTGTATCCAAGCATCTGATTCTTAGAGCAGTTAAAAAGTAATGAAGTTATGCCACATACCTGGTATTCAAAATTTTGCTCAGCACAAGTAAAATAAGTCCACTGCCTGAAGCTGATGTGAAATGGATCCGAAGTTATGCCAACTGAGGTACAGTTACAAAACTGCACCCTTTAAATAGAAGACAAGTACTCTAAAGAACGCAGAACCATTTTCTCTGAAAACGTTTTTTTTTTTCAATATTTCAGTGCACAGTAGGGAACAAATAAATATACCGCGTAGAACCAGAAGCTGTTCTTCACAACAAAGAAAACTAACCACAGTGCAAAAGAGGTTTGGATTGGCAGGCTGAATGTTGGCATGTAATAAATGGTTTTAGCACAGATGCGTAGAACACAGGTTCCAGTGGTATAATGAAATGTATGTATTTTTTCCTAATTTACATCACTTTTTGCCTCTTTCCATTTAGCCTAATACTGAGGTAGAGAGGTTTAATTAAGATGGTTTATTATAAGTGAGTCTAAGCACAGGGACAGAAAGATGAGGAAGCAGCAGGCAAGCAAGGAAGAGCATAATAACCAGAGAGACTCAGGTTTTTGAGACAAGTACCGTGGCTACTGTCCGGAGTTTTCCTGTAGCAGCTTTCCACTGAATAAATAATAGGTACATTATAAAAGGCTACATAGGTCAAAATATGAGTTTACTCTTAATTGGAAGATGAATAGCAAAGGCTTTATCATCTTCTGGAAAGATTTAATTGCTTAGACTTTTTCTGTCTTAAAGTTTGTATTAAAGAGAAAAAGGAAGGCAAAGAAAAAAGAATTATCTGAAAGGAAAAATTCATGCATATGGATTAAAAGAGTGGGCTTTCTTAATTTTGGAAGTGGAATGGGATCATTAAACAAAGCAGATTTATGAATTCAGATATGAATTTATTATTAATTTGTAGTGTGAAACTGAAGTAGATTTTGAAATGCAAAATAAGCCACACCCATCAGTAGAATAAGTAGAATAAGCTTTAATAAAATAAAGGTTTCCCATTTAAAAAAGATGAAAGTTGTAATAAGAGTTTTGGAATGATCTTGGGAAATAGTGGTCTTTGCCCTCCACATGCACATAAGAAAGAATTATTGGAAAAGGACAGTTTTGCTTTCTTTTTACCCCAGAGCTTATCCAGACACATTAGACAAAAATCCTGTTGAGATACAACAAAAATTCTACCGGGTTTTGGTTTTTTGGTTAGGTGCTGTGGGGTTGTTTTAACCTAATCAGTGCAAATAGTATGACTGTGGTATCTACATCAAATATAATAAGACATATAATATACACAAATAACAAATTAGTTTACGTTCATTTTATGTTTGTTGTTACTATTTTTCAATATTTTTGTCAAAAAGTCTGAAACACACTCTGTGGCCTTTTCACCTTTGTCACTGATGCAATGGTCTCTTGCAAACCTGAGCAGAGACTGTAAAAGATAGTTTAGTCCTTGTAGAAAATCCCAGAGGAAATACCTGATTTATAATATCTCTTCCATTTCTAGTTATTTATAGCAGAGTATTTCTATACACCGATCACTTTTTGGAACCTGGATAAAATGAATTTGTCTGGTAAAGTTACTAACTTGGAATAATTCTTAACTATACCTTATTCTCTTTGAAGTTAGTGAAAGCTTCCCATTAGCCGCTTTGTAGTATATTCACTGATTATATAGCCTTATCTGGTATGCTAAAGCCATTAAGTAATGAAAAAGCCTCATCTGTACTCTGAGCTAAATTTAGCTCTGTGAACATCTTGGATGCAGCACAGGAACTTATGAGAATACGGAGACGATCAGCACGCGTCCCCAGGGATATAGCCTTGTGGGAGGATGCTGCATAAATAGTTTATTTGAGAGTAATTCCTATGCCTACCTGGACATTTTCTTCCCAAACTTGCCATGAGCGGGGGGCGGGGGGAGTGTTGTGGGTCGCAGGGTAAATGCTGCTTTGATTCAGCTCTCTGCTGACCAAGAGATGTGAGGCTGTTTGAGAGAGTGTCCTCGCTATTTCATTTCCTCTTGAGCAGGATTAGGTTTGACCTGAACCAGTTTCTCAGGTGCAGGTGATGAGGCTGCTGATAATGTGACACTTGAAACATATTGCTCTGTTGCATAAGCAATGCAGATGCATAAAATAATAGTGTGACAGTAAAGTCTTTATGCTTTTAAACACCCTAGAATGCAAGAGGATCTAAACCTTTACCAGTATCTTAGCACTCATATAGATACAGACTCTCTAAATTAGCTTTTCTTGATTTATAACGGTATCTTGTTGCTTTTCTTGTGACTGTGACTATCATGCACGGTTACAGCACATTAATTCTGGATTAAACTGATAGTCACTGTTTGCTGTGCTGACTTTCCTTAAAATATTATTTTCTGGCATCTTCAGGAAGAGTAGCATCACGTTGTTATGATGATACAGAGGGACAGGAGTCGAGCCATACATATCAGTACACTGTATAAACACTGTCATTTATCCATGCAAACATGGTCATTACAGGACTCCTCTACAGCAGACTTTCATTTTTACTTCAAATAGCTTCCCAAACTTTGGCAGTAATTTTTTTTTCACGTAAAACAAAATGCGAAGAGGCGCACCTTTGCTCGTGTCTAGTATTACCTACTCAGTGCAAGAGCATACAATTTTCTCGTCAATCTGACTACTAGAAATGGTTAGTGGGGCTGTGAATGCAATCACAGAGGAGGTTAGCATTCTACGATTTCACTACAAATCCCACTAGTTATTTCCTCCTATTGGCTTTTTGCACATGTTGTTTTAAAAGGAGTAAGTGCAAACCATTGCTATCTAACAAAAGCTGCTTTCGATAGCTCTCTGAAACAAACGTAGCTCACAATAGCCCAGGCTTGTTGTAATCTGTGATTAATACAAGGTGTTATGTAAATCTATGTCCTGTTTTACAGCACATGCTGATTTCATATACTATGTGTTCAAGCTTAGACTGAAACCCAAAATATAACTGATTGTGATTAATATAACTTACTGGATTTGTAAAATTGATGGAGAGGTGACAACAGCCACCGAGTCTACGTAACTGCTGTGTGAAATCCTGAAATTAAAATATCAAATTATTCAAATGTGCACAAATGAATTCAAATAAATCCTACAGCGCTGGACAAATTACAGTCTGAAACGGCCAAACCAAAAATCCTGTATTGGCATGTCAGAAATACGATTTATTGTCGTTTTTGTTAAATTTATGATCAGGCTATTGAGTGTGGGGAGGGAAGAGAGAAGTCTTTTCAGTGTTTTCATAAGGGACCCTTCAGTAACACACAACACTGAATATAGTAAATGGTTTCTTTGAACTGCTTGCAGCTTGAAGGCTTCAAAGTCACTACATTTTTTCCACATAACCCACAATGAAAATCAGAGTCAACATTCAATCTTCATGACATCAGAGCTGCTGTTTGGCATAGAAAGCCAAATTCAGTTATGAGTTTATTACACTAAAGGTTAATTTAGAGCTACCCTTTTTTCTTAACTGGGGTGACTGTGTATTGATTAATATTTCAGAAATTTCAATATTTTATAAAAAGACTACATAGCAAAGTGTGTTCAGTGACATATTTAGAAATGTCGTTGGGCTTGGCAGTTGAGATTAAAGATACGGTGAGATATACATCTCACAATAAAAAGCAGTTTTTTATAAATATGCATAATCTCTGTAGTTCTACCTCCAGCCTTCAGGTGTGTCAGTGATACATTTGAAATCTGTAAAGTAGGCATCTTAAACATTTATATATTTATTTGCTACAGATTTTAATACTTGTGTTGACCATATTACAGCAGAGTGGCTGAAAAGCTGGCTTGGTGCTGAGGGCATTTCTGGCTTCTCTAATCAATTTTGCTGCCCTGCTTCGTCCTGGAAAGAGCAAACAGTTATTGTATATACCATAATCTCAAAAATTCCTGGAGATAGCAACACATGTTATATGCTGCTGGAAAGTATGAAACCCACACTTTCCAGTGCTAATAGCTATCTGATTATTTTTCATCCTTGTTTATGAAATGTAATTCCCATTCTTGTATAATTCAAACTATACTTCTGCCTGTGGTCATCCATATTTCGAACTGTCTGGTCTTGCATTGAATGAAAACTCGGGGGAAATATTTCAAAAGTACCAATATAGCTAGATGACTCTGCCATTCCTATCTTTGAATTTTTCTTTTCTTTGGACATATAACTTGCCAGCTAAAAAAAGAAGAGGATGCCACTATTAAAAGAAAGAAATAGATTGATTCCCTACAGGAGTCTTCCATTCTTAGTTGATGTCCAGGTTAAGACTCATCTCGTATTCATACAGAACACGATCAAATAATTTTCTTTCTGTTAATCTGCCTTTCCATTAAATCTTGAGATTAAAACAGTAACGTACTGATGATATTTTGGCTTCATGGCCAAATATGGGTATTTCTCCAGGCTCACTCTTTATTATTAATCTAATAGCTGCTTTAAGGTTTATGAGAAAAAGCAAAACCTACCATAGGGATAATCTCAAAAATGGCGAGCAGCTTTTGCCAAATGGTTCACAGCAGCCCTGCAATTATCTTACTGCTTTATTTCTCAGAAGGGAAACACTCTTTTCTCAAGCTTTTGCAGTAAAAATTGTGAAACTCTTAAAAAAAAAAAAAAAAAATTACTTCTATTTTAAAGGTCTGATTTAACATGAAAATTATATGCATTCTAAATGTTTTCTTGGCAATTTACTTGTCATAAATGTCTATTGTACTGAAAAACTCTACAGGGAATTGGATGTATTTATTCTGCATGTACTTAAGAATTTGTAAAAAGACATAATGACAATAAAAACAGAAATATTATGACTAGCTGCAAACCCCCAGATACAGAGATTGGTTTCATATCAAATGTAGCTTTCTGAGGTCTGAGTTTAAACCAGGCTTCCTAGCAGGGATTAGGTATGTGCTATTGTACATTCATAATGAGGAGAGCACCAAACCAAATATAAATATTGCTTGGTATTGACAGAAGATATCCAGAGTTGATGCACGTAAAATAATGCAATAAATATCACATAAGGCTCAAAACACTGTTGTGTTTGTGCCAACATTGTTCTGAGTGCAAAGCTCAGCTTTGTTGCTGAAAAAGTAATCCAAAAATAGTTGCTATGGCCCGAGCTTTGCTCCAGTTCAAAGCCTGCAGCCAGTGAGGGATCCTTGGAAAGCCCGTCCCAGCTTTTGCAGGGAAATGTGCCCAAAGGGCAGCGGCTCTAGTGGAAAATATGAAAGAACCTGATTTTTCACATTTTTGCCAAAGTGAGCCTGAGTCCAGCCCTCAGACACTCTCATCCGTCAGTATTTGCGGTTGCTTAGGGGAAGAGCAGCACTCTTTGAAGTGGAAGAGAGTCCTTCCAAGCACCAACAGGACTGAGTTACAAATATTTTAATTCATATTGGTGAAAACTCTTCCAATGGGTGTCTTTTGTGGGAGTCTGTGTTTCAAGGATTCTCAATTTCTCATTTTAAAATTATTAGCTGGTTGACTTTATTTAAATGTAGTTGCTCATAACAAACTGTATTCCTGTACAGTCAGGGACAGTGTTGGGGGTGGTTGTGTATGTGCTCACAAGAGTTCATTCCATTCTGCCTCCTTTTCCAAATGCTAAAAACTGGCTTTTTGTTCTCTCTCTAATCTTGGGAGCATTCATGGACTTGGGAGAAAGCAAAGGCACATAAATGGAGTTCAGAAGTGATATTGCTATTACTTGATTAGAATTGCTTGGGATTTAAAAAAAAAAAAATTGCTAGAAACTCAGTTTACTAAAACTAATAATTTTTCTTCAGAAAATAGTCTACTTGAAAGACTGTTTTGAGAAATTATTAGAATCCTGATGTTTCTTATATAGAATGTATGAAGAGGCTTAAAATGAAACTTCTAGTTAGGAAGCATTTTGGAGATTTTTTTCTCTTTAGGGTTTTTGGAATTGGGGATTTCCTCTTTCAACTTGAAAACATGTAGGGGTGGAAAACCTTTACCTGTCAGGCCTTATTTACTGCATATTGTTCGACAGAAGGAGAATTTAGAGACCAGTCATGTGAGGTGTTCTTTCCCCAAGAATTTTATGCCACCCAAACAGTGGTCGAAAGTTGTTACCTTTAAAACTCTAGCAGTGAGAGGGTTAGGATGCAGCCAGAATTCTTCAAGAAATCCCTGACGGAGCCGAGAAACAAGGTGGTATGTTGGATCTGTCATCTGTGGTGGGTGGTTGTGCTCAGCGAGTGACTGGTTTGTGCTTTGATATGCACAGTGGCACTGGTGAATTTTTGGAAAATTTTGGTCTAGCACATGGTAGCTCCTGGAGTCGGGAGAGAGCGACTCTGCCCGCCTGGGTGCTGGGGCTGGCGGTAGCGCCAGGCTCGGGCTGCGTAAGGGCACTGCGTGGGCAGCTGCCGAGCTCAGGGCAAGTGAAGGGCTCCAGCCGCACCAGGGAGCTCTGCTGAGGCTGCCTTGGGGAACGGGGGACCCTTCGGCGCCTGGAGACCCCCCAGCAGCCCACCCCCAAACAGGAGAGGACTAGCTGAACATCCTCCTGGCACAGGAGTCATGCCCTGCCGCAGACCTGAATTTTGCTTCCTGAAGATGAGGATAAAATATGAGTTATTTTATTTTCAACCTTGGGGACAGCACTTGCTGGGAAGAGCGGAGCCAGCTGCTGAATGGAGCTGAGGTGTGCGGCTTCCCCGCACTTCAGCGTGACTACTGGTGAGTTTATCGTATTTGCACTGGGGCATGGTCTGAGTAAAAGCAGTAAAATCGACAGACTGGCGCCTGTCCACGGTGATACGGGAACATACCTGGAGGGGGTTATGTTACAGGAGGAGGCAATGCCCAACTGTAATAGAGATTCTATTATTAACAGATTTACCATAAAAATCTTCAGCGAACTTGATGATACAGGACAACTTCACCGAAGATCCCGCAGACTTCAAGAACTGCTGTTTTCCTTTTGAAATTAGTGCTGGTGGCACATGATTGGTCTCAAAATTAATTTTACCACTTGGCAGCTGAAGCCACTGCTCAGCCCCTTTCTTGCTGAGTTCTAATGTTGTACTAAGAGCCCTGCAACAGAGGCACAAAAATATTTGCCCTGTTAGATAGCACCAGTGAGATGTTTTTTAGCCCCTGTACATTTGGCAAGTATGAAACAACTGAGCTGGCAGTGGGCCTGCTCTGTACTCATCTCTGCTGAAACGGGCTTGAGTGAAACAATACACAGATCTAATAAACCATGTAAATGTTGCTCCTGCAAAGGCTCTTTACGAGAAAGAGGAGATGCATAGTGCTGTGCGGTGGGCTCGTGCCTAAGCCTTGTGGAGGAGGCGCAAATCAAATCAACCTTCCAGAAGTTGCTGTTCCCTAGATACCAATATGAAAATAATCCATTTCTAAAGATAATTTTTCCCCACACCTCAAAAGAAGAGTACATCAAATGTTGCAAGAAGGAAAAAGTAGTAGCTGTAGGGATGGTTTCAGAAATTTCAGTGCATGTAGAGGAAACCCAGGGTTGTTAGCATATTTTTTACCTTTCTGACAGCAAGTAAATGTTCTGTGGCAGACAAATCTGCAGGAAATAAAATTTTATGATGTGCTGTAGCCATACTGGTTATATATCTATACACTACTGGCAGACTATCAAAAGATGCACAATTTCAGCATTTCTGAATGTGACTTGAAAGCAGCTTGACTTCTGTAGTCATAACCACTGAGAAGTGTGCTCTGTATATGTGGACCAGATGATGTCTCTTTTCATATTAGGGTGGTGGTGGTGTACAACTAGCCCAGTGAGATCAAAATGAACTGAGAGGGAAAGGGAGTTTTCTGTCTTGCCTAAATATTGATTACAAGCCAGCTGGCCTATAAAAGAAAACAGTCAAGCATAGCACTGTGACTCCTGTTTACTGCTAGCAATTATTTCTTTTCTGTTCTATGCATCTTAGCAATCTGGAACCGAATTCTCTTTTCATTTCTCCTAGGATCATCCCTAATGGAGGACTACTGCTGAACAAGAAAGCAATGATAACTAATTGCAGACATATAAATATCTTTCTTCATATGTGCACATATTTATATTTACAAGACCTCTGATTTGTACTGTATGTGTAAGATTTTGTTTTCTCCCTCTCCAAGCCAGTACTGTCACAAAGCAATACATAAACCAGATGCATATGTATCCTTCAAAAACACCTCTTTTTCTATCTGCTGTTCCCACCTGATAGAAATTATGTACAGGGTTTCTAGCTCAGTTGACAATCAGGAGTAATTCATGACGTCATTACCTTTTTTTATGGAAAGGTAGTATATCCAGGTAGAAATTAGCATTCAAGAATGAGTGCATGATGAAAAATCAAAACCAACATACTGACTTAATGAAATCTAGCTGTATTTTTGAGTTCTCTTCTTTTACAAAGACAGTATGTTGGTGTACGCATATGTAATTACCACACTAAAGAATGTAACTACAAATAGGTAAAAGTAAATATAAACAATTTGGCTCTACTGTTGTTGTCAAGGCCTTCACCATTAGTGTCAAGTATCCTTGTTCTAGCTCCTATTGCCTGGTTTGATGAAAAGTTTTTCTGTTAGTGTCATATACAAAATTTTCTTTGTGTAACAATGCTGTGGGTTATTGATAAAAGAAGAGAGGGAAAGCAATGCAAAGCTGGAAAAGTAATTGTACTGAAAACATGCTTACTACTATACAAAGCCCAGGTACAGCAAAATGACATCACCAGGGAAAAGCCACAAACCGCAGTAATACGGGGTAAATGAAAATACACAACTGCACATAACTTAGTGGAAATGACTGCTCAATTAAAAGATTGGAGAGTAGTCCTTTGTTCTGGTATCTTAATTTCAGGCATTTGGACTTTTACGTTTTAGTCTATGCTCTTTTGTCTGCTCTTAATGTAAAAACAGGTTAAGTAATCTTCTCTAATGCTTGCAAATCCAGCAAAGTTTTAAAGATGAAAGTACAGCTCTTCCTGGGTTGCTTTTGCCTAAATGTTCTCAGCTCTAATATACTGCCCATGAATCAAAGAGAATAATTTCGCTAGAAGTAGAGGAAAGACTTAGGGAAACATACATCTGTTATTTAAGAGGCAGCAAATAATGGATGATATGGAAAATACTGAATGTTTAATGTTCTTTTGCTGCTGACTTACAGAATGCTTTAATGTAACTAGATGTTTAATAGTATTAAAACTAACAAAAAAAGGATTAAGAGGATATTCCAAAGGTAAGCAAAGAATAGATCGCAGGATAATTTTAGAGAAATCAGAGGTATTAAGGTCAACAAAGAAAAGAAAACTTACTGTATAGCTCTTGAGGAACTAGCCGAACCAGTCTTGAGGGACAAGAGGGGCAAAGTAGAGAAAAGAAGGTCTAACATCTATATTTAAAATTAAGGAACTAATGTTCTGTAGTGTATACCTCTCGTCATCTGACTTGCATATCAAAAACTGTCAGATTAAAATATTAAACAACAGCATGGTAAACATCAGGCAACTTACTAAGTTGTGGGAAAGTGCTAGCATGATACCAGATAGGATAAGCCTAGTCTAATTAGCAAGCAAACTGGTTTAATGGCAGGAGACCACAGATGAGATAGATCTTGATACTGCCCCAAACTTATCAAAAGTAAACTAACAAAGCTAATATAAGGTAGAGGTGTTTGGCTGTCATCCTCAAACAACGGTTCAAAAAGATGCTTTCCCTTCTTGTCATGATGGTACTGTAGCCCAATTGTCATGTAGTGGTCAGCATGATAAGAAAGCAATGTGTATTTTGAGAGTTTCTTTTCTCATGCTGGCAAGTAGTAGTACTCAGAGCAACAGCACCGCAGCTTACATGCAGCATACCAGTGACCCCCGGAACACAGAAGAGCCATTGACTGGTTTTGTGGGTTCATAATCCATTCGCTCGGATTTCATTCTGGCTCCCTGGTTCAGGGACCTTGGCAGTGTCTGAGGTACCATGGGCGAAGCTTGCAGGAAGGAGTAGGCTCTCCTAATAACACCTGATCTAGTGTGTGGTGGCTGGGGTGAGGGGGGTGTTCTTTTGGGTGTGTGTTTCTGCCAGTGTATTTAAAACACAACGCTTAGCCTGCGTAAAAGCTTGGCTTCTTGTCTGTCACTGTATCAGTTACTGTTTTATTAGATAATGCTTCTTCTATCATGCTTTGCCTTTGTTACGGCTTTAGATCTTCACAACAGCAGTGTGGCTACTAAAATAGTGTAGCTGACTTATGGTCTGATTAATGCATCTGCATATACACCTTGGAAGTTCCCAAGGTAGCATTCCAGGGTGACGTTTGTCGGTCCGTAAAGGGGCGAATGGGTATGAATTGAGAGCAGTCAGTTCCCAGCAGGAGATTTTAGGCAGGAATGTGGTACCTTTACCTGTTGAAATCCAAACCAGAGGCCAAATTCAAGATTCTGTCACTGTCTCTGTGACATGTCACTAGTGGCATGGGCAGGGTGTACAGGCTTCTGTAGCTATGGGAATGAAGCCTGCCTTGATGAAAAGCTTCATCTCCATAGTCAATACCTAGGGAGGACTTGTTGGGATCATCACTGGAAAATTTCTCTGCCACCAATACTGAAAACAGCTCAGGTTGTTTTTTTCAGAGAGAAAAATATACAGTGCTCCAAGTAGTTCAGTGTACCAATTTTCAGCATGCTTCCTGCATACTTAGCATGCTATTAGAGAAAATAACTAGAAGGCACCTTTAGAAATCTTTTTTTGCTCAGGGCTCTTCAGGGTACAAAGCTGATAGCATCATGCCAGATTTTAAACAGCAACTGCTATTTATGCTGGTACTAAAAAACCTCCTGAAGTGAACTCTTTTTTAAGCTTCGCGGTTTAAACCTCGACTATGCATTGTCGCTGTGTCAGAAATGCTCTGCTTAGCCTTTGCTCAAAGTCAAGTCAAAATCTGCTATGGAAAACTCTGTGCAGTCAAATGCATGAACATTCCGTAGGTGAAGTTAGAATATGCCTGTACACTGACCTCTGTTTTGGATCAATTTTATAGCCTTAAATGATTAGGGCTTGAAATAAATGATTGAATATGCCTTGTGAGAAAATGTGTGATGAATAAAAAGATGACAGATACTTCATTTTGTGCTGAGACCTGGAGCAGATTTATCTTGTTTAAAAAAATTACTAGAGTGATGATGAGGTAATAATCTGAATTTTCATTTTCAATTAACAGAGAGATTTGCTAAGACAGGGTTTTCCTGAAATGTTTAAAATCTTTTCTCACATAGCACTGCATTTTGAGCCTCTTGTCCACTTCTCCTTTGATCTGTATGAGGTTGCACATGTACACTGGAGCTACTCACTGTTAGCAAAAACTTATGATAAATGCTTCTTGCTGAAAAGGGACTGCATTGATTTCCCTACGGCCAGCTCTTGAACTGTAAAATTATTCCACTCACTTGACCTGTGATTTGAAAAGAAGACCTAGGAATGGATCTCAAATCCTTAGGAAGTGCTATTGATATGTGGCAGAAAAGACAGTGGTGTCCACTCAAACCCAAAAGTGGTTTCAAGCATATATTTCTTGTGAGGCCATAGCATACTGTATAATAACGCATACATGTTCTGGGTTTGGCTGGGATGGAGTTAATTTTCTTCATAGTAGCTAGTATGGGGCTGTGTTTTGGATTTGTGCTGAAAACAGTGTTGATAACACAGGGACGTTTTAGTTATTGCTGAGCAGTGCTTACACACAGTTAAGGCCTTTTCTGCTTCTCGCCCCACCCCAGCAGCGAGAAGGCTGGGGGTGCACAAGAAGTTGGGAGGGGACACAGCTGGGACAGCTGACCCCAGCTGACCAGAGGGATATTCCAGACCATGGGATGTCATGCTCAGCCTATAAAGCTGAGGGAAGAAGAAGGAAGGGGAGATGCTGGGAGTTATGGCGTCTGTCTTCCCAAGTAACTGTTACGTGTGATGGAGCCCTGCTTCCCTGGAGATGGCTGAACACCTACCTGCTGATGGGAAGTGGTGAATGAATTCCTTGTTTTGCTTTGCTTGTGTGTGAGTCTTTTTCTTTACCTATTAAATGGTCTTTCAACCCACGAGTTTTTTCACTTTTATTCTTCTGGTTTTCTCCCCCATTCTGCCGTGGGGGCAGTGAGCGAGTGACCGTGTGGGGCTTAGTTGCCGAATGGGGTTAAGCCACGACAATACAATAACTTATCTCCTAACTTTGTGAGAATTAATACCTTCTAACTGAAAATAGAAAGATCACCTTTTTAGACTTGCTGAGCAGACCCTGAGGAGACCAGCATCTCCTGCTTCCTTCTGGACTGGAAAGTATTTCCACCTTTTGTTTGTAGCAGTCCTTATTTGTCTGGACATTCATATGAATAAGTATATTGCTGAAAAAGCACGAGCCTTTTGCTTTACTTATGCAGGGGAACTTTAAAGTGTCCAAACACTTTACGGTGCCTATTTGCTGCTTGAATCGTGTTGGGCAGCTTTCTGGCCCCTGGCAAGCTGACCCAGTCATTCCAAGGCTTGTGCATGTCTACTTCCCAGGCAGATAGAAAAGGCAATTTCAAACAAAATAAGTAGGCAAAAACTTCCATTTTTGAAAACACATCTTAAGATAAACTGTTACTTGGTTAACAGTAGAACCTTTCCTATTGCCTTCTGCAAAATTAGCATACTACTAAAGAAAACAACCAGAAGTCACCTTTATAAACCCTGGTCGCTTTGGGTGTGGGCCTTTCTATGGTTTTATGCGCTATGGATTCATACCAGTGTAGTTCATTAAAGAAATACTGTTCCCATGGAGGGTGGATCTCCTTGGATTTAGCACTATGGCAGCTAAACTGTAGCATTTCCACAGGCCTTCATCACTGTTGTGCTTCTGACCCAGCCCTGATGTGCACACCCCGCTGTGTCACGCTTCCTGCCCTATGGTGGAGGATCTGGGACAACAGCAAACTTGGTATTTTTGTCAAAAACCTAATAAGCACTAAACGTATTTTGAAGGTACGCGTGCCAAGGCCTAGTGAAATAGGGACACCAGTGGAAGAAAGCATACGTGTCTGACAGATGGTCCAAGCTGTATTCTTGAATGCAACATTAAAACTCCTATCTGTAATTGTCCTTAAAAATCACACAGCTGAACCTCATACTCTCTGTTTCTTAAAGTGGATATTTTGCACAAAGCACAAATAAATTCACTCCTCATTAGTAATTTTCAAAAGACTTTGTCTTTTCTTGTAAAAGAATATCCTATACCTTATCCACTTAGACTGCTATGATACTTGCAGTCTTTCCCATATGCTGATAGCTGCTCATTTATCTTGGACTAGTGATAGTCTTTTTAGCTGACCTGTGGTGTGACTTTAGCTGAATAGAATGCAAAACAGGAGCTGATAAAGAGCATTTTTACATCTGAAGGTCATAAATATTGAACAGATTCCCTGTCATGCTTGTAAAGAGGAGCGTCACGCCTCTCTTGGTTTTGCAGTCAGTCTTTGAAAAGCAAAGGCCTAGCAGGAGTACTGGGGTATATATAGAATACTTCTTCACACTTCTAAAGGAGTACAGACCCACTTCTAGAAATTTAATAATAAATACAAACAGTCTGAACTTCAGAATGCTACATTAATGCAGTGCTAGCACTGTAATATCAGGCAGTCAGAAATAAGAATATTTTAGAAGGTTGGGCTGTTCTAAGTGTAATGTGGCTATCTGCATATCCCACGTTACATACGGCATATTTTAATAGTAAGAATGTATTAAAACTTACATTTTAAAAACCATTTTCTTGTTCAATATGTGAAGCTTATGTTAATGGAGAGTGAGAGACAAAGTCAGATTTGAAGGTGATCTCTTCAATGGTTAGGAATTTTCAAACTCCAAAGTTTCACATTTCCTTTTTTTGGCCATCAGGTTTTTCATTTAAATAAACATTAAGTGTGCTGGCTGAAATAAGCAGTGCTCTCCTCAGGGTTAATCAGTTTGCTGTTTGTATAATGTCAGAACCTCTGAACTGTAGTTTTTTATTTTTTCCAAATGTGGATAGATATATAGGTCTTACTTTTTTTTGAAACAAACATACTCAGATATTTTTGAGAGTATCAGCCAACTTTGAAATGCTCATCCACAGCTTTCCCAATCAAAGTGTACACTGGGAAGTAGAAATGGCTGAGGGATATTTCACCTTTTTTTTTTTTTGAGACCAACACTGAAAAGTCTATGTCAAATTGATTTTGAGAGATGTAGGAGTGGATGTTGTCTTCATGTCATACTTGGTTTCATGGGTGCTTCAGTATTATCAGTTTGTAATTTGTTAGCTGGAGTTACTAAAATGTGTGAGGTAGCTTTACTTCTGTTTGGATACGCATAAAGCAGTATTAGTGCACATCTCAATTTAATTCTAGATCCCTATTTTGAACAGGTATGCATCAGGCATTTCATGATCTTTCCATCATCTTAAAAAGAAACAATATGCTATAGTGATTAACCTTGACACCTGATTTTAAGAACCTCATGTCAGCCGGAGTCTTCACACTGATTCTGTGTGGGCTTGCACTCTGGTTCCAGTTGGAGGAAACCAGCTGGGAAAATGTGGATGTGGAAGAGACCTGGCTGAGAACAGACATTTTGTCCCCATGTATCCACCGTGCCACGCTCAGGCCCAGCCCTCTGGGGACCTCCCTTGAGCCCACAGAGTACAGAGACTGCAGTGGGGACAGCCCTGCCTCGCTTCTCGCCCTCAGGCTCTATGATTTGCGGTCTTCTGTAAGTAACTTAAACCTTTCTTTTAACCTGTAAATATAACTTGTATCTCTTTGGGAGGCTGAATTCAACTTCATTTTAAAGATACAATCTGTCTGAACTACTACTTAATGCACTACCTGGATAAGGACAGCACATTTAGATTTTACTCTTAGAAGTGCCTATTTAATGTTAGAGACAGAAAAGTAGAAAAATTGGGGACTATTGAATCTGTATCTGTTTCACCTACTAAAAAGACATTTTTTTTTTAAACAGGGATCTCGTTAGCAGAGACATTAACCTGTAATTTACTGTTTCATTTTTTTAAATGGTTCTTAAAGCATAATAAACTATCATGTAACATGATGTCCAAACAGAGTTCATGAAAACAGTCTGTAGTCTGATACAGGTTAAGTTTTTTAATGGAGTTATAAAAAGTCCTTGACATTTTAAGAAAATTCTGTGTGTTAGAAATAGTAACATTCTTCCGCAATAGAGTGACTTTTTCATTGATGGCAATGATTGAAGATAGAGAGCCTATTCCAGATAGAAAATAATCCCGTTCATATTCTGAATCTAAATAAGATACAGGAGTCTTAGTTGTACCAATGTACATCTTTCCACACTCTGCACAGATGAAATAGTGATAGTCCACGGTCATGAAAGTTTACTTGATATGTGTGTCAGAGCTGTAGCATGCTGTCTGCATCCATATAGTTTCTATTCTTGGTTTTTAGGTAGCCGCTTTGCAGTTTGTGCTGTAATTGAATAGCCATATAAATTTAACAGTAACCAAAAAATATCTCGTGTCTTTACAAGGGCATGCTATGTCTTGGCCGCAGTCTGTCTATCAGTTCTCTCTCCTGCTGAGCATGTCGGTTGTTCCCCTCCCAGAATTATCAACTGTCCAGGCAAAACTGGACTTTCTTGCTGTTGAAGCTTCCTGAAAAAATAACTGATGGAAATAAAACTGAACTGTAAAAGTGCTTCTTTTTTTCCCTATTGGGAGCAAATTCAAGAAGATGAGCGGGTTATAAATTAAGACATATTTTGCTAATTGGTGAGCAACATACTTGGATTTTATTTTCTGCACCAGCCTGTTCTCAGTTAAATTAATTTTTTCTTCCTTGCACGTCTTGTCAAAGGTCATCTAAGCCTCAGGGAGCTAAAGGGCCACTGTTACTGAGGGCTGTTCATCCTTTATTTGCTGAACAACACAATACCAACCAAAGCCATGAGCAGTTGTGTGCTCCTGAGACAAATAGGAGCGTTTGAGGCTCCCGAGACAAAAGAATAATTGGAGCCCAGATGATGTGGTTAATCTTGAGGAGTCACGATGGCCTGGTGAGAACTGTAGGGACAGGAAGTCTACTCCTCAGCTGGCAAGATCCATAGGGCTTCTCAGGACTCTAGAGCAATTTTCCAGCAGCAGGGTTTAAAACTTGCACCACGGACAGAATGGGTATGTTCGCAGAGCCACGGGAGATTTCTTGTCAGGAACTCCTGAACTAAGCTCTGCACAGCTGCTTCCTGGCTTCTCATGTTCTGTGCCTGTGGCTGACTCCTTGGAGGCATCGTCTGCTACTGGCTTCAGCAGGTGGAGGAAGATGGTCCTCACACATTGTGTGTCTGAGCGCCAGCCATGAAAGGGCAAGCACAGAACGAGCCATGAGGGCTAGCCTGAAAGGTTTGCTCAGCCATTGCTGTAAGAACAAAACTGTGCCTTAATATTTATAAAGGGGGTTCAGAGGGAGGTGGAACTTAATCTTTCGGTGAAGTGAAATAGCTGAACAGTTTTAGCTGAAACTTGCTAGAAACCATTTGCCCCTGAGCTGACACAAAGTTGGAAAATACCACCAGAGAAGGAGACTGTTTCAAAAAGTTACCTGCATGAAAGAAACAAAGTTATAATGAAACTCCTGACATAACCTTAACAGTTAGTGCTACCTGGAGATAGTATAATAATGTATCTTGCCTGACCCAAATCCAACAACAGATAGTTCTATTCTCTGTTCTGTATATTTTGCTGCTGGCTACAGATAAAACTGAGCATGTTTCATTCAAAGAATATTAGTATCTAGACACCAATTATTCATCCACTCATGGGTACAAAAGGAATAGTAAAAGGTATTAGCTTCAACATGATGACTTCATTAAGCAAGCGGGAGCACAAATAGCTCAGTTTGTAGAAACAAAGAGAGTTTTCATAAGTTGAAGAACAGTATTGGGATCACTGCTCCACTTCCATGGAACAAAATTGGTGACTCCTTTGATAGGCAGCATCACAAAACCAAGCTGAGTATAATTAGAATGTGTCTTGACTGTGTAATTGTGAAGACAGTGAAAATCCTTGGAGCTACTTTGCTCATATCCATCAAAATAAGAGGACTCTTAATTCATAATTTATAAGCATAGCCACTCCAGTGAATGTTCCTGCAGGCTACTGTGACTACCTTTGCAACCACCAGAGAATGCTAAGCAGAAACAGCAGTGACCCTTTTGGACATAAATACTTTTTTCCCCGTATCACTTTATAAATAATTTTTTTAAAAAATCTTTGGATTGTTAAGTCCTCTGCCCTCCACTACACAGGATGTTAGCTGGTCATCTCCATGTTCTTGTAAAGATAAAAAGACTGGAAATAACACCTGGACACCTTCCCTGCTCTATGCTGACAGGGCAGAGGCAGCCTGTATCGATTGTCACGTCTAACTGGTAATAAGAATGTAAACTCAGCCTTGTGCTGCTTTCCATCAAAGCAATGCAAGTCAAGCTTTCCTTTTGCACAGGCCTGCATTCATTTCTCAAGTTGTCAATATGTCCTGATAGAGCTTTTAGACACTTATCAATATTTAACTGCATTCCTTTTGACTCAACAATTACACAGTAATTGATTTAAGATTGATTATCATCATGTTAACATTTTTAATGGTCAAAGACTAATATAACTAACTGAATGTGAAATTATTTTAGGTTTTTATTACTTCTGTGCATGCACATTCCTGTTCCTTGTCACCAGATTTTAGGTTTTACTTAATATTGTATTGTTCACCAAAAATAGTTGAGGATATTGTTCACAGCCTTATTCTTTGCCAGAATTAAGCCTTATTTTTCTAGCATAACATTTATTTATAACCAAAACATTCAAATGGGCCCCTTCAGAATATCGTTACTGGTTAAAAGATATGAAAGGGGTGGTTTAATGAATTAATCCCCTGTGCCAAACATAAAAGGCAGTTAGCTAAAGGACAAGACAACAAAGTTATTTTGTCAACTGCAGTGTTGTATACAAGAGCTAGGTTTGATGAGTGGTGCTTTTCATGAATCAGTTTTATTGATTTCTTGCATGGAGAGGTCTGAGGTGTAGTCAGAGCTACGACAGGTTTGAGCTTTGACAGCTGTGGTGGATATAAACATTAGCCAAGAAAAATTACCAATAAATAAAACCAAGAATGTGGAAAGATAGGAACTTTTTCTAGTATGACAGTGATTAACTTGGTCCTATTGGTTTTGTTAACTCTTCAGTGCTCTCGGTGTGTGAGGTGGAATCAGAGGGTGTATGTGATCTGTTGTGTACAAGAGCTGGAGAACAGGAGGGCAGGACACCTACCCATGGTGTAATCCATGGTTCAGGGTTTTACATGTTGGGCAGGAGATTAAAGCACAAATAAAGGGTTACTTTTTGGGAATAAATAACTAAATAAATAGAAGTCCAACAGAAACCTGAGAAGAGAAAGGAGTGGATTACAGGTGTTTGGAAACTGTCACTGTTCACCATTTCTTACCTGGTCTTTTTTGAGACTATCAAAGATTAATTTAAGAAAATCTAACACTTTTTTTTTTTGACTGTCTCCTTTTGTGACTTATCTTAGTGGAGCACTTTCCAAGAACCCACTTCTGAAATTTTTCTCAAGATACAGAGGCCTTGGTAGGCTGAGTGTTAAATGTGGGCCTTAATCAAAGGAAAAAAAGAATAAAGAATAAATCTTCAAAGGATTCCTCACTATGCAAACAAAGAGGTCAGTGAGAGATTTCATTGCAGAGCCAAGTCTTTCACTGGTAACAACTGAGAAATTATACTTTCATCAATAAAGTGCAAAGGTTTGAAAAGTTTTTGTAAGTTTGTGAATCCTGATTGAAAAAACTACACAGAACTGCCACTTACTGGGCTGCTACGAAAAAGGTGGCAAATCTTATGCTTTAGCAAGCACTGTAATTATAGGATTTGGTCAGATCTGTGACTCTTTATGGTGTGTATATTTGTGTCATCTTTTCCTGTTCTTTATTAACCATGGGAAGTTTTGCACTTTTCAGGCATGAGCAGTCCTGCAGACATCTTTAGCACTAGTCAGAATTTTATGCCGATGTTCTTGTTGAATGGAAAACGTTTCTTTTTTAATATCAGAGAAATTATCCTAGGAGCATGCTTCCTGGAATACAGTCACCTCCGAGACCACTGTAACTTTTTGTCCCAGTTGCTCTGGATTTAAGCAGTAACTCACTTTCTGTGAGGTAGCCTCCAAACTACATTTATCTTCACCTGAGCTATGCTTGATGTTTGGTAGCTTCTTGGATTGTTCCTGTAATTTAGTCTATCCTAAACAGTCTCTTTACTTTAGCTGTGCTGTGGGAGCACAGCTTGTTAGAAGGAATGGAAACTCTTCTAATGAAGAGGAATTTTTACTCGTGTTCCTTTCTTTTGTTGTCTTCCTTTTAGCTAATCCCTCCTTCTTCCCAAAGCTGAGGTACAATCTGAGATAGTATTTAAGGTAATATCAGCAAAAATACAATAGAAGGAACTTCTTTATTTAATATTAATACAGATAGTTAATTTGGCACATAATGAGAAAAAATACCAGTAAAGCCTTCACTAAATACTAAGATTGCTTATTTTCTGTACAAAGATCCCTGGAGATACACAGTTTCAACTTACCTTCTAGTGTAATTTCAGTACAGCAGCTCAGAGTGAGCATGGTAATTAAAACTTGCAATAAGACAGCGATACAGTAAATCTGGCCCCGGGACTTATACTGCCCTATACAGTATCCCACACAAAAATTTCATGTGTTAACTTGCCAGTCAAGATAGTGCCAGATCATGCAGCCTCTGCCTGTTGCAGCTGGTGTAAGACATGAAGTTGTCCTAAAATACAAACTTTGGCTAATTTAATAAGAATGGGATCTAATCCAAATCAAATCTGATGATCTCTGTGATCTTGTCTACCCTACCTTAACTTGAGCTAAATGACAAAATGTCATTGTTATCAAATTATCTGAGAGGTTGCATGAGTGCAGGAAACCTTGAAAGGCAACAGGAAGCTTTCTGGAAGAGTCCATGAGAATTATTCCTGAAGATTTGATCTACTTTTTTACCAAGATATTGGTTGAATCACTCTAGAAAGGGCCTCAAACTAAGGCTGTGTTTTATCCAAAAAATACATAAAAATATATATCAAATCAAATCTGTAAGAGCAGAAAAAGTATTTTAAACATACAATTGACTCAAACATCCTTGTTATTACTAATATAATAATTCAGATCAATAATTTTCTCTTGCGAAAAACCATAGACATTCTTACAGTACTGAAAAGAAATAGATCCTTCTTCACCAGTAATAATAGTTATTGAGAAGTTGGTTTTTAAGTCAAGTTCATTTCTGTCTTACATCTGTGACAGATATTAGATGTGCATAGAACATCCAGGAAACACTTCTGTTCTGACCTTGTTGCACTTTTCAATTACTTTGCGCTGTTTGTACAGGACTAAACCAGGTCGGGGCCTGGAGTGGACCATTTGACTCCTCTTATTCACTGTAACTAAATTCGGACAGTCAGGAAGAAATCAGTCTGCTGCAAAAAGAAATCCTGCCTTGGAAAGAGCGGGGTTTTCTGTGTTAAGGTTTCCTGTGCATTCAGTCAATTTGGATAAGGAACTACACTTTTGGATAGTTATCAGCACAAAGCTGATAGAGGTTGGACCATTGCTAATTCTTGGTTGAATTTTTTTCCAGTTTTTAAATGAAGTGTGCAGCAGGCACAGAACAGAACTATGTATATCAGGTGAAAAAGTTGATTCCTACTCAGACTACTGATGGTGAAATGAATAAAACATTTTAAAATGACAAACCAGTCTATGTGTCTACAGTTCATTTCAGCACTTCATATTTTATTTAAAACTCTTATCCATAGGTAGAAAATACTGAGTTTCATATTAAATATTTCATTTTAATTAAAACTCAATAGCAGGGGAAAAATCCAAGCACACACACCTCCCCCAGCCCCCTGACACCACAGAATTGTAACACAATTCTTAAAGCCTCCTTTTCTAGCTGTCCTGCTTGAAACTCTGAGAAGCTGAATTTTTAGAGCCATTGAGTGTCACAGTTTTGTTTGAAAGTAGCAGAGGCTGCAGCTGCCTCTTATTCCTCAAAGCTATGTCCAAGATAGCTCAGAACACATATGTGGGCTAACTTGTCCCTGAGAAAAAACCGTGCTTAAATTCTGGATCCTTGAGTTCTGTATGCACCTATAGGCTGTTTTCTTCTCCCCTAACAGGCACAGCAGACCTCGAGGGAGGCATTTTATTTATTTATTTGATTATTTCTTGGCTTCTTTATTTCTAATGAGCTTTGAGTGAAATCTAGATGTGGATATGCTCTCCCTGGTTGTTGGTCAGAGCTAAAATGAAGCATGCTGAGCTACCACAAGTCTCACAGTCTTCAGGGTATGTCCTGTGGCACCTCTCTCTGACATTTGCAAAGCCCAGGCTGTCCAGCCTTTGATCTACCTCCTCTTCTCATTCTTCTCATGCTGCTTCTTCCCATCTAGGTGGAGTCCTAAATGGACTCTGTGATGATTAATTGCTGCCAGAAATCATGATAATACTTTCCTTTCACAGAGGATTTTAATTTTAGTATTTGAACAGCTCTGAAAACTGTGATATATGATATGTCTTTTATTGTTGCTATGATCCTGCACATTGTAATTTATTTAATTGGTAAATGTTCCATTTCTATTTAGCTTCCTTAGAACAACTTTTTAAATTAAAAAATTCCTTTAAATGTACATTTAACAGTGCAACAAGTTTATCTGTTCAAGTTGGTCAAAAGAAACTTGAACCTGCAGCTAAGAGAACACCTATGCCAAACTGAGCCTTATATATGAAACTGTCATAATAATGTCGCTCAGCAGAAGCATCAATATTCAAATAGCCAGAGAGAGAAGGCAGTAAGGGCAGTACTGAAAAGAACTTCTACAATGACTCTTCTATTCTGGCTTCATCTCTCTTAGGCCAGTATTTTTAAAAAAACACCCTTAGATTATAATTTATTATATGTCAATATTCCCAGGCTCCAAATGAATCCCCAACCCAATTCCTTGATTTCAGTGTAATAGAAGATCCAGAAACAGCTGTTTTACATGACAAATTACACTGCTACAGCCAGTTTTGTAATTAGGATGGAAGGTAGATATGTTAGATCCATATTTAGGAAAAAAGCTACGAAAGATTAATAGCAATCTATTAAAATTCTAAATTCATCATCACTGGAAATTTTCTTCACTTTATGTCAGAGTGGAAGAAATCCAAAGCATTTGTGAAATGAATCCAGTATGCGCTAATCTGCCATACTGACCTTGGGAGCCTGAATGTATTATAAAGCATAATTACTCTAGAGCTAAAATCTTAAACAAGGCTTTGAGGGCCATGTCTGTGAAACACAAATTGAAATTGCCATGGTTAATGTATAAACAGAGAATTTAATCAAGGAGAACCTATAAAAGCAAGGCCTTCTTAAATTGCCCCAGGTATCAAAACATAAAAAGTATTATTAGAATGTCCACATTTTGTAATGTTGTTGAACTCTGTTCCTTTTAAAATGGTTTCAAAGTCCTCCAATGTAGTGAAGATTTCCATATGCTTTAAATTATGCATTTTAAATGTCTTTTATATTGGCTTGCAATTGCCATAGTAGAATATGTTTTTTTCTCTTTTTTTAAACATAATTATTCATGCAAACATACAGTATTTGGATAGATTATTATAAGTCTATGTATCTTTTTTATATTAGGGCTATTAATCTAAGTTCATTTGAATCATAGAATACATAAGATTTTTAATAATATATTATGTCAGTCACTGAGGTGTCATAGAAGGAGAGAGTCAGTCTTTCTTCATTAGTCTTTTTTCAGGATAGCAATGTAACTTCTGAGAATACTATTCAGTGCCATTTAAATCAGTACATCATTTTTTTGTTGAAGGTAATCATAGAAGTCTTCTTTCAGAAAGTAACCTAATGAAGACAAGTGGGGTCAAAGCTGACAAAGACAAATGATTCTTCACTACTGAGAAACCCATTTGGTAATGAAATGTTCAGATTAAACCAGAATTTCTGTTCTGAGCTTTGGGAGACTCATATTTGCTTACTACAAGTGAACAGAGGTTAAGTGCAAAACAAACCTCTTTTGCTCTTCTTGTCTGACTGCACCATATTAAATTTTAAAAAAGGCAACAGAAAATCCTTGGCACTTCATTACTTTTCTATAATATCCATAGCTTAATTTATCCTGAAATGATTATAGCTTGATGATCAGCTAATTAGGAACACTCATCATAATTTTCACTGGCTGTTTGCAAAATATTACATCTGGGTAATTTAATGCAAGTTATTTCATGAAAGCTTGCTAAAATAAAACTCATACACACGATATAAGTAGAAGAGACATCTCATTTCATGATAGCATTAGTAACAACATTTTGTAACTGACTATGAAACTGCTTATAGGAACAACCTAAAATTACAGGAAATGCATAATGGAGAGTCCTAATGGGCAAAAACATGTTATGATTGTTTCTGTGTAAATTGTTCTCTCTCTGAATAACTTTTTGCTCCATATTTTTCCCTCCTTGGATGGATGACTGTTGTAATATTTCCTTTTATTTCATATGCATAAAAGTACATGATGAGTCATTCTTCACTAACTTGAGTTTACTGTTAGTGTTCACCATATGTGACTCGTGACTTAATGGGCCTCATATGTGCTTAAGAAATGAGTGGGAAATATTAAATGTCCTGAAATCATTAGAATGGCTTTGCTGTTTGTTTCAGTGAAGATGCTGTCCAGTCACCTAATAATTATGACAAATGTTTCAGCCACGAAATGTCTGAAAAATAGATGGTCCTTTGCCACTGCTCAGGGAGTGACTTAAGTCTGTGTTAATACCACAGAAAACCAAAGTTTGATATTTGGTTTTCTTAGCTGGCTACATTTATTAGGGCATAACATTTCTTTCCTTCTAAAGCCATTCCTTCTACCTCAATTCTGGATCACGTTTCATTTCTCCAACTCTGTATTCTCTGACATCCTGAACCCCTTCACCACCACTCTAGTTGATAATCCACAGTGTCCCCACTCTACCTTTAGAAGAAAAACAACGTGAGTTGCTAACGTTCCCTCAAAACTGTAGACGTTCGTTGTTCACATTCCCCTTCCATCTGCCCCCGTAAGCTCTTGTGTTCCATTCACAAGGCTGCCCTTGCCCACAGGATAGCCTCAGGACATAACGCTACTTGTTAAACTGGTGGTGACTGGAGATGGACAGATGGAAATAAAAAAAGGAGGGGGGGGGAGGTGCCAGCAATGTCATAAGGAAATAAGGGAAAATTGAGGGAAGGAAGAGAAGGGAGGAATGAGAGGGGGGAGAGGTTAGTGGGCAGAAGCTGATAAGGAGGAGGGTCAAAATGGTGAAAGAGATGGTGATGAGAAAAGACAAGGAGAAGGCCAAGAAAAATGGCCTGTGTGAAAAGCAAAAGACATGGATACAGGGCACACTAATGACATTAATCCTCTAAGATGCTCTAATGTTTACCAAGATTTAACACTGTTCAAATGGACATAGGTTGAAGACAAGACTGTAGCACATTTGCTACTAGGGCTTTTATTACAGCATTGCACAAGTTAATTTTCTGCATTTAGCAAACTAATTCCCCAATTTCCTTTTAAGATTGCTCATTTAGGGGTCTCCCACCTCAATAGCTTAATCTGTGTTCCTGACACAATCTTGTTTCTGTTAGCAGTGGTTGTTCTAATATTGCTTTAGAGAGTGGTGTTGGGTCTTAGTTTTCTTACCAGTATGATCATGTAAACCTGGAAGAACATCACTGAAGTCATTGCAGTTCCACAGGTGTGAAATTTGTTGAAGTGAGAGATGAATCCAACCCTGTCTATGGTTCTGGACAAGAAGTTTTGTACTATAGCAATGGCTCAGAGCATTTATAATGAATAGAGCATCATTATAGCAAGTAGCAAAACTTAAAAGCTACTGAATTTTCTGATTAGGAAGGGAACCTCACTTGTGATTTGACCTATTAATCTAAAGGAAATGAAAGAGAATGTTAGATTCTTTAATTCCCTTGTCTTGAGATAGGACTTGTTTAAGTAAAAATTGTAAAATTTCTTAAGGAAAGCAGAAAGTAAAGTCTCTTGGGGTGGATACAGCAAACTGCAATATGAGGTATTTGCTGCTCTGGAGCTGCACTAAGAGGATGAGTTGAGGTAAAAGAATGCTTTCTATTATTTTAATCTGCATGTTATTTTCTATTTATATGGCAGACACAGTCCACTTCAGGATTCAGTAACAGAGGCTCAGTGGAAAAACAAGTGGCGATCCTCATAAAGTATTCTAGGACTTATTCGAGTTGCTAAAAGGATTTTATCCAGGGTATACATGTACAGAACATTTTCATGTGTCATAATTACATGGAATGGTTATAGCAATTAGACAACAGAGGAGATATTACATGAATAATAGTTCTTTTTTCTAAGATTTTTACACCATCAAAATACATATTCTACTGACAAGCCAAAAATTTTACCCAAATTCGTTTAATTGTGTTAGTTATACGGTCATTGCCACATCATCCAAATTGAAAATATAAGAAGCTATTTAAATTTTTTCTATGTATAGCATGAAAAAGCATGTTGATATGCAAATTTAAAATAAATAACATTCACTGTTTATTATCAGTATTTATACAAATATGCCTGTAAATAAAAGAGGAACTCTTTGCAACAGGCAGGGGGTTTTTTGTGCTACAGAGTCCAAAAGAAGCTGCAGGCACTACGATATTAAACAAAATCAGTCAAACAAAAAAAAAATCACTGTGTAAAATAATGTGACTCAAGATACAAGGGTATACTGAATATGCATCTTTTTCTGAGTTCATTGTAATGTAAATTTGGTTTTATATATCTATTTTAAACAGGTTCATGATATTCTGGGCTTGCAAAATGAAAATTTGATCTTTTGTCAATCTAGAAGATAAAGAAGCAGATGTATGGGAAACTGAGCCGATAAACACAGATTTAAAGGACTTACGAAATTCTAAATGGAAAAATCTTGTGATCTTTGAAGTCTTGCTGCTCTGTCAATGTCAGTCATAAATTTGGCTGTCTTGTCTACCCTAGAATACCTGGCTAGACCATAAAAGTAAATAATAAAGCTATTGTCAAAAGATTATGTTAACCATGGATCTGGACCCAATGCTAAAATGAGAATGGGAAGGTTTGTTAGGAATAGATTATAATCTCACAGTTTTCATTCTCACAACAGCCAAAGGATTTACTGCTATGAAGGATATTCAGCAGGCCACTCTGCCTTGGAGAGACTGTATCCAAACTAGGCAAGATATGTGTTGATTCACTGCTACCTTCTGGCTACCCTGGAGGAGCAGGTATAGATTTATTTTGTATGACTCTTTGAGACTGCAGTGAAAAAACAGATACTGTTTTCTTTCAAAGGCTAGTAAGAAACAAAATATTTTTCCAAGCAAATTTGAAAGGCTCATTCTGTTTTCACTGCTCACTGACCCTTCCATTCAAAGCTCTCTGTATTTGCACTCCGTTCTTGCATTGTCTGAACACATCCCAGTGAAGCAAGATGGGTTGAAGGTAACTAAAAGTAATGTATTGTTTGCTCTAGTTGAACAGCAATTTTTTGTGTGAGAAAGTGTTTACCAGCGTAGTTTAAAAAGGCCACATGGTTCTTCACATTTACACAGCAAAAAATATGGGAGATGATAATTGATGGAAATTATTTTTCTTGGACCCATATAAATTTAGTCTTGGAAAAGACACTTGATTCAAAGCCTGTTTAGTCTTCGAGCGTTTTTCTGTGATAATCAAATAGACATTCAGTCTACCTTCCTAAAATTATGCCCTATTGAAAATGATTTAATGTTTATACAGGAACTGGCTCCACAAGTTATAAGAACTCAGTATCCAGGTATTTATCCAGTGTTTGCATTGCTTCCCAAATGTTTATAATAAATAGTACCTTTCCTAATGCAGTGCTTATTTTCTTCAAGTATTTACAGACTGCTGTCATGTACCCAATGAGTTTCTGCTCAGTTAAACTCCTGTGAAATACATATTCCTCTTATAAACATTCTTCAGAAGTCAAATACACCCATTCCTTTTTTTGCTGTGTTTGACAGTGTTTTCTTGTGCTTGGTAGTGAAAGTAATATTTTCAGTGCGACTGTGTAGGCATTATATAAATGCATTAAAAGTATTAAGATATTACTAAGAATACTGCACAAAATTAGATATCCTTTTGGGTAGTTTCACAAAATTTTTAAGCTTAGTGCTGTAGTGCCTAGTGATTAGGTGCCTCATAGCTTGGTCAGAGGCAGAGAGAGGTACCCCTCACATGGAGAGACAGGAGCTAAAGAAGGGACACCTCTTCCCACCACACCGAGGAGGGACTAGCCAACATAGGAAAATAGGGAACACTAATAAGACTGGCATGATTTTGTGTCTACTCACCAAAAAGAATTAGCACTTGAAGCCTGGAAGAGACTCTACAAGAAGAGACCTTCTTGTAGAATTCGTCAGTAAATTAAGCTGTGATATTCTCAAATGAGACTAGTGACAATAGTTCTGCTCCTTTCCTTTAGCCCTTAATCCTAGCGGTTAGAGCATTCAGCAGGCCTTCCTCCAACAGACTGGATTTCATATTTCCCATTATAGTCCTCTGAACACAACGTATAGACAGTAGTTCTGTTCCTAAATCCTTAGGGAATCTAACACTTGGAGTCAAGTGCAGCCAGAGTGTGAGTATATAAATCTTGTATGAATAGACTTTAATTCTTTGGAGGAAAAAATAGACATTCTTTAATTACTTTTGCTTCCTTTTCTTCACTTTAAGTTTGCTACAAATAGCGAATTGCAGATATGATAATGTTATTCTCCTTAGAAAATGATTGTTATAATCACAGAAGCAGGGGTATGGCTGTTCTTTTGAAATTCTCTCCTTAGGATAGAAGACAAAAATTGAGCTGACTCAGAACTTGTCGGTTTTAGTGTGTTTCATTTTTATCTCAAAGGGGAATTCTTGTTAAATTGTAGGGTCAAATAGAAGAACTGGAAACCTGTGACTTCAAATTTGAGAGCTAAAAGTAGAAGCTAAAAGACTGAAGGCAGAAGGGACAGACAGACAAGAGAGGCCTTAAAATGAGGCAAAATACTTCCTAAAAATTGATAGCTATCCTAACAGTGGGTCAAAACATATCTCATTCAAGTGTTCCTGAGTGCATCTGTGTTTGTAGATTGTTTATACAATTATTATTCTTATTAGTAAAACAGACATTATAATGACTGAATTAATAGGTGGAGGATTAATGCTAGGTATATTGAGTGTGGTGTACAAACATGCCTTCCTATCTGAGACATGAAGTATAAACTTCCCAGAACAGCAAATGTCCTTATACATGTCTGTTCAGGATTTGACTGATGCTCATGAGGTTGGGTTTAGCTGAATCAAGTGAAAAACAACAGCAAACAGAATACAAAATGCAACAGAAAAGTTAGCTAAAGTAGAACGAAACAAAAGCAGTGCAGAGTGGTGTGGTGACCATGATGACTAATGGGATCATTACCTTTGTGAAAGTAAAATATAGCAGAATTACATTAAGCAACTTGTCAGAAGCTATTGTGAGATAGCAACTTCCCAGCACATTACAGCTTTCATAGTAAACGTTGTTTTGCCTGTTGGGTCATCCCAGAGCCCAGGCATCCTCTCCACAGTGGGTGTCTGGGTTCCTGCTGTAAGCCATGGAAGCTCTTGCTCTAACTGCACCATGGTGTCTGGCTCTGTTTTTTCTTAATTCCAAAATAGTTTTTCCAGAAATTTGTTTTGGTGGAAAATGGCAGAAATGTTCAGATATGGAGCTGCACTTGGAGAATTGTTAGTTCCCAGTTTAGTGCTTCAAAATGCTTTTTTTCATGTTAATCTAGGACATAGTTTTTATGAAAGAGGCAAAGAGTCTATAACTTTATTTAGAGTATTAAAATAATTGTTTCCTGTAGCTTGCATTTTAAGTCGATTGTCTGAAAGGCTACAATATGCTTCAGTGTAATATTTTTAAGATACAATATTTTAAAACACAAAAATTCCCTTTTTACCGGTCAGTGCAGAATGCACTGAGTAAGAGTCTGCCAATTTCCTTTAACGTTTGATCTTTGCTTCCTTGATCATTTCCGTAATCTCTATCACACTAGCTGTCTATGCCTCCACTTGTAGCATTAACCTTGATGTTTTGTAATAGATGTCTCACATGGCCTTTGCTCTTTCCTGTTCTCTCCTTTAATTTCCTTGGTTATCCACACTAGTGGTTTTCTTCTTTTATAGCCTATTTATTTCCCAGTGATATGTTCTTTCCTTGGACTCCCATTTAATTAAAGCTGTACTGTCAACTTGAAAATCACATTTCCATCTGAAAATGTTGTGTCTTCTCTTGTTATAAAAAGCCCTTGAGATGACTCTAGCTAAAAGACAGAACAGATTGGGGGGCGGGGGGGTTGTCTTCCCTTTTTTCATTTCACTTAACTTGTGTAACATTCCAGCATTATTTGAGTGTCTGCTATTTCTGGTACCTGAGAGGGTTCTGCCACTGGCTGTTTGTGGAAGGAGGAGAGAAATGACCCCTCTGTCCTCCCTTCATTTCCCCTGTGGCCTTTCAGGAACATGTGATTTGAGATCTACTCAGTACTGAATGAATTAAGCTGTGTTAGAAGGCTGCTTTAAAGGAAAATGAAACTCGAGATCTCTCGCTCCCCTAGTTTTTAGGGAAGAACCAGGATGTGCATGAGCAATTCTGGGATGTTTTTATTAAAGCTTT
Organism: Phaethon aethereus; assembly: GCF_964289735.1. Lineage (NCBI taxonomy): Eukaryota > Metazoa > Chordata > Aves > Phaethontiformes > Phaethontidae > Phaethon > Phaethon aethereus. The sequence continues at coordinate 13,271,854 of NC_138584.1, forward strand.
CATGATTTCCGAAAATATAACCACCTCTGTTCTCTATTTTTCTCTGCTCTGCAATTCTGTACGAATCACAGAGCAAATACAGCACTCAAACCAAGTGTTGAATAAAGAAAAGTTCTTTTTGTTTCCAAGTACCCTCAATTATGAGAGAAATTACTCCTGATGCACTGAAGCTGTGTATTCTGGGATAGTATTTACTTTTTAGATTCCTAATTTTGAAACCTCATTCAAGACAGTTTTATAATAGTGTTGTCATCTCTTACTTCAGCAGATGCACTTATAGTCACATCATACAAAAGGCATTGTGTGTTTGATATTTCAAACCCATTTAAAAATAGATATTGAAAATAGTAGCAATAGCCTCCGACTTATTATGAATATGGAGATCACAGAATCACTAAGGTTCGAAAGGACCTTTAAGATCATCAAGTCCAACCATTAATCCAGTGCCACCATATCCCCTAAACCATGTCCTGAAGTGCCACATCCACATGTTTTTTAAACACTTCCAGAGATGGCGACTCCACCACCTCCCTGGGCAGCCTGGTCCAATGCTTGACTACCCTCTTGGTGAAGAAATCTAAACCTCCCCTGGCGCAACTAGAGCCATTTCCTCTCATCCTATCACATTCTATCTCTAGAAGAGACCAACACCCTCATTGCCACAACCCCCTTTCAGGTAGTTGTAGAGAGCGATAAGGTCTCCCCTCAGCCTCCTTTTCTCCAGACTAAACAACCCCAGTTCCCTCAGCCGCTCCTCATAAGACTTGTGCTCCAGCCCCCTCACCAGCTTCCTTGCCCTTTTCTGGACACGCTCCAGCACCTCAGCATCCTTCTTGTAGTGAGGGGCCCAAAACTGAACACAGGATTTGAGGTGCGGCCTCACCAGGGCCGAGTACAGGGGCACGATCACTTCCCTACTCCTGCTGGCCACACTATTCCTGATACAGGCCAGGATGCTCTTGGCCTTCTTGGCCACCTGGGCACACTGCCGGCTCATGTTCAGCCGGCTGTCAACCAGCACCCCCAAGTCCCTTTCCGCCGGGCAGCTCTCCAGCCACTCCTCCCCAAGCCTGTAGCGTTGCATGGGGTTGTTGTGGCCAAAGTGCAGGACCCTGCACTTGGCCTTATTAAACCTCATACAGTTGGCCTCTGCCCATCGATCCAGCCTGTCCAGATCCCTCTGTAGAGCCCTCCTGCCCTCCAGCAGATCAACACTCGCACCCAACTTGGTGTCATCTGCAAACTTACTGAGGGAGCACTCGATTCCCTCATCCAGATCATCAATAAAGATATTGAACAAGACCAGCCCCAGAACCGAGCCCTGGGGAGCACCGCTTGTGACCGGCCACCAGCCAGGTTTAACGCCATTCACCACAACCCTCGGGGCTTGGCCATCCAGCCAGTTATTTATCCAGCAAAGAGTAAACCTGTCTAAGCCATGAGCTGCCAGTTTCTCCAGGAGAATGCTGTGGGAGATGCTGTCAAAGGCTTTACTAAAGCCCAGGTAGGCAACGTCCACAGTCTTTCCCTCATCCACTAGGCGGGTCACCTGGTCATAGAAGGAGATCAGGTTGGTCAAGCAGGACCTGCCTTTCATGAACCCATGCTGGCTGGGCCTGATCCCTTGGTTGTCCTTCCCGTGCCCTGTGAGCACCCTCAAGACGAACCGTTCCATGATCTTCCCTGGTATGGAGGTCAGGCTGAGATGTTTGTGTTAGTGTTAGACAGATATAAAAAACAGAACAAATTTAGGAAAT